>NC_059341.1:75518412-75831069 GCF_018350155.1 Leopardus geoffroyi | reverse complement strand
GCAGAGAATATGTAACAGGAATCCAAGAGATTCTTAAGAGGTTCATGACAGTGCCCACTATAGGGTATCCATCTTACCACTCAGATTTACATACTCCTTATACTAAGTTAATTCCATTGTGCCAAAACCCTATAAAAATCACTTGGGTCCTAATTTCTTGGGAGAAAACTTCTATCATAATTTTGGTTCTCTAGAAGCAGATGCTGCATTGGAGTTTGGGGGGCAAGGTGGTTTATCGGAGATTAACACCTATGGAAAGTTAGAGGATAAGCATGATTGGGCATAAGGAGGAGTTGGACTGTGATGCAAGGTTTAGACAATCCACAGGAAGCCTGTGAGTATTGACCATCAGAGTTGTCTCTGATCAGACCAAAACAGCCAGGTCTTATGCTACCATCTCACTCAATCAGTGATATTGTCTGTCCCTAGAAGGACATGACCTTGGGCAAGTTGGCCCCCTGCATTTGAGGCAGACACTGAAGGATCTAACAGCTGGAATGTGTGTACTGACTACTCTCCCTGCATCTGGCAGTAAGTAGGTCTTGTTGAAGTGGAATATGGGCAGTTTATCTCTGTGTCTGTCATAATCTACAAGGATAAGGCTAGTAGGAATTACAGTTCTTGCTGTGGTGGTTAGTCCTTAGACCATAAATTATATTCATCATCTCCCTTCTCTAACACTCATTAAGGTTCCTGTCACCATCAGCTCACATTTCTGCTGAGTGAAGAAGAACTTCATCCCTGAGGCAGATGAGAACTTTGTTTCTATGTCCTTATCAAGACGTAGTTCCTATAACTGCAGTGCCAAGAGATGTCCTAGAGGTTCAGCTGAGTGCCACACATTTACTCCATTATTCCTATTATGTAGCAACAGCCCCGTTTCATGATGATCACTGGTATCACTTCACCATTCCTTCCTGCATCTCAGATCTTTCACCTAGGGTTAGTTAGTTTTCTATTGTTCCATGCTATTTTTTAGGTAGGACTTTTTTTTAAATTAAATTTTAGTTAACATATAGTGTGATATTGATTTCAGAAATAGAATTCGGTGATTCATCACTTACATAAAACACCCAGCGCTCATCACAAGAGCCCTCCTTAATATCCATCACCCATTTAGCCCATCCTCCTCCCTCCCCTCCATCACCCCTCAGTTTGTTCTCTATCATTAAGAGTCTCTTGTAGTTTGTTTCCATCTCTTCTCTTCCTCTGCCTTCCCATATGTTCATCTGTTTTGTTTCTTAAATTCCACATATGAGTGAAATCATATGGTATTTGTCATTCTCTGATTGACTTATTTCACTTAGCATAATACTTTCTACCTCCATCCACACCATTGCAAATGGCAAGATTTCATTCTTTTTGATGGCTGCATAAGGTTCCATTGTATATATATGCCACATTTTCTTTTTCTGTTAATCAATTGATTGACATTTGGGCTCACTCCATAGTTTGGCTATTGTTGATAATGCTGCTATAAACATTGGGGTGCATGTACACCTTCGAATCTGTATTTTTTGTATCCTTTGAGTAAATACTTAGTACAATTGCTGGATTGTAGGTTAATTCTATTTTTAGTTGTTTTTTTTTTTTTTTTTTTTTTTTTTTTGAGGAACCTCCATACCGTTCTCTAGAGTGACTGCATCAGTTTGCATTCACAAACAGCAATGCAAGAGGGGTTTCCCTTTCTCCACATCCTCACCAACACCTGTTGTTTCCTGTGTTCTTAATTTTAGCCATTCTGACAGGTGTGGGGTGGTATCTCAGTGTGTTTTGATTTGTATTTCCCTGATGATGAGTGATGTTGAGCATCTTTTCATGTTTCTGTTAGCCATCTGGATGTCTTCTTTGGAAAAGTGTTCTATTCATGTCTTCTGCCCATTTCTTTACTGGGTTATTTGTTTTTTGGGTGTTGAGTCTGACAAGTTCTTTATAGATTTTGGATACTAACGCTTTATCAGATATGCCATTTGCAAATATCTTCTCCCATTCCAAAGGTTGCCTTTTAGTTTTGTTGATTGTTTCCTTCACTGTGCAGAAGTTTTTATCTTGATGAAATTCCAATAGTTCACGTTTGCTTTTGTTTTCCTTGCATTCAGCAGCATGTCTAGTAAGATTTTGCTGCAGCTGAGGTCAAAGAGGTTGCTGCCTGTGTTCTCCTCTAGGATTTGGATGGTTTCTGGTCTCACATTTAGGCCTTTCATCCATTTTGAATTTATTTTTTTGTGTATGGTATAAGAAAGTGGTCCAGTTTCATTGTTTGGCATATTGCTGTCCAGTTTTCCCAGCACCACTTGCTGGATGGACTATCTTTTTGCCATTGGATATTTTTCCTGTTTTGTCAAAGATTAGTTGGCCATATAGCTGTGGGTCCACTTCTGGGCTTTCTATTTTGTTCCATTGATCTACATGTCTGTTTTTGTGCCAGTCTACTATTTAATGACTACAACTTCGTAATATAGCTTGAAGTCTGGAATTATGATGCCTCCAGCCTTGCTTTTCTTTGTCAACATTGCTTTGACTATTTGGGGTCTTTTGTGGTTCCATACAAATTTTAGGATTTTTTTTTTTAACTTTGTGAAAAATGGTGTTAGCATTTTGATAAGGATTGCATTAAATGTGTAGATTGCTTTGGGTAGTACAGATATTCTAACAATGTTTGTTCTTCTGATCCCTGAGCATTGAATACCTTTCTGTTTATTTGTGTCATCTTTGATTTCTTTCGTAAGTGTTCTATAGTTTTCAGAATTCAGATCTTTTACCTTTTTGGTGAGGTTTATTCTTAGGTATCTTACGGTTTTTGGTGCAATTGAAAATGAGATCAATTCCTTGATTTCTCTTTCGGCTGCTTCATTATGGTATGTGGAAACGTAACAGATTTCTGTATGTTGGTTTTGTATCCTGTGACTGCTGAATTCGTGTATCAGTTGTAGCAATTTTTGGTGGAGTCTTTGGGTTTTCTACAAAGAGTATCATGTCGTAGTGAACAGTGATTTCTGAGGCTAGGACTTCCAGTACTATGTTAAATAACAGTGGTGAGAGTGGACATCCCTGTCTTGTTCCCAACCGTAGAGGAAAAGCTCTCAGGTTTTCCCCATTGAGGGTAATAACTGTGGATCTTTCATATATGACTTTTATTATGTTGAGATATGTTCCCTCTGTCCCTACTTTGTTTAGGGTTTTTGTCATGAGTGGATGTTGTACTTTGTCAAATGCTTTTTCTTCATGTATTGAAATGATCATATGGTTCTTATCCTTTCTTCTTTGTTTGTTTGTTTTATATTTTCAGAGAGAGAGATAGAGCATGAGTTGGGGAAAGGAACACAGAGAGAGTGAAGGAGAGAGAATCTTAAGCAGGCTCCATGCTCAGTGTACAACAGCTGAAGGAACTATTTTAAATTAAATTTCCCACTTGACATGTTTAAAATCACATCAGAAGCTGGAATTTTGAAACTTGCTTTGATGTTATGAAGATTAAATTTTTTTTTTAACTCAGAACTAATGGTGACACTGTCACTTACTGACCATCTTTGGGTCCCAGGTTATACAGGAGTCTAAATTAAAGTCCCTACTGTGGGACAGCCCATGGTTAACAATAGTCATTAGAGTGGACCTTCTGGGATTCAACAGAATCCTTGGGGTAAAAGTCAGGTTTGGTATTCATTTAATTCATTGGGTTTCAGATTTCATTTTGTTTTTGACTTTGCAGAATCCTTCTCTTTTTGCAAATTCAGAAATGTATATAAAATGGTAAGTTTTTTTTGTTTGTTTGTTTTTTGTTTGTTTTTTTTTTTTTTATATTTGAGAGAGCAAGAGTGCTTGAGCAGAGGAGATGGGCAGAGGAGGAGAAAGAGAATCCTTAGCAGGCTCCATACTTAGCCTGGAGCCTGACACAGGGCTCGATCCCATGACCCTGGGATCATGACCTGAGCCAAAATCAAGAGTTGGACTCTCAGCCAACTGAGCCACCCAAGCACCCCTTTTAATATTTTAAAATTTTATTTTGGGGAGGGGGGAAGAGGCAGATGGAAAATGGTACGTTATACATATACATATATATATATATATATATGTATATATATATATATATACACACACACACATATATATAGTTATACATAGTATATATGCTTATGTACTATGTCTAGTTACAATAGTCACTGGAGGGTATCTAGGCTGCTATACAGCAAGAAAAGGGGATTCTTCAAATTCCTTTCTTTACCATTACTATTTCTTGTAAACATGTTTCATCCACATATAGATTAGGAACAATTTTTCTAATAACTGCATAATATACTTACATGGATGTACAGTAACTAATTAATCTAATCTCATATTTTTAGGTTGTTTTTAATTGTTCTTACTAAATTACTAATGTACTTTGACCATACACCTCTCATATATAGGTAACTATTGCTTTAGGAATGATTTATAGAAGTAAAAATTCTAGGTCAAAGTCTTGCACAATTTAAATTTTAACAGTTTTATTGAGTCATAATTCGTATATAATAACTATATAATTTCATAAGCTATGAGATATCTATATCCATGTCTATTCTATATCTATCTCACATAACCATCCTCACAGTAAATATAATGAACATGTCCATCACTCCGAAATGTGTCCTCATGCTGTTTTATGATCCTTCCTTTTCACCCCTGGCCAACATTCGAGTAATCTAAAAATTCTGTTATTTCTCGATCAGCTTCAAGTGACTGATTTTTTTTTTTTTTTTTTTTTTACTCATTATGGGTTGTATCTTCCTTACTCTTTACATATCTAGGAGTTTTTTTTAATTTTAATTTTTTAATTTAATTTTTTAATGTTTATTTATAATTTTTTAACAATTTTTTAAGTTTACATTCAAACTAGTTAGCATATAGTGCAACAGTGATTTCAGGGGTAGATTCCTTAATGCCCCTTACCCATTTAGCCCATCCCCCCTCCCACAACCCCTTCAGCAACCCTCTGTTTGTTCTCTATATTTATGAGTCTCTTAAGTTTTGTCCCCCTCCCTGTTTTTATATTCTTTTTGCTTCACTTCCCTTATGTTCATCTGTTTTGTATCTGAAAGTCCTCATATGAGTGAAGTCATATGATATTTGTCTTTCTCTGACTAATTTTGCTTAGCATAATACCCTCTAGTTCCATCCACGTAGTTGCAAATGGCAAGATTTCATTCTTTTTGATTTCTGAGTAATACTCCATTGTATGTATTATACACATATACCATGTATGTGTGTGTGTGTGCGTGTATGTGTGTATATATACATACACATATATATACACACATACATGTACACACACCACATCATCTTTATCCATTCATCCATTGATGGACATTTGGGCTCTTTCTATACTTTGGCTATTGTTGATAGTGCTGCTATAAACATTGGGGTGCATGTGCCCCTTCAAAACAACATACCTGTATCCCTTGGATAAATACCTAGTAGTGCAGTTGCTGGGTTGTAGGGTAGTTCTGTTTTTAATTTTTTGAGGAACCTCCATACTGTTTTCCAGAGTGGCTGCACCAGTTTGCATTCCTACCAGCAATGCAAAAGACATCCTCTTTCTCTGCATCCTCACCAACATCTGTTGCTGCCTGAGTTGTTAATGTTAGCCATTCTGACAGGTGTTAGGTGGTATTTCCTTGTGGTTTTGATTTGTATTTCCCGGATGATGAGTGGTGTTTCCCAGATGATTTCCCATCCGGTATTTCCCGGATGATCCAGTGGCCATCTGGATGTCTTCTTTGGAGAAGTGTCTACTCATGTATTTTGCCCATTTCTTCACTGGATTATTTGTTTTTTGGGTGTTGAGTTTGATAAGTTCTTTATAGATTTTGTATACCAACCCTTATCTGATATGTTGTTTGCAAATATCTTCTCCTATTCCATCAGTTGCCTTTTAGTTTTGCTGATTTTTTCCTTTGCTGTGCAGAAGCTTTTTATTTTGATGAGGTCCCAATACTTCATTTTTGCTTTGGTTTCCCTTGCCTCCAGATATGTGTTGAGTAAGAAGTTGCTGCAGGTGAGGTCAAAGAGGTTGTTGCCTGCTTTCTCCTCAAGGATTTTGATGGCTTCCTGTCTTACATTTAGGTCTTTCATCCATTTTGAGTTTACTTTTGTGTATGGTGTAAGAAAGTGGTCCAAGTTCATTTTTCTGCATGTCACTGCCCAGTTTTCCCAGCACTATTTGCTGACGAGACTGTCTTTATTCTACTGGATATTCTTTTCTGCTTTGTCAAAGATTAGTTGGCCATACATTTGTGGGTCCATTTCTGGGTTCTCTATTCTGTTCCATTGATCTGAGTGTCTGTTTTTGTGCCAGTACCGTACTGTCTTTATCATTACAGCTTTGTCATACAGCTTAAAGTCTGGGATTGTGATGCCTTCAGCTTTGGTTTTCTTTTTCAAGATTGCTTTGGCTATCGGGGTCTTTTCTGGTTCCATACAAATTTTAGGATTCTTTTTTCTAGCTCTGTGAAGAATGCTGGTGTTATTTTGATAGGGATTACCATGTCTAGGAGCTTTTTATTGTGACATTATGATACCATGTATTATGAAATTTACCCTGCCAGATGGTTGATATTTTTGAATTCCTAAAAGTATTATTGAGCTTTATTCTGGGAGCAGTTAGGTTATTTTCAGGTCTTGTTTTAAAACTTTGTTAGGTAAAACCAGAGTAGTGTTTAGTCAAGGTTTAATTTTCTCTGCCATTGAGGCAATACCCTACTGAATAGTCTAACTGATTGTGGAAGAAGTCACAAAGGTCCATGTAAAGGCAATTGCCAGGTAGAGAAATAGGAGGAGTAGTAGAGAGAGGGAACAAAACAACGCAAACAAACAAAACTCAAATTCAAATTAGTCTGTGACAGAAAATATGTTGCATTTCTATACATTTTTTAAAATATTTATTTTGAGAGACACACAGAGAGAGAGCATGAGCTAGGGAGGGGCAGAGAGAAAGAGGGAGAGAGAGGATTCCAAGCAGGCTTTACTCTGTCAGTGCAGAGCTTGACATGGGGCTCGTTCCTATGAACTGTAAGATCATGACTTGAGCTGAAATCAAGAGTTGGACACTTAACTGAGCCATGCAGGCATCTCCATGTCTACACATTTATAATGAAGTGGGAGAAAGAGAAATTAAGAAAACCACCCCATTTACACTTGCATCAAAAATAATAAAGTACCTATGAATAAACTTAACTAAAGATGTGAAAGACCTGTACTTTGAAACTATGAGACACTGATGAAAGAAATTGAAGATGACGCAAAGAAATGGAAACACATTCCATACTCATGGGTTGGAAGAATGAATATTATTAAAATGTTTATGCTACCCAACGTAATCTACAGATTTAAAGCAATCTTTATCAAGATACCAACAGAATTTATCACAAAACTAGAACAAACAATCCTAAATTTTGCATAAAACCACAAAAGACCATGAATAGCCAAAGCAGTATTGAAAAAGAAAAACAAAACTGGAGGTATCACAATTCCAGACTTCAAGTTACATTACAAAGCTGTAGTAATCAAACCAGTATGGTACTGGCACAAAAAGAGACACACGGATCAATGCAATGGAATAGAAAACCCAGACATAAACCCACAATTGTATGATTAATTAATCTTTCATAAAAGAGGAAATAATATACAATAGGAAAAAGTCTCTTCAACAAATGGCGTTGGGAGAACTGGACAGCTATATGCAAAAGAATTAAACTGGGCCAATTTCTTATGCCATATACAAAAATAAACTCAAAATGGATTAAAGACCTAAATGGATATCTGAAGCCATAAAATCCTTGAAGAGACCACAGGCATATGTCTACCAAGGCAAGACAAACAAAAGCAAAAATAAACTATTAAGACTATATCAAAATAAAATGCTTCTGTACAGTGAAGGAAACAATCAACAAAACTAAAAGACAACCTACTGAATGGGAGAAGATATTTGCAAGTGACATATCTGATCGAGGATTAGTATCTGAAATATGTAAAGAGCTGATATGACTCAATACCCAAAAAGCAAATAATCCAATTTAAAAATGGGATGGGCAGAAGAGATGAACAGACCTTTCTCCAACAAAGACATCCAGATGGCTAACAGATACATCATGAAAAGATTCTTGACATCACTTATCATCAGGGAAATACAAATCAAAACTATAATGAGATATCACCTCACACCTGTCAGAATGGCTAAAGTCAACAACACAAGGAACAAGTTTTGGGGAGGATATGGAGAAAGGGGATCACTCTTGCACTGCTGTTGGGAATGCAAACTGATACAACTACTCTGGAAAATAGTATTTAGGTTCCTGAAAAATTAAAGTAGAACTCCCTTACAATCCAATAATCACACTACTGGGTACTTACCACCAAAATACCAAAACACTAATTCAAAGGGATACACATACCCCTATGTTTATTGCAACATTATTTATAGTAGCCAAGATGTGGAAGCAGCTCAAGTGTCCATCAGTGATAATAAAGAAGAAATGGTGTAGATAAAAAAAGAGAATACTATTCAACCATAAAAAAGAATGAAATCTTGCCATTCGCAACAACATGGGTGGAGTAAGAGAGTATAATGCTACATGAAATAAGTTGGTCAGAGAAAGACAAATACCATATGATTTCACTCATATGTGGAATTTAAGAAACAAGCAAAAGGAAATAGGTGATGGGGATTAAAGAGTACACTTAACATGATGAGCACTGAGTAATGTATAGAATTTTTGAATCACTGTATTGTATACCTTAAACCAATATAATGCTATATGTTAACTATACTGGAATTAATTAAAAAATTAATAGGAAAACAACAAAAAGTTCAAATTAGTCTGTAAGCCATAATTCCAAAACATAATAGGAATGACAGAGAAAAAAATCAATAATCAGAAGAGGAATAACTCTATAAGAAATTCATATTATAACCTA
Source organism: Leopardus geoffroyi (assembly GCF_018350155.1). Classification (NCBI taxonomy): domain Eukaryota; kingdom Metazoa; phylum Chordata; class Mammalia; order Carnivora; family Felidae; genus Leopardus; species Leopardus geoffroyi. The sequence goes on along the minus strand of NC_059341.1, from coordinate 75,822,120 downwards.
TTCTGAAAAAATATTTTAAAAGATATATTTAAGACACTCAAAAGTGTTAAACAAAAGCATAATTTCCACTTTCAACAAATAGGTAACTACTAAGAAAAGCAGGAAGAAACAAAACATGATCAAAGAGATAAAATATTTCACTAGTATTTTAGAAATGAAAAAATGTGACCGCTGAAATAAAAATATTAATATTTGAAATAAGCCCTGGATTGTATTTTATTATTAGGCCACCTCAATGTTGCCAAAGACAAGACAATCATACTGAGAAACTCATATCTAATAAAGCACACTGACACAAGGGTACTAAAGATATAAATGAGTTATTGAGAGACTCCAGAATTCTTCTAGTAGAGGGATTTAAGGGAATCAAGGAAATGATAAAATCTGAAGAGGCAAAATCTGACAAAATTATTGTACAAATTTTGCATAATTTAAGAAAGATATAACTTGTCGAGTACTTCAAGGAAAGAGAAAAATTCACATTAAATAGAGTGAAATGGTTGATGACTGATGAAGAGAGAATTTCCCATTGCAGCCCAGATATGGAGAGCTGGAAAGAATGCTGCTCCTATCACTTCAAGAAGAAAATAGCTGGACACACTGCAGATTAACAACTGCAATTCTTTTTTTTTTTTTTAAGTTTATTTATTTACTTAAAGAGAGAGAGAGAGAGAGAGAGAGAGAGAGAGCAGGAGAGGGGCGGGAAGACAGAGAATCCCAAACAGGCTTCATGCTGTCAGTGCAGAGCATGACTCAGGGATTGATCTCATGAACTGTAAGTTTGAAAGCTTAACCCACTGAGCCATCCAGGTGCCCCTGTGCTTCTTGAGCCCCTAAGCAGGTTGCAGGGCAAATAGCTAATTTGAAATCTAGAGAGAAACAAACACCTGCAAGGGTAAAAAGGTTTAACTAGGATAGATACTACTGAAAACCATCTAAACCGGTATGAAGAATAAATACAACATAATTTTTATCAATTCCCAAAGACTGAGTGTAGCTAGTGTGAGAATATGAAGACTCTGGGGCGGCAGACACTGGAGGTTCACACTTTCAGGCTTTTCCTCTGAGAAATGTAAAGAAAAAAAGAGTACTGTAAAAAAGCCTCCCTGTGGTGGGGGTAAGGGAATAGCAGTCATTGCAGAAACTCCACCTAGACCCTTCTCTATTTCCCTTATGGAACAAAAACCTTAATCTGCACCGAGTATATCAAAACCTTTAGTTGAGGGCACTGGTAAAATTCTTTGCACCTTGGGGAAAATAAAAGAGGGGGAAAAGTGGAGTACTACCCATGGGAAAAGAGCAGGAATTTGTGCTAGACAGAGAAAAAACATACATTACCTGGGAGGTACAAATATAAGAATAACAGCAGCCACTGGTTGTTGCCAGAGGTGGGGGGTTGGGGAATGGGAGAAACAGGGGTCAAAAAATAAAAAGACAAAAATTCATTACTAAAAACCTTTTAAAGGAAAAATAAAACAATTACAGGAGAATTCCCATTAAAACCATGCAAGCAAGAAGACAGTGGAGTGAAATTTCTAAAGAGCTGCAAAAAAGAAATGGCCAACTGAGAACTGTGTACCCAGCAAAGATAACCTCCAAAATTAAAGAACAAATACTTACTAGGCAAAGAAAACATGAGAGAATGTATTTCCTGAAGACCTAGTGTACATAAAAGTTAAATGAGGTTTCTCAGGTACATGGAATATTATATAAGCTAAGACTTTAGACTTATAAAAAGAAATGGAGAGTATAAAAAAAGAGAACAAATAAAGGGAAAATACAGTCTTTTATAAAACTTTAACTGCTCTAAAATTATTTTTATACCAAGACAATTACAAGAGAGTGGCAGAATGTGGCAGTAGTATGTATGGTTTCAAAGCATTGACACAAGTGGACACAAGTGACTCTCAAATAAGATACAGTGTAGCAATGTTGAAAAATTAAAGCCAATCAGAAAAAAATTAAAAGTTTTCCTTAGATAAAAACAAATATTTTTAAAGCAAAAATAGTAGCAGTGTGTTCTGTGTTCATATAATAGTGCACTGTGTGTTCACAGGTGAAATGCATGACAATGGCACAAAACAGAGAAAGGAATAATTGGGAATAAATTGTTACAAGGTCTTTATACTACACTTGAATTGCTGTACCTATTATTTGAAGGTAGACTGAGATTATTTAAAAATGTATATGATAACGTAGGGAAACCATTAATAATTTTAAATGTGAGTGGGCTAAACAAATGGTTTAAACACAAGATATTATTATATTGCACTATAAAACAAATATATGCCGTCTATAAGAAATAAAATTTAAGAAGACAATAATACATCGGACAAAAACTGATGAGAAAGATATACCATGACAACAAAGCTAAAAGGCAACCGATGGAATGGGAGAAGATATTTGCACGACATATCAGATAAAGGATTAGTATCCAAAATCTATAAAGAACTTATCAAACTCAACACCCAAAAAACAAATAATCCAGTGAAGAAATGGGCAAAATACATGAATAGACACTTCTCCAAAGAAGACATCCAGATGGCCACTGGATTATCCAGGAAATACCGGATGGGAAATCATCCGGGAAACACCACTCATCATCTGGGAAATACAAATCAAAACCACAACGAGATATCACCTGACACCTGTCAGAATGGCTAACATTAACAACTCAGGCAGCAATAGATGTTGGCGAGGATGTAGAGAAAGAGGATGTCTTTTGCACTGCTGGTGGGAATGCAAACTGGTGCAGCCACTCTGGAAAACAGTATGGAGGTTCCTCAAAAAATTAAAAACAGAACTACCCTACAACCCAGCAATTGCACTACTAGGTATTTATCCAAGGGATACAGGTATGTTGTTTTGAAGGGGCACATGCACCCCAATGTTTATAGCAGTACTATCAACAATAGCCAAAGTATGGGGATGCCTGGGTGGCTCAGTCAGTTGAGCGTCCAACTTTGGCTCAGGTCATGGTCTCCCAGTTCATGAGTTCAAGCCCTGTGTTGGGCTCTGGGCTGACAGCTCAGAGCCTAGAGCCTGCTTTGGATTCTGTGTCTCACTCTCTCTGTCCCCCCACCTCTTGCTCTCTGTCTCTCTCTGTCTCTCTCAAAAATAAGTATAAAAAAAATAGCCAAAGTATGGAAAGAGCCCAAATATCCATTGATAGATGAATGGATAAAGAAGATGTGGTGTGTGTGTGTGTGTATGTACACACACACACACACACACACACACACACACACACACACTGGAGTATTACTCAGCAATAAAAAAGAATGAAATCTTGCCATTTGCAACTGTGTGGATGCAACTAGAGGGTACTATGCAACTGAGGGTATAAAACATATGGAGAACAAACAGGGTTACTGGAGGGGTTGTGGGAGGGGGGATGGGCTAAATGGGTAAGGGGCATTAAGGAATCTACTCCTGAATTCAGTATTGCACTATATGCTAACTAACTTGGATGTAAATTAAAAAATAAAAGATATACCAAGAAAAACAATGAAGAGGGGGGTGGATTATCTATACTAATTTTTCAAAGTATACTTTGGAATAAAGAAGATTATCAGGGACAAAGAGAGATATTACATAATGATAAAAGAATACAATCTCCCTTAAAGGAATAGCTTCCAAAATGTTTATGGATCTAAAAACAAAGCTTTGAAAATATATGAGGCAAGGGAAGTGACATCTGCAAGATGGAGGGCTAGGAGTTCCCAACATTCTCTCCCCACGAAAACCAGCAAAACAATAAATAAACAACTAAAATAGCTCAGAGAAAGTTCTGGACTACAAGGAAGAAGGAGAAAAAACTGCTGAACTCAAAAATTGAGGATGGCCACATAGAAAAGCATAAGAAGCATTTTACCTGTGCTACCCTATCCCCTGGTCAAGAGCAGCTCAGTTCCAGGAAGGATCCTCTCAGAGGAATTTCATCCTATGGGGAAAAGGAGAGCAGGAGAACCCCAGCAAGCCTCACTGCTGTGGATGTCTGCATCCTTTGGTACTAAGAACTCCCATGGTCTTCACTATTGCTTATCCCATCTGATGGAGGTGCCTGGAGTCCCCACCATTGCATCTCCTCCCTGGGGTTGGAGATGTTGCTGTGGTGAGACTTGCCCCAGGGGCCTCAGTCACTGCTGTGCCTCACTTTCTGGGATCAGGATGCCACAGTACCTTGCCACATATGGAACCAGAGCTGCTGCTTCTCTGCATCCTGCCACTAGTCCCAGGTCATAGCTTTGTCCTACCATTTCCAGGGTAGCCACTGCTTCTCTGAAGTCTACCCCTTGGGTCTCAAGTCACTCTTTGACCACCATTACTAGGGGCAAGCTGTCACTGCTCTGAGCCCTGCCCTCAGGTAACATGTTGTGGTTCTGACCTGCCATTCCTTGGACCCAGCCACCGCTGCTCTCCAATCTGTCACCTGGGTCCTGACACGTAGCTTTAAAGGACTGCCACTTGAAACATGCTCCTCTTGTTCTTCAACTGCTCCCTGGGCCAGAGTTGGGACTTGGACTCATCATCCACAGGTTGTGCTGCTACTATACCCTGTCCCCTGACCCAAGCCACTTTTGTGCCTTGCAATTACAAGTGTGCTGCTACTACTGCATTTCTCCTTCCTGCCTGAGACACTACGACAAGGTCTAGAGACCCAGACCCTGGTTCCATGGGAGATTTGCAGATTCTCACACCTTAGACACCAGTACTAGTGCAGCAGCAAGTGCATCTGTGCCCCAGGACCCAGGCACTGTGATAGTGCTACATGTACCTGATCATAGGACCTCAACTCTGTTAGCACTTTGAGTTCCAGCATGCCAGATCAGGCAGAAAGAGGGATCCTTTTGATTAGAACTTCCTCCCATGGGCAAAAAGGGGCAAGAAGAAGATACCAGCAGGTTTCTTCTTTGAGACTACCAATAGCCATAGCCACCACTGCCATCCATAGGAACTCCACAGTCTTGGCCACAGAAGACTCCCATAGTCTGTGCCAATGTTGACTTCAGATGATGGAGCTGCATAGAGACTATGCTGCTGTGCCCTCCCAGGAAGCAAATACACTGCACTCCACCCAACCAGTGCCATTGTAATGACATTCAGATGAAGATATTCCCCACTGAAACCAGTCCAAAAAAGCTGGAAGAGTTGACTGCTTCCTCAAATTTGTAGACATCAATGCAGAGTCATCAGAAACATGGAAAAGGAGGAAAGATGACACCACTAAAAGAACAGAGTAGTTTTCCAGCAACTGATCTTCCAAAAATGGAGATCTGTGAGTTATCAGAAAAAGAATTAAAAATAGTTATTTTAAGGAAATTAACTGAGATTCAAGAGAATACAGATAGACAACTCGATCTCAGGAAAACAATGCATGAACAAAATGATAAGTTAGTAAAGAGCTAGAATCAGAAAAGAACATAACAGAAATTCTGGAGCTAAAGAATACAATGAGTAAAATGAAAAATGTAATAGAGAGCTTCAACAGCAGGCTCAATCAGGCAGAAGAAAGAATCTGTAAACTGGAAGACAGAACTCTTGATATTATCCAATCAGAGGAGAAAAAATAAATTAGAATGAAAAAGAGTGAAGAAAGCCTGTATGAATTATGGGCAACTAACAAAAAGAAAAGTATTTGCATTATAGAAGTTCTAAAAGGGAAAAGGGAAAAAGGGATAAAAAGCTTACTTGAAGAAATAATGGACAAAAATTCCCCAAATCTGGGGAAAGATATGGCCAACCAGGTACCCAAAGCTCAAAGATCTCCAAAAGGATACAACCCAAGGAGATCTTGACTGAGATTATAATCAAGTTCTCTAAAATCAAAGACAAGGAGGGAATTTTAAAGGCAGCAATAGAAAAGATTCACCACATACGAGGGAATCCCAATAAGACCAACAGATTTCTCAGCAGTTACCTTCCACCCAGGAGAGAATGGAATGATATATTCAAATACTCAAAGTAAAAAAATTGTCAACAAAAACCACTTTACCCAGCAAAGTATGTTGTTCTTCATAAATGAAGGAGGGATAAAGACTTTCATAGAGAAAAAAAAAAACTGAGGGAATTTATCATCACTAGACATGCCTTACAAAAGAATGCTAAAGGGAAATAAAAATTCTGAGACAAAAATGAAAACACAACATATCCATATGGGAAGACCCATAAGGCTGCTGGAGATTTCTCAACAGAAACTTGGCAAGCCAGAAGGGAGTGGCATGATATATTCCAAGTGCTGAATGGGAAAAATCTGCAGCCAAGAATACTCTATCCAGCAAGGCTATCATTTACATATTTATTTATTTTTGAAAGGGAGAGAGAGAGAGCACAGGCGAGCAGGGGAAGGGCAGATGGCAGAAGAAGAGAGAGAATCTTAAGCAGGCTTTACACCCAGCCCAACACAGGGCTCAATCTCATGACCATGAGATCATGACCTGAGCCAAAATCAAGACTTGGCACTTAACCAACTGAGCCATCCAGGCGACTGTATATTCAATATAATCTTAAAATTGCAGCAAAACTTTTATGGAAATTGACAAATGTTCTCAAATTCAATTTTAAATTTAAAGTTCCACAATAGACGGGATAATCTCGAAAAACAACTCTAGAGTACTTTGTCAGATTTCAAGGCTTGTAAAATGAGAGTAATTAAGACAATGTGGAATTGGCATAATAATAGACAAATTGAATATTGGAACAGGAATCGACCCATATGTATATGCATTTGATTTACAACAAATGTACTAATATAATTTCAGTGGAAATGAAGGTACTAGATTGTTTGAATATCCCATATAGTATAGCCTACTTCACGCCATACAGAAATTCAGTTTTATGTGTTGTAATCCTATTTGTGACTAGTGAAATAATAAAGCTTTTAGAAGACTGCCTAGGAAAGTATATTCATGATCTTGGGAAGGGCAAAGATGTTTTGAAGAGGAAACAAGAAGTACTACTTATAAAAAGATAAAAGTGCCTAATTGTACTGCATTAAATTAAAAATTTCTGTTCATTGAAAGACACATTTAGGAAAGGTAAAAGAATTCATAGACTTTGGAATATATATTCTCAATACAAATGGAAAAATTTATATTTTTCACCAAACAGGATATACAAGTGGCCAGTAAACATGGAAATTTCCTCAACATGATTGATACAATGCAATTAAACCACAATGAATTTCTACTTCACATGCATCTGATTTGCTAAACTTAAAAAAAAGACTAACAATACAAAATATTGATAAGAATGTGAAACAACTGAAACCCTCATATGTTGGTGCTGAGCATGCGGTGTTACAAACACTTTGGAGAATAGTTTGCTAGTTTCTACTAAGACCAACCATATAGTTATGCTATGTCCCAGCAATTCCTCTTCAAGTAATATACAAGGAAAATTAGTGTGTACATCTACATAAAAGATTTTTATATGAATGTTCATAGCTGAGTTATGAATACTTGCTAAAAAGTGGAAACAATTCAAATACCAATCAACAGAACAATGGATAAATTGTGAAATGTTCAAAAAATGGAATATCATAAGATTAAATTTCAAATAAGTGGTAAATTCTTTTTGTACTTTATCTGTCATTGCTGTGTGTGTGTAGTAGAAGTATATGTCCAATAATAAATGCTTGCTTGGTTTTCATTGGAAATCTTCATTGCGATTGGTGTTGACCTGTGCCAGCACTATTTGTACAAGAATACAGAAATTATTCTGACTTACTTTTCCTGTCACTGTACTAATTTAAATATATTGGCTTTAGGTTCCATGTCTTCTCAAAGTGATTTTGTGCTGCAACTGTAGACACATGCAGTTTTCCTGTTCTCCCTCAAAGATGAGGAAGTCTCCTTTCAGAGGCCGAATGACTTACATGCATGACTCTGATTTTATTTGTTCTCACATTCCCCTTTATATGTTATGCAGCATGAAATTAACATTGTTGAGTCCACATAGTCAAATAGATACCTCACACAGTCAAATACACAACAGTAAGTTGATATAACTGAGAGGTGGAATATGTAAACTATCAAATATAATTTCAAATTTATATCTCTGATATTGATGCAGAAATTGCAATATGGTGTTCTAGACTACAAAATAACTAGCATACATACCCATAGGTACAAACATTTTTTTTGCTCAGTATAGCACTAATTATAATAGATTTGAATCTATTGAAGCTTGGAATCAGCTTGAATAATTATCAATGGAAGAATGGTTAAATTATGGCAGATCTGTATTATGAATACCACATAGGCATAAAGAGGAAAAAGCTGGGTATTGCATGTAGGCATGAAAAGACCTCCAAGGTGTTTAATTAAGTGATGAAAACAAGCTGGAACATACATATGGATCTCATATATGTACAGAAAATGCCTCTGAGCATATCTGCTAAGCCATTATATCTAGGTGGTGGTGTAGTGTCTATTGATATGGCAGGAGATTGTTTCATAATTTCTTACGTAATGAAAGACTAATGAAAAGCAAGTTTGTCTTGTTTTTACTCATTTGACTCTCCTGATATTCAGCTTACTTGTATTTACAAACCTATTTCATATACACATGAGAAGATCAGGAGATAAACTCAACACTCCTCAGCTTCCATGGAAAATCCCAAGAGGAGTCATCCACCTTCTATTTGGCCTGAGGGAAAAATCCTGGCTTCCTACACGGGGACCAAATTTTCTTCTCCCTCCTTGTTCCTGTGGAGCTCTCATCAGAATAAGAGAATTTGTCATTCAGTAGTTCAAAGTAATTGCTTCAAACCCAGAATTTCCAAAGATGTTGCATAATAATGTCCCCTGTTGCCCTCCCAAAAGTTCTTCTTTTTAGTTAATGAATCCAAAGTCAAACTTCTAGTGTGACTCCAGGGAATGCCTAACATTAGCCAGCTGTCTCTTAGGCTCCTCATTCAGTCCTTCAACCCATCAACTGACAAAATCCAGCTGCCTGTCTCTGATTGGTTACATAAGAGGATTCATTATTTGGACAGTGCAAACAGCAAGGTATTCATCATAGAGGAAGTGGACAAATGATTAATCAGGATTAAGAAAGATGAAAGAAATTGCTCAAGTGAGATGATCCTCAAGCAGAAATTAGAAAAAGTTTCTGAAGATTTATCTACAGGGTCTTTTGGAGCCTGGGTAAACATACTTCTTTTTACTCATCCAGCTTTTTAGACTGTAAATTATACCTATTCACAGAGTTGAGTAGTTGCGGTAATCCTCTCTTTATGGAAATCAACTAAACAAGGATGGCTTCACTTATTAATGCTGAGCTCCAGAATACAAGCCAAGGGCATAATAATGTCCTTCCTAAATTCTCTGATGGTTTTGTTCCTTCTGAAGCTACTTGAACTACTTTATTCTCCCTTCTCTCTTGCCTTCCCTCTCTTTATGGCTTTCTAAGATACTTTTTCTGATTCCTCTCATCTAAACTCTTTTTTCACTGTCCCAGAGCTCTCCTGCAATGCTGTTTGCTCCAGGATGACTAGTTTTTAGGACTAGTTCCCTAAGATGTCTTTGTCCGCTTCTCAGATGTGCTTCTTTTCCTCATCCTTTGGAATGTTAAGCATTTAAGATAAATTTAAAACTGAGTTTGTTAAAGCTTTTATTTTATATAAATTACCCAATTAAATTATTATGATGCTGCAAAGTGGGTATTGTTATCCCCACTGTGTAGATGGGAAACTTGAAATTAAAAAGATGAAACTTCTTTTTAAGTTCATGTATCTAGACAGTAGCAGATCTGGGATAGGGCCCCACATATGTCTGCCTCCGATGAGATCTCCATGCCTCTGCTGCTTCTCTTTGCCTTTTAGCATAGAGTTTGAATTTTATCAGAGTCTTGAAAGGTTGGGTCACTGAGATTACCACCCGAACAGGTAAGAACACCACACATATTTCTAATTTTTATAGATTAAAATCTTTCAATCCTGAACTCCAGAGAGTTGCACTTTTTGGCAGTTAAATAAATCACAGAGTTTTTATCAAGTAAGTTATAGATTTGTTTTATGTAATTTTAGGAGTTGTCAGCATTTTCTTAAATATCAATACTATAAAATAATATCTTTAAGAAATGCATACATTGTGTAGTGCCTGGGTGGCTCAGTCGGTTGAGAGACCAACTCTTGATTTCAGCTCAGGTCATGATCTCACTAGTTGTCAGATAGAGCCCATAGTTGGGCTCTATGCTGAGGTGGAGCCTGCTTGGTATTCTCTCTTTCTCTCCCTCTGCCTGTCCCCCACTCATGTGTGCGTTTGCTCTAAATAAATAAATAAATAAGTAAGTAAGTAAAAAGGGGTGCCTGGGTGCCTCAGTAGGTTGGGCGTTCGACTTTGGCTCAGGTCATGATCTCACCATTCCTGAGTTTGAGCCCTACTGTACTGAAACTCAGAGCCTGGAGTCTGTTTTGGATTCTGTGTCTCCCTCTCTTTCTGCCCCACCCCACCAGTATTCTGTCTCTCTCTCTCTCAAAAATAAATAAACATTAAAACATTTTTTTTTCAAATAAATAAATAAATAAATAAAAGAAAAAGAAATGCACACATTGCAACAAGTATGTTTGGTGGGTCTTGCTTTCTCAAGTGGAAGTCTTGCCACTTTGTCTTCATATATGTGTGTAAAACTAAGAAGTAAATAAAGTCAAAACTGTGTAGTATATAGTACATTTGCATCAGTAGACTTCTAATTCCTTCACAACAGAAGTTGGAATTATTGTCAGCATAAACTTACCCATTGCTGGCAATGTGCATGATTTCGTATGTCAACATAAAACAATAAACAAAAGAAAATCAATAGGATACTTGCAAAGAAAAAATCACAACATTGTAAAACTCATTCGGATCTCTATTTGTGAAGCAACTACACAATCATTTGCTTATAAGTTTCCAGTTCAACATTTTCAAATCTATATCTGAAAATTAAATTACTTAAATCATTTAAAAGTCATCAAGGCAGCCAAACAGTTCAATAATTCAAGGTGTGTTTTTCATTTCTGTGTTTGACTTTAGTTGCTTCTTTTGGACCATTCTGTTGAAAATATGGCTTTAATGCTGTTAACTAAAGATCTCAAGGTACAACTATGTTGGCAGTGAGGGCTGACAGAGCGAGCACCACAGGTTGGGTACTTATTACACCTGAACATTAAAACAATTGGTTCAGCTACTTGGTTGACATGTGCAGGGCAAATAACTGGTTGGATTTCTTCCTTAAGCAGCTGATTTTGCATTGCATTAACAGAATGCTAGATTCTCTATTGTTTCAATGATAGGGATTTGAAGTACGATTCCTCAGTTGCTTTTCTTTCTTTCCTTTTTTTTTTTTTTTTTTTTTTAAGTTTATTTATTTATTTTGAGAGAGAGAGAGTGTGAGGGAGGGGCAGAGAGAGAGGGAGAGATAGAGAATTCCACGAAGGCTCTGCACTGTCAGCGCAGAGCCCGACTGGGGCTTAAACTCACAAACCATGAGATCATGACCTGAGCTGAAATCAAGAGTCAGATGCTTAACAGACTGAACCATCCAGATGCCTCTCCTCAGTTGCTTTCTTATTTTGGTCACTTTACCTAGTATATATTTTCCATATGTTGGTCAAGTTCTATATATATATTGTTTTGTTTTTCACAGAGGTGAGAATTCACAACTTTCATGTAACAAAAGGAAAAGCACACAAAGACTTGTCTTAATTATGTATTTGAATACATAATTTTTTTGGAATGTGTTTGGTGGGTATAGAGAGAGTGTGTTGTAACCAAGAATAACATTTTATTATCAGATTTATATTGCAAACACATGGTCTTGTAACTAAGGGAAATACACTGTAACTGTATTCTGTACATTTTTGTATTTTAAGGTATATCATTTAGCTTTAATTTGATTTTCCACAGTGGAAATGTCTAAGTAAAATTTAGTCATTAAATTTGTGGGTTTTTTAATTCAAAAATTTTAAAAACATTTTTCATTAAAAAAAGTTATAAACAAGGGTGCCTGGGTGGCTCAGTAGATTAAGCATTTGACTTCTGCTCAGGTCATGATCTCACGGTTTGTGAGTTCAAGCCCCACAACAGGCTCCATGCTGGTGGCATGGAGCTTGCTTGGGATTCTCTCTCTCTGCCCCTCCCCGATTCATACTTGCTCTTTCTCTCAAAAGTAAATAAATAAACTTAAAAATAAATTACACTGGGGCACCTGGGTAGCTCAGTCAGTTAAATATCCCACTTCAGCTCAGGTCATGGAATCTCGCGGTTTGTGAGTTTGAGCCCCACGTCAGGTTCTGTGCTGACAGCTCAGCCTGGATCCTGCTTCAGATTCTGTGTCTCCCTCTCTCTCTGCCCTTCCCTGGCTCAGGCTCTGTCTCTCTCTCTCTCTCTCTCTCTCAAAAATAAATAAATACTAAGACATTTTTTAAAAATTAAAAAAAAAAAACACACTAGAAAGTTGAAAGTAATATGATAGTATAACTTTTACCTAGATCCATAAATTGTTAGCATTTTGCTACGTATACTTTATTAACTTACATTTATCTATCATCTATCTCTCTATGTAATTTGATCTGCTGAATCACTTGAAAGTAATATGACATTGTAACACCTCACTCATGAGTACTTAAGCATTTATCTTCTACAAATAAGGATATTCTCTTATATAATCACAGTCCCATTGACAGACCTGTGATGATTAACAATAATTCAATAAATATCTAATAATTGAGTTTGTGTTTTGACAGATGGGATTTGAAGCCTTTTGAAATGTAGGTAGTGCTTCCTTGTCTTCTAAGATGGTATTTCACCATCATTCTTTTTGTGCTGCCCTTATGGGCAGCCTTATCATCTTGTTCATGCTTGTAGGGCAAATGTGACTGCTATAGGGTACCACAGATGTGAGGTAGTAAGCTTTGTCATTTGGTGCTTTTCCTGGGAAGCTGGAACTGGAAACTCCATAAGGGGATCTTAGTTACTATACAATGTATATAGCTAGTCCTCACTCATGTGAGCCACTCATGTGGAAAAGTACTGTTCAAAATCTTGACAATTGATTGCATAATAGGAATCATTGTGATATGTATATAAATCTTTGGGAAATTATACTGCAGTCTAACTTATGTAATAATACTATTGATTTTCCATGTTTGTTTAGTAAATCTTTGTGAAACCAAACCAAACCAAAGATCTCCCTTAACCCACCCAGAGCATATGAGGTATCTAATCGGTCAAGGAATGGGACATAAAGCAAACCAGAACACATGAAGAAAATAGGTGATGGTTATCTTTGGCACCTCCAATTTTGTGTTTTCCCCTAATTCCAAGTGCCCTTAAAAATCATGGGACTACAACAAATACTATTTAGAAGCATGTGTCTTCATCACACAGACTGGCTTGTCTTTAAAAAGTAGTCTCTCATTCAGTCATTCATTCATATTTTTCACTATCACGTTCTGAGTAACTCTTATGGGCTATTTATTATGCTTGGTAGCCTTCATCTGATTCTGAAATTAACATTTCTCAGGGAACTTTTACTTTGGGCAAGAGCCAACTAATTTCCTCCACATAATGGTGTTAATATCTAGAAACAAACCTATTATATTATATTCCCAGAGCTGTTTACTTTAAATTTTGAAATAGAGATTTAAGAAATAAATCAGTAATGGTGATGTTTCAGGAATCAGCCACAATAAAAATGCTTTAATACAAATTTTAAAGTACCTTATTGAGACGACGTTGACAAAGAAAAAGCTGTATCTATTTAATGTGTAAATGTGATGAGTTTGGAGATAAGTATACATCTGTGAGACCACCATAACAATCTATGACATAAACATGTCCATCTCCTTCAAAAGTTTCCTCCCACCCTCTTTATTTATTATTGTGACTTTTTGTGTGTGATAAGAACATGTAAGATCTACCCTCTTAGTCACTTTTAAGGATACAATACAGAATTACTAACTATAGTCACCATGAAATATGGTAGATCTCTAGGACTTATTCATTTTGTGTAGCTGATTTTGTACTCTTTAATCCATTAACTAATCCTAATCCATTAACTACCTAATCCATTAACTACCCTAATCCATTAACTAATACCTCCCTGTTTTCTCCTTCTCTCAACTTCTGGCAGCCATTTTCTGGTCTCTGCTTTTATGAGTTTGACCATTTTAGGTTCCTCATATAAGTGTTATCATGTAGTATTTTTCCTTCTGTGTCTGGATTATTTCACTTAGCATATAGTCCACTAAGTTCATCCATGTTTTTGCAAATGGCAGGATTTCCTCTTTTTATTAGGGCTGAGTAATATTCTATTACATATGTGTGTATATATATATATATATATATATATATATATATATATATATATGAGACATTTTTTAATCCATTAATCTGTCAATGGACTCCTAGGTTGCCACCATGTCTTGCTACTGTGAATAATGTGACAATGAATATTGGAGTGCAGATATTTCTTCAAGAGGAAACTTCTTCAGCAAGGAAAGTCCTTCACCATCAGCCAGGCCAGAGATTCTTGGTAGGCTGGTTGGTGGGGACCATGAGCAGGCTGGCTGATGGGGTATGTGGGCTGGCCTTGTGCTTTGTGCTGGAGTTCACAGGCAGGCAGGTAGTGCTGGGGTATGTGGCAGGTAAATCTGGGGCTGGCATCCATGGGTATGCTTGCTGTCTCTTTTCCCCATGGGAGAATTTGTGGGTCAAGGATATCTTTTTTTGTGCTTTACTATGCTGAGTTGTGAGAGGGTTGATACGGGTAAAGGTATTTCTTACCCTTTCAAATGTGTTTCTCATTTCTGTATTCCACTAGGGTGCTATAATGTCTCACCTGGATTCCAGATCTTTCATAAAGGTATTTTCATCCATAGATGGTTGTTAAATCATTGTTTCTTGGGGTGATAAGGGCTGGGACCTCCTATTCTGTCATCTTACTGATATCACTCCTTAATGTTATTTTTAAAAGATTGTTCTGAGAATCTCTAAATAATGTTAAAGAAGAAACTTAACTGTGAAATTAAATCGTAGCATTGACTTTTTTCACAATGCTTGTCTCTTTGCAAGGTATTGCCTTGATTCAAGGTTGGGATTCTCTCTATATAGTTCATGGAATTTTTGGATCTAGTTAGTTGGACTATGTTTGTTGGTAGCCAAGAGAAAGGGAATTCCTTTGTATGTGCTGTCTCTGAAATGATACAACACAAGCCTCACCCCTGGCTACTGTGAACCCTTACTTGGGTTCTCTTGCTTTGTTCTGGGGGCAACGGGGTGATCTCAGAATGAGCATTGGGAGCCTCCATGCATAATATTGCTATATCTAGAGAGTGAAAGAGGAATAATATAAGATATTATCTCCTATACTCTGAACCCAAATAACTATACGAAATATCTAGATATTACATGCAATTTATTGTTTTACATTGCTAGTGTTGCATCCATCATAAATGTTAACACCCAATATATGATTTTCTACTTCTCCCTTAAAACAGTATTCTTAATGTTGACTTCACGAGCTGAAGAGTCTTATTACTTACTGGGTCTGAAAATATTGTTGCCACAGAACAGTGTACTACCAACTGAGAATTCAGGTAATTAGGTTTTGTTCCTTATGTGGGCTGGGAGGCATTAATTGTTCAGTTAGTGAATGACAACATGATAGATTCCTCAGTCTTTACTGATGAAGTAAATGAAATAGTGTTCAATTAGAACAGCCAGAGCCCGGAAGGGCCTCCAGTGTGAGGCAAGAATATTGAACAGTTTTATTGAGACTCAGATGACGTTTAGAATATCAGGCCACTACAGGGATATATGCACAAGTTTCAAAGTATGAGGAGAAAGTTTAGATAACCATGTGGGGGCCTTAAAGCCTGCAATAATGGCAGAGTTAGGAATAGTGACTATGTAAATTACTGGATATATGATTTTTAGGATTAGCATGGTGATATAACCAGACCATTGTCTTATCACCTACGAGTACAGCTTTTCATGACCCATTATAGTCATAGCATTGCCCACAAAGCCCACCTAACACATCACTGGACATCATGGTGTAGGCTATCAGTTTTTGAAAATGTATTACTACTTTGTGAATGTATTTTAAAGTTTAATTACAGCATGATGCCATTAAATAAAATGAAGGAAATTTAAAGTTAGAATAATCCAGAACAATCTAATTCCACAGCCAGTTTCTAATTCCTTGGTGTCTTATTGTCCTCCTATCCTCTAATGGTTTCTTACACTTCACCTTGGCCCCTTTTCTCAAGATTGTGCTTTTTATCATTGTCAATACCTTTATAATTTTATCGTTTTAATTTTATCATTATCAATACCTTTATAATTCCTTGTGTGCATGTGGGCATGCTCACACACATACACATGCACAACCAATGATCTCATTTACACCTTATTGAAAACAAATGGAAGCAGGCAAATGGAAACTCACTTCTTGCACTCTTGACCTTCTCTCTTAGACATAGAAGTGACAAAGTATCCCTACTCTTACCTAAGTCCTTGTACTCTAGACTTAATCCTACCTCAGTTTCTCAAGTAATTCACTCCTGCAATCTTCTTTTCCACCTTCTTCTCATGTCAGGAAACTTCTTTTCAAATGTACCATCTAAACCACATAAAATCATTATAGCTCCAGAAAAGACTATAATAAAAAATAGGACCATGGCTTATTTAAAATATCAATGGCAAAATGACGGCCAAGATGTTAACTTTTAAATACATGAATGTGGATTGTGGGACTTTAGTGAAAAGATATTCACATAGAATAAGATCTAGGTGCTGGAGTAAGTAAGAGGCACTGAGAGACTTTTGGTGGATCTTCTTGTTTTCCAGAGAGAACACTTCTGTATATGGCAATGAAAAACTACAGTGCTATCAGTGAGTTCATTCTCCTTGGACTATCTATTGACCCCAATATTCAGGCCATACTCTTTGTGCTGTTCTTTCTGATTTATCTCTTCACTCTGATGGGAAATTTCTTGATGCTGCTGGTGATTAGGGCTGATTCTCACCTCCACATGCCCATGTACTTCTTTTTGAGACAACTGTCCTTCCTGGACCTCTGCCACTCATCTGTCACAGTCCCCAAGATGCTGGAGAATCTACTTTCTGAAAGAAAAACCATCTTTGTAGAGAGCTGCCTGGCTCAGGCCTTCTTTGTGTTTGCCACCGGGGGCACGGAGGCCTGTCTGCTGGCTGTGATGGCCTATGACCGCTATGTAGCCATCAGCTCCCCTCTGCTCTATGGCCAGGTGATGAGCAACCAGCTCTGTGTTGGGATGGTGTGGGGTTCCTGGGGCCTGGCCTTTGTTGATGCTCTCATTAATATCCTCTTGGCTGTCAATTTAGACTATTGCGAGGACCAGACTCTTCCCCACTTCAGCTGTGAGCTGTCTTCTCTCTTCCCTCTGTCTTGTTCTGATACCTCGACCAACTTCACACTCCTGCTGTGCTCCTCTGTCTTGCATTTCTTTGGAACCTTCATTATGATTGTGTTTTCCTATGTTCGCATTGTCTCCACCATCCTGAGCATCAGCTCCACCTCAGGCAGAAGCAAGGCCTTCTCTACTTGCTCTTCTCACCTCACTACTGTGATCTTGTTCTATGGCTCAGGTTTCCTCAGCTATCTCTTGCCAACTTCAGGCTCCCGTCTGGAGATGGTGCTCTCCTTGCAGTACAGCGTGGTCACTCCCATGCTGAACCCCCTTGTCTACAGCCTGCAGAACAAAGAGGTGAAGGCAGCTATGGGAAGAATGTTCAGAAAATATTTTCATTCTCTCATGTAGTAGAAGATTATGACTAAAGGGAGACTGAACTATTATGCTGCATGATCAGATAATGGATTTTAAGGAGGGTTTCTTGATTGTCCATGATGCTACATGCTATAGGGAATACAGTGGCATTTATTTCCTTGAAAATGCTTGTGAAGAGGACAGAAAACTGTTATCTCAGGATGACTCAGGTTCAGTCTTATTCAGGAAAGGAGAAATGAATCAGTCTTCTTTTTGAGGGGTCATTTTATAAAAATGTTGATTTATTTTTCATTTCTATGTGGACATCTATTGCTATTGGTTAATCATTACTCTTTCACACTTCTTTAAATGATTACACCCAAATCCTCAGGAAGACTAGTTTTCTCAAATTGATATGGGTCTGTAAAGTGGGGTGATCCTATAATCTAGAATAGGCTAACTTTTCTACCCCTTTCTCCTGGCAGTGCATTGAGGCAAGGAGTAAAACCAAGACCCAAGTGAAGTTATTTAGAATCTAACTCTAGGAAATTCAAGTACTTAGCAGGAATAAACAACAAGAAAAGACAGCATTTGGAAGAGTCAATCTGACTATAGTGCCTAAAGAGTCCATGAAATCTGGCTCCCTTAGCAGTTGTCCTTCCTGAAGTCATATTTTAAACAAATATAGTGACAATAGCTAATTCATTACATTTCTTTCTTTCTTTTTTTTTTAGTTTATTTATTTATTTTGTGAGAGAGAGCAGAGCATTTGTGAATGTGGGAGGGGCAGAGAGAGAGAGAGAGAGAGAGAGAGAATCCCAAGCTGGCTCCATGCTCTCAGCATGCAGGGCTTGATCCCGTGAACTGTGAGATCATGACCTGAAATCAAGAGTCAGATGTTTAACCAACTGAACCACCCGGGCGCCCCCTAATTTGTTAACATTTCTTAACTCAAGCCAAGAAGTGTGCTAAATTCCTGTGATAGGCAGACTAGTCCCCCAAAGAGATCCTTCTAATCCCTGGAAACTCTTAATATGTTATATGGCAAAAGGGATTGGACAGATGTATAAAGTTATGGACTTTAAAATAGGGAGGGTATCCTGGATTATGCAGGTAGACTCAGTCTAATCACATGAATCCTTAAAAGCAGGGAAGCTTCTCCAGCTGTAGGCAGGAACAATGCAGCAGTAGGGAAGGTCAGAGATAATATAAGCATAAGATAAACTCAGCCTAGCATTGCTGGCTTTACTCATGGATGCAGGCTATGAGCCAGAGGTTGTATGTGGCTTCTAAAAACTGAGAACAACTACCAGCCAAGAGCCAGCAAAGAAATAGGAACCTCATTTCATGGAATTCATAGAATTGACTTCTGCCAACAAACTGAATGATGTCTCCTCCAGATCCTTCAGGTAATGTCTGTTGGCTTGATTTTGGCCTTGTGTGACCCGTGGAATCAATTGAGCCCATTGAGATTCTGACCAGAACAGTGAGATAATATATTTCTGTCATTTTAAGATACTAAGTTTGTGATAATTTGTTATTAGCAGCAATATAAAACTAATATATATTACCTTACCTTTATTATCCTACTTAATCATCTCAACAGGTATGAGATAGTTTTATTTAGTTTTCCTTTACCAGTGAGGAAATGAGGATATTTGCCTGTCCAGGGATTCATAGCAAGGAAATGGTGGAGCTGGAATTTAAACTCTGTAGCTTGAACAGAGTCCATGTTCTCAGTCACTGACTGCCCCTTCCATTCAGTCTATAAGACTCACAGATCCTTTTCACAATTATTTACTACCAGATTCAATTGCTTATAACCAAAGAATGGTAACTCACACCAGTTTCAAAGGCGAGATTAAATCAACTGAACTTTAGTGAAATGCAAAGTGTTTAGAATTAGATATTTGGTTAAAATTTGAAAGAAGAAAATGATTATTATGATACCCTTCCTCTTCTATTTTGTGAATCATCCTTCTTTGTTTTTTTCCAAAACTTCTTTTTCTGCCTTTCATCAGGTTATCCACAGTTTTTGTTTCTTTCAAAGAAAGCAAACTAGTTTTGAAATTGGAATGGAGATTGATTTGTAGACAACAACCCTCAGGGAAGTGAGGATATGTAGAATTAGTTATTGTGCTAAGATGTACACAATGAAGTGAGTTGTCCTTTCATTTTTTCTTCTCATGATATGTAATTGCCACTCTTAAGACCCATGATTGCCCGAGACTGTGGAGATTGTGCTAAACCTCTGAATAAGGAGGAAGTGCTAAAATTAAGCAAGTCCAAGAGAAGGAGGAATGCCAAGACCACAGGTCTTCTGCTGTCAAGATAATTATTTCATTTCTTGATTTTTGACCTTAAGGTACAGAATGAACTTCAGGGGATATCTTTCATTTTATAGACATAGAGCAGAGGCTATACAAAATAACTCAGAGATTGATTCAGTGAATTCACTATCATACTAGGTTACTTATGGGAGAATTGGATGTTTATGAAGGAATTGTATCATCTCAATAATTGGAATAATGACATCGTGAAGAATTTGGAGGACCTGGAAAACTGTGAACCTCCAATCTCTCTAAAGCTGCAATGTCTTCCTAAAGGAAGAAAGCTAGTAACTCCTCCTATCTTATATATTCTTCCATGATGCTTCTGTTGAGGCCTAGAATTCAAATCAACATGGCCTGAGAGGTGAAATCAGAATCAGAGAAGGAAAAAATTACACACAGAAGAAATTCATCTATACTAATAGATGAGTTTTTATCTCCAATAATCTAGGGAACATTTTTGGAATGAATTTTATTTTCTCTTAACTAAGGAGTGTATGTTTAATTTCTGTGTAGTGTTATTTTTTGAATAATATTAATTTATTTAGACTTCATCTTACATAAATACCTGAATGGATCGTATCATACAATTTTTTTCTTGGTGATTTTTTTTTTTTTATTTTTGGCTTGCCATCCTTTCAACATCTTTTCCTGTTTATTCTCCACTCAAGGTAATCTGTGTTAGCCACAGAATATATATCTTTCTTAGTTTTCTTTGGCTTATATAATCATGTTCAAATTTCTGTACACATATTCTGTTCACATATGTATATATAGAGAAGCTTTTCCATCTCTGTTTTAAAAAGTATGTATAATATACACATTTGTCTTTCCGCATTAATAATTTACAAAACTTACTACATATCAAATGGCATAACTCTAATTCATTTTTTTGTGTCAGCATTAAATTCTATCTTATCAATGTGTCAGTTTCTCAAACCATTCTCCTACATATGGGCTCACTTTGCTTCCATTAAATTTTTTTTTTAATTTGAGTATAGTTGACATATGATGCTACATTAGTTTCAAGTGTACAACATAGTGATTCAGCTTCTCTATACCTTATGCTGTGCTCACCACAAGTGTAGCTGTCACCTGTCACCATACAACACTATTACAATATCATTGACATATTCCTTATGCTGTGCCTTTTATTCCTGTGATTTATTCCTTTCATAATTGGAAGTCTGTGTCTCCCGTTCCTCTTCACCCCTTTTGCCCATCTCCTGACCCCCTCCCCTCTGGCAACCATCAATTCTTCTTTATTTACAGGTCTGATTCTGATTTTTGTTTATTTTTTTATTCATTTGTTTTGGTTTTTAGATTTCATGTATGAGTGAAATCATATGGTATTTGTCTTTCTCAGTCTGACGTATATTGCTTAGCCAAAATATGGAAGCAACTTTGCTTCCATTTTTTAACCACTACATTTTTGTAGTGGTTAACATGAAATTTAATGTTTTTATTTACCTGGGATTAATTCCCAGAGATAGAATTGTAAAGTGTATATGTATATCTCATTTTAATTGATGTTGCCAAATTGTTTACCAGGTATACTCCACATCTCTACCAGCAAAGCAAGAGTGCCCTTTAAGCCCTACTGAGCCTGTAATGTGTTATAGTTTATTATATAATGATATTTTTATTTCACTGTGCATTCTTCTGATTACTAGGCAATATTAACATCTTTTCACATATTAGTCGACAATTTGCATTTGATCTTTTGTGAAGATCATATCCATAGCCCATTTTACTTTTGGCTTGTTTGCTGTTTTTATTAATGTTTTAGAGCATTTCACATTTCAGGTACATTAACCATTTGTCTTCTATGCAGCAAGTGTCTTTTCAGCTCTGTTATTTGCTTTTGTCTTTTTTTTTTATGGTATCCTTTCCCATGCCAAAGTTTTTAGTTCTTATAATTTCATACATAATTTATTTTCTTTAAACATTAAGTCTCTTTACCCATCTAGGTAAAGATCTACCTCTTAAAAACGGTTTCCTAGATGTCCTTCTTAGACTGTAATTTTTTATATTTTTCATTTAAGTCTGTAATCATTTGAAATTCTTGTTTGTGTTTGGTGTGAAATAGATGTCTAACTACATTAGGATATGATGGATAACAACTTGTGACAACAACATTAATAAATGACTCCTTCTTTTTCAACTGAACTAAAATAGCAATTGAGTCACACATTAAAATCTGAGGTAAATTTATGGGTTTTTATTTTAATGATGTTCTATTTATCTCTTTTTAAAATATTATATTGATATTTGGCAAGATAATGTTTCTTCAGTATCATCCTCCCCCCGATATTATTCCTTCTCATTCTATTATATATCCTTTATCCAACTTCAAAGAAATACAATTTTGGGATTACAACTGAACTGGCATCAAATTTAAAAAATAGTTTGGGGATAATAGACATGTTAATGATGTTAAGTCATCCCAATAAGAATACCATCCCAATAAGAATATGTCTTCCATTTTGTTCAGACATTGTTTATATCCCTAAATAAAATTTCACAGATTATCATTATATAGGTCCTGTGCCATTCTTCTTAGATATACCCATAATTTAAAAATTTTTCTGTCACTATTATAAATGGGTTTTTCCCCCATTTTTGTTTATAAGCTCTTACTGTTAGTACAGAGAAAAGATGGCAAGTTTTAAATAATTACTGTTGTATCCAGTATAGAAGATACTATGGATTGCATTTGTGTGCATTTCTTCCAATCCTATTCTAGTGTGCAGAAACTAGAAGAGTAACAGCTATATTTGCAAACTCCTTTGGATCTAGTTTTAAGAAGCTTTCTTAGGTTTCAGATATATTCATATGAAATGATAATTTGGACCTGAATCCTCAGGGGACAATGACAAGATGTGGGGTATCCTTTTTTCCAACCTAGATCATGGCAGAGATGGCATGGCTCTGCAGATAGCAGCTGTGGTGAAGATGCCCTGATTTAGTAGCTTCTACAATAGTAGAGACATCTTTTGACCAGGTTGAAAGTAGCATGGCTCTGTGATCAGCTGCAGCAATAGAACTTTCCAAATTCCTAGGCTTTCTGCACCAGTGGCAGCAGCTTTTCCTATTGTGACAAAGGAGTGGTTCTGGGATCTGCATACATTGTTAACTAGGAGATCATTCTAGTGCCTGCTTCTCCAGCCCTTCTTAAAAATTTTCATAAGCAACTGAGACCTCTATCAAATTCCTGTGATTGCAGCTGAACCCAGGTGGATGCAATGAGCCACTGTCCCAAAATCTCTTAACTCTTTTACTATAATCTCTTAAATTTCCTAGACATGCAAGTATACATCAAAGAACAAAATATTTTATAGTGTTTGTTTCTAATATCCATATAGTAATTTCATTTCTTTTTTTCATTTTGTGAAAACTTCTAAAATAACATTTAATAATGGTGTCAATGAGAATCCCTAGCTTATTCTTGAATTTAACTGAAATTTTTTTAGTATTTCACTTCTGAGATAATATTTCCTATAATATTTCATTTTAGTGGTTTCTATTCCTGCAGTGGGTACATAATTTTACAAATTACATTTCAGCACCTACTACTATTGCCACAGTTTTACTTCTTTTATTCTTTGATATTATCAAAGCAAAAATTGCACTAGATAAAATTAAGAAGCAAAGAAGACTGTATTCAAGGCTATTGCAATAGAAAAGAACGGAGTCTGAACTCAACTCCAGTGAAACAAAAGACAGTAGGGGTAGGGTTTTAAGAACTAGGGTGAAGGGGGGAGATCCTGGGCCATCTGTGTTTGCTAATTGGCTTTACCCATAGGAAAAGTAAACTTTCATGTATCTTCATGACAGGAGGTAGTTTTACAACTTAAGACCAATGTGTCCTTGAAGTTAGGCTCCTACCCTCCCACAGAATCTTGGGAGATCAGGTGCTTATCTTCCTTAATGATTACATTTCAAAGAGATAGTTCCCAGGTCTTTGGGAAAGACATTCCTGAGTTGTAAAATTGGCAACAGGCCTTTTAAAAGATTACATCTCAAAGATGTAGAGAAATGATTTATGATGACAATTTTTCTCTAGTAAAAGCTCCAAGAAAAGAAAAGTCAGGGGACTAGAGTCAGGAAAAAGCCCATCTAAAGATTAGTCAAACTAGGGAAACATTAAGTCATCTTGTTATGTTTTTGATAGTAAACTTACTGATAGGAAGCCATCCTTATATTTTGGCATTAATCCTTGTTTGATCATACTGAATTTTAGTTTTATACATTGCTACGTTCAGTTCACTAATAATTTACTCAGAATTTTTGCATCAATATTAATATGGATATTTTTCTATAGTTTTCTCATTCTCGTTTCTCATTTTACATTAACAGTGCTACAGAGATTGCTCATTGTCACCAAGTATCTATTATCCTTTGTTGCCTCACCACAGAATTACTACAGTTCTTTATCTAAGCACATCTATATGCAGAATAGTTCTTCAACCAGTCTTTCTTGCAGCCATGTGTGACCACATGATTAAACTCAGACCAGTGAGGTAAAACGTTAAAGTTTTAAGGAGTCATCCCTGAAAGAGTATTGTTTCTTGCCTTTTTCCACTTCCTTTTTATCCCTTTCTCCTTAATGCTTGCAAGAATGCATTTTTAATGCAGAAACTGGAATACCCATGTTGTCTACTACATGACTTTGGGAATGGAGGCCATTCATGTAAGTACAAATATAAGTTGCTGGGATGCTGAAGACTTTTGGCAATAGAGCCATAATAGCAACCCTGAATACTTCCAGACTTTTATGTGACAGAAATAAAATTCTGTGTTGCTTATGCTGCTATCATTTTGGTCTCAGATACTTGCAAATAAATTTTATCTTAAAGAATATAGAATTTGATTCCAGGACGTAGAGTGCTCCGTTTAGCAAAACCTATAATAATGTGGGGTTTGGTGCAGGCAGTCAAGCAACAGGCAGTAAGGATTTAGAAAATGAATGTTAGAAAATCCAATACCCTAGTTAAGTTGTAATAAATTATTTGATCATCGGGGCGCCTGGGTGGCGCAGTCGGTTAAGCGTCCGACTTCAGCCAGGTCACGATCTCGCAGTCCGTGAGTTCGAGCCCCGCGTCGGGCTCTGGGCTGATGGCTCAGAGCCTGGAGCCTGTTTCCGATTCTGTGTCTCCCTCTCTCTCTGCCCCTCCCCCGTTCATGCTCTGTCTCTCTCTGTCCCAAAAATAAATAAACGTTGAAAAAAAAATTAAAAAAAAAATTATTTGATCAAAGTTGCATCCATGGTACCTTGAAAGGCAGCCCACATGCTTACTGTCACCATAACATTAGAGGAAATGATAGTAAAAACACAGGATATTGGTGGGTGTTGACTGCCTTCTTCCCATTTCAGCCAAGTCTTATGAGAGATCAATTCTGGCTAGAACTCCTGCCAACAAGCAGAAATTGAAGGTAATACAGTCTACCAAGTTAATTTTTGCCTGCAGTTAACAATCCATATTACCTGAGAGTTGTGTAATTTAGAGTCTTACAGGAGTGAAATGTTGATTGGCTCATATCTGAAACTGATACAGTTATAAACACTGGCTTTGATGCAACAGCCATGATAGGAGATAAAATTAAATTTCTTCCACACAAAAAGACGAAAACAAACTGGAAAAACAAGATTTTGAGTGTTGCTTTCTCATTCAAACCCATTGCTTCAGATAGCCTCAGAGTGGCCTAATTAATAAGGGGAGTGACGGAAAAGCAGAGCAGCCTTGCTCGGTAAGATTAAGATAATAGTGTCTTCAGACTTAAAAATCAAGGCTATTCAAGATTTATAACTACGATTACCTACACAGAGAACCGACTGGAAGCCTGCCTTGTAAAAATCAATGTTTGATCCCTAAAGAAAATTCTACATGTTGAAGCCCAATGAAAAGCAGGCAGTGAAAGCTATGAAGATACTAAGAAGGACATTTTCTCCAGTACTCATCTCAGATGTGCCCATGCAAGGTAGTGGAACAAGGAATATTCCTGAGAGCAGAGCTAAATGGTAGAAAAATTGATGGATTCAGATTATCCTGCTCAAGAGGGGAACTTGGGCTGTCGTGTGCTACAGCAAGCTTATTCCACTGCCAAGGCAGGAGACGTCACAGCTCCTGAGCATATCTGGAAATTGTGACTGCTGTTAAGTTGTTGAAGAAGTCTGTACAGTTTTCCTGTGGAATATCTGCATTCTGGATTTAGCCAGTTTTCTTCCTAGTTGTGTTACTTACCTTGTCCATTGAGCCCACATTTTGTCATAAGAAAAGACTTGAGTCCTTTCTGAAAATCTTCATAAGTGGAGTTGTGAACTTCATGTTGCATTACATCAAGAGAGATAATGATGTTTGGTTATCCCACTTTTTTGATGACAAGATAGATCAGTGGGTGCAAGTGATGATGCTTGTATCCCTTCACTGTAAAGTTCTCCAACCTTCTTTTACTTAAAGATGTTTACAAACCACTGATGACAATTGCTTGAAGTAGTTATTTCATTAGAGTTTCCAAACTGGTAATTTTCTTATTTTCTTATTCCTTCTGCGTTTATTAGCTGGAATTAATCTGAATAAAATTAAGTTCTCATATCAATTAGGGTTTCTTTGATTAACCTGAAATACATACGAGAAGTCATGAGAACTACTTTATTTCTTTCCCTTTAATTATAAATTTTCAGTATAACCTCTATTAATGTCCATTGAGCTTTTTCTTTCAGTGCTTTATCTTTTTTAAATTTATTTTTTATTTTTTTTAACATATGAAATTTATTGTCAAATTGGTTACCATTACAACACCCAGTGCTCATCCCAAAAGATGCCCTCTTCAATGCCCGTCACCTCCCCTCCCCGCCCTCCCACCCCCCATCAACCCTCAGTTTGTTCTCAGTTTTTAAGAGTCTCTTATGCTTTGTCTCTCTCCCACTCTAACCTCTTTTTTTTTTTTTTTCCTCCCCCTCCCCCATGGGTTCCTGTTAAGTTTCTCAGGATCCACATAAGAGTGAAACCATATGGTATCTGTCTTTCTCTGTATGGCTTATTTCACTTAGCATCACACTCTCCAGTTCCATCCATGTTGCTACAAAGGGCCATATTTCATTCTTTCTCATTGCCACGTACTACTACATTGTGTATATAAACCACAATTTCTTTATCCATTCATCAGTTGATGGACATTTAGGCTCTTTCCAGAATTTGGCTATTGTTGAGAGTGCTGCTGTAAACATTGGGGTACAAGTGCCCCTATGCATCAGTACTCCTATATCCCTTGGGTAAATTCCTAGCAGTGCTACTGCTGGGTCATAGGGTAGGTCTATTTTTAATTTTTTGAGGAACCTCCACACTGTTTTCCAGAGTGGCTGCACCAATTTGCATTCCCACCAAACGTGCAAGAGGGTTCCTGTTTCTCCAGCATCTATAGTCTCCTGATTTGTTCATTTTGGCCACTCTGACTGGTGTGAGGTGATATCTGAGTGTGGTTTTGATTTGTATTTCCCTGATGAGGAGCGACGTTGAGCATCTTTTCATGTGCCTGTTGGCCATCTGGATGTCTTCTTTAGAGAAGTGTCTATTCATGTTTTCTGCCCATTTCTTCACTGGATTATTTGTTTTTCGGGTGTGGAGTTTGGTGAGCTCTTTATAGATTTTTGGATACTAGCCCTTTGTCCGATACGTCATTTGCAAATATATTTTCCCATTCTGTTGGTTGGCTTTTAGTTTTGTTGATTTTTTCCTTTCCTGTGCAGAAGCTTTTTATCTTCATGAGGTCCCAATAGTTCATTTTTGCTTTTAATTCCCTCACCTTTGGGGATGTGTCAAGTAAGAAATTGCTACCGCTGAGGTCAGAGAGGTCTTTTCCTGCTTTCTCCTCTAGTGTTTTGATGGTTTCCTGTCTCACATTCAGGTCCTTTACCCATTTTGAGTTTATTTTTGTGAATGGTGTGAGAAAGTGGTCTAGTTTCAAACTTCTGCATGTTGCTGTCCAGTTCTCCCAGCACCATTTGTTAAAGAGACTGTCTTTTTTCCATTGGATATTCTTTCCTGCTTTGTCAAAGATTAGTTGGCTATACTTTTGTGGGTCTAGTTCTGAGGTTTCTATTCTATTACGTTGGTCTATGTGTCTGTTTTTATGCCAATACCATGCTGTCTTGATGATTACAGCTTTGTAGTAGAGGCTAAAGTCTGGGATTGTGATACCTCCTGCTTTGGTCTTCTTCAAAATTACTTTGGCTATTCAGGGCCTTTTGTGGTTCCATATGAATTTTAGGATTGCTTGTTCTAGCTTCGAGAAGAATGCTGGTGCAATTTTGATTGGGATTCCATTGAATGTGTAGATAGCTTTGGGTAGTATTGACATTTTGACAATATTTATTCTTCCAACCCATGAGCATGGAATGTTTTTCCATTTCTTTATATCTTCTTCAATTTCCTTCATAAGCTTTCTATAGATTTCAGCATACAGATCTTTTACATCTTTGGTTAGGTTTATTCCTAGGTATCTTATGCTTCTTGGTGCAATTGTGAATGGGATCAGTTTCTTTATTTGTCTTTCTGTTGCTTCATTGTTAGTGTATAAGAATGCAACTGATTTCTGTACATTGATTTTGTATCCTGCAACTTTGCTGAATTCATGTGTCAATTCTAGCAGATTTTTGGTGGAGTCTGTCGGATTTTCCATGTATAATATCATGTCATCTGCAAAAAGTGAAAGCTTGACTTCATCTTTGCCAATTTTGATGCCTTTGATTTCCTTTTGTTGTCTGATTGCTGATACTAGCACTTCCAACACTATGTTAAACAACAGCGGTGAGAGTGGACATCCCTGTCGTGTTCCTTATCTCAGGGGGAAAGCTGTCAGTTTTTCCCCATTGAGGATGATATTAGCTGTGGGCTTTTCATAAATGGCTTTTGTGATGTTTAAGTATGTTCCTTCTATCCAGACTTTCTTGAGGGTTTTTATTAAGAAAGGGTGCTGAATTTTGTCAAATGCTTTTTCTCCATCGATTGACAGGATCATATGTTTCTTCTCTTTTCTTTTATTAACGTGATGTATCATGTTGATTGATTTGCGAATGTTGAACCAGCCCTGCATCCCAGGAATGAATCCCACTTGATCATGGTGAATAATTCTTTTTTTTTTTTTAATTTTTTTTTTCAACGTTTATTTATTTTTTTGGGGACAGAGAGAGACAGAGCATGAACGGGGGAGGGGCAGAGAGAGAGGGAGACACAGAATCGGAAACAGGCTCCAGGCTCCAAGCCATCAGCCCAGAGCCTGACGCGGGGCTCGAACTCGCGGACTGCGAGATCGTGACCTGGCTGAAGTCGGACGCTTAACCGACTGCGCCACCCAGGCGCCCCTGAATAATTCTTTTTATAAGCTGTTGAATTCGATTTGCTAGTATCTTATTGAGAATTTTTGCATCCATATTCATCAGGGATATTGGCCTGTAGTTCTCTTTTTTTACTGGGTCTCTGTCTGGTTTAGGAATCAAAGTAATACTGGGTTCATAGAATGAGTCTGGAAGTTTTCCTTCCCTTTCTATTTTTTGGAATAGCTTGAGAAGGATAGGTATTATCTCTGCTTTAAATGTCTGGTAGAATTCCCCAGGGAAGCCATCTGGTCCTGGACTCTTATTTGTTGGGAGATTTTTGATACCTGATTCAATTTCTTCGCTGGTTATGGGTCTGTTCAAGCTTTCTATTTCCTTCTGTTTGAGTTTTGGAAGTGTGTGGGTGTTTAGGAATTTGTCCATTTCTTCCAGGTTGTCCAGTTGGTTGGCATATAGTTTTTCATAGTATTCCCTGATAATTGCCTGTATTTCTGAGGGATTGGTTATAATAATTCCATTTTCATTAATGATTTTATCTATTTGGGTCATCTCCCTTTTCTTTTGGAGAAGTATGGCTAGAGGTTTATCAATTTTGTTTATTTTTTCAAAAAACCAACTCTTGGTTTCATTGATCTTCTCTATAGTTTTTTTAGAATCTATATTGTTTCTTTCTGCTCTGATCTTTATTATTTCTCTTCTTCTGCTGGGTTTGGGGTGTCTTTGCTGCTCTGCTTCTATTTCCTTTAGGTGTGCTGTTAGATTTTGTATTTGGGATTTTTCTTGTTTCTGGAGATAGGTCTGGATTGCAATGTATTTTCCTCTCAGGCCTGCCTTCGCTGCAATCCAAAGCGTTTGGATTGTTGTATTTTCATTTTCATTTGTTTCCATATATTTTTTAATTTCTTCTCTAATTGCCTGGTTGACCCACTCATTCTTTAGTAGAGTGTTCTTTAACCTCCATGCTTTTGGAGGTTTTCCAGACTTTTTCCTGTGGTTGATTTCAAGTTTCATAGCATTGTGGTCTTCAAGTATGCATGGTATGATCTCAATTCTGGTAAACTTATGAAGGGCTGTTTTGTGACCCAGTATGTGATCTATCTTGGAGAATGTTCCATGTGCACTCGAGAAGAAAGTATATTCTGTTGCTTTGGGATGCAGAGTTCTAAATATATCTGTGAAGTCCATCTGATCCAATGTATCATTCAGGGCCCTTGTTTCTTTATTGACCATGTGTCTAGATGATCTATCCATTGTTGTAAGTGGGGTATTAAAGTCCCCTGCAATTACCACATTCTTATCAATAAGGTTGCTTATATTTGTGAGTAATTGTTTTATATATTTGGGGGCTCCCATATTCGGCATATAGACATTTATAGTTGTTAGTTCTTCTTGATGGATAGACCCTGTAATTATTATATAATGCCCTTCTTTATCTCTTATTACAGCCTTTAGTTTAAAGTCTAGTTTGTCTGATATAAGTATGGCTACTCTAGCTCTCTTTTGGCTTCCAGTAGCATGATAAATAGTTCTCCATCCCCTCATTTTCAATCTGAAGGTGTCCTCAGGTCTAAAATGAGTCTCTTGTAGACAGCAAATAGATGGGTCTTGTTTTTTTGCCCATTCTGATACCCTGTGCTTTTGGCTGGCGCATTTAGTCCATTTACATTCAGTGTTATTATAGAAAGATATGGGTTTAGAGTCATTGTGATATCTGTAGGTTTCATGCTTGTAGCGATGTCTCTGGTACTTTGTCTCACAGGATCCCCCTTAGGATCTCTTGTAGGGCTGGTTTAGTGGTGATGAATTCCTTCAGTTTTTGTTTGTTTGGGAAGACCTTTATCTCTTTTTCTATTCTAAATGACAGATTTGCTGGATAGAGGATTCTTGGCTGTGTATTTTTTTCTGTTCATCACATTGAAGATTTCCTGCCATTCCTTTCTGGCCTGCCAAGTTTCAGTAGAGAGATCTGTCACGAGTCTTATCGGTCTCCCTTTATATGTTAGAGCACGTTTATCCCTAGCTGCTTTCAGAATTTTCTCTTTATCCTTGTATTTTGCCAGTTTCACTATGATATGTCGTGCGGAAGATCAGTTCAAGTGATGTCTGAAGGGAGTTCTCTGTGCCTCTTGGGTTTCAATGCCTTTTTCCTTCCCCAGATCAGGGAAGTTCTCAGCTATGATTTCTTCACGTACACCTTCAGCACCTTTCCCTCTCTCTTCCTCCTCTGGAATACCAATTATGCATAGATTATTTCTCTTTAGTGCATCACTTAGTTCTCTAATTTTCCCCTCATACTCCTGGATTTTTTTATCTCTCTTTTTCTCAGCTTCCTCTTTTTCCATAATTTTATCTTCTAGTTCACCTATTCTCTCCTCTGACTCTTCAATCTGAGCTGTGGTTGTCTCCATTTTATTTTGCAGCTCATTAATAGCATTTTTTAGCTCCTCCTGGCTGTTCCTTAGTCCCTTGATCTCTGTAGCAATAGATTCTCTGCTGTTCTTTATACTGTTTTCAAGCCCAGCGATTAATTTTATGACTATTATTCTAAATTCACTTTCTGTTATATTGTTTAAATCCTTTTTGATCAGTTCATTAGCTGTCGTTATTTCCTGGAGATTCTTTTGAGGGGAATTCTTCCGTTTCGTCATTTTGGATAGTCCCTGGAGTGGTATGGAACTGTGGGGCACTTCCCCTGTGCTGTCTTGAATAACTTGCCTTGCTGGGTGGGGCCACAGTCAGACCTGATGTCTGCCCCCAGCCCGCCGCTGGGGCCACGGTCAGACTGGTGTGTATCTTCTCTTCCCCTCTCCTAGGAGCGGGATTCACTGTGGGGTGGCGTGGCCCGTCTGGGCTACTTGCACACTGCCAGGCTTGTGGTGCTGGGGATCTGGCGTATTAGCTGGGGTGGATAGGCAAGGTGCACAGGGGCAGGAGGGGCAGGCTCAGCTCCCTTTTCCTTTGGAAATCTGCTTCAGGAGGGGCCCTGCAGCACCGGGAGGGAGTCAGACCCGCCGGAGGGATGGATCCTCAGAAGCACAGCGTTGGGTGTTTGTGTGGTGCCAGCAAGTTCCCTGGCAGGAACCGGTTCCCTTTGGGATTTTGGCTGGGGGATGGGCGAGGGAGATGTCACTGGCCAGTGCCTTTGTTCCCCGCCAAGCTGCGCTCTGTTGTTGGGGGCTCAACAACTCTCCCTCCCGTTGTCCTCCAGCCCTCCCGTTTTCCAAGCAGATCTGTTAACTTATAACCTTCCAGAAGTTAAGTTCCGCTTGCTGTCAGAACACACTCTGTCCAGCCCCTCCGTTTTTGCAAGCCAGACTCGGGGGCTCTGCTTTGCCAGCGGGCAGACTGCCCCTCCGCCCGGGCTCCCTCCTGCCAGTCCGTATAGTGCACACCGCCTCTCTGCTCTTCCTACCCTCTTCCGTGGACCTCTTGTCTATGCTTGGCTCCGGAGAATCCATTCTGCTAGTCTTCTGGCGATTTTCTGGGTTATTTAGGCAGGTGTGTGTGGAATCTAAGTGATCCGCAGGAGGCGGTGAGCCCAGCGTCCTCCTATGCCTCCATCTTCCCAGAAGCTCCCCTTTCAGTGCTTTATCAATTGATTGGTTGAATAATTGATTGTGCATTGCCATTAAATCATGTCTTTTTATATATGCAGTGTGTTTTAATCAATTTCAGTAATTATTTTTCACTAAAATATTCTGTTCTTGGCCTGTGGTCTTGTTGCTGTATCCTTCTGATGATCATAATAGGTTTGATGCCTCCTTTACTTTCTGGCACCAAAAAAAAAAAAAAAAAAAATCAGATTTTTTTTACGTGTACATTTTGCCCTAAACCTGTAATCAGCCATTTTTCTAAGGAATTCTGCTTCCTTTAACGGTATTTAGAAGCCAAAATCAGGGTACCATAGGTGATCATTACTACTTTATCAATACTTCTAGGCTTTTTCAATAGAGCCATTTAAAGCAAAACAAAAGGTAACAAGTTCACAAATATTTCTTTTTATTTTATTTTATTTTATTTTATTTTTTTCTTCATTTATTCTAGTTTTTTAATTTATGGTTTTAATATAATATATTGTCCAATTGGCTTCCATAGAACACCCAGTGCTCATCTCAACAAGTGTCTTCCTCAATGCACATCACCCACTTTCCCCTCTCCCCCCAACCCCCATCAACCCTCAGTTTGTTCTCTGTATTTAAGAGTCTCTTATGGTTTGCCTACCTCCCTCTCTGTTTGTAACTTTTTCCCCCCATCCCTTCCCCCATGGTCTTCTGTTAAGTTTCTCAAGATCCACATATGAGTGAAAACATATGGTATCTGTCTTTCTCTGCCTGACTTATTTCACTTAGCATAATACCCTCCAGTTCCATCCACGTTGCTGCAAAAGGCTAGATTTCATTCTTTCTTATTGCCAAGTAGTATTCCATCATATATATAAACCACATCTTTTTTATCCATTTGTCAAGTGATGGACATTTAGGCTCTTTCCATACGTTGGCTGTTGTTGAAAGCACTGCTGTAAACATTGGGGTACATGTGCCCTTATGCGTCAACACTCCTGTATCCCTTGGGCAAATTCCTAGCAGTGCTATTGCTGGGTCATATGGTAGTTCTATTTTTAATTTTTTGAGGAACCTCCATACTGTTTTCCAGAGCGGCTGCACAAGTTTGCATTCCCATCAGCAGTGCAGGAGGGTTCCTGTTTCTCCACATTCTCGCCAGCATCTATAGTCTCCTGATTTGTTCATTTTAGCCACTCTGACCGGCATGAGGTGGCATCTCACTGTGGTTTTGATTTGTATTTCCCTGAAGAGGAGTGACATTGAGCATCTTTTCATGTGTCTGTTGGCCATCTGGATGTCTTCTTTGCAAAAGTGTCTATTCATGTCTTCTGCCCATTTTCTAACTGGATTATTTGTTTTTCGGGTGTAGAGTTTGGTGAGTTCTTTATAGATTTTGGATCATAGCCCTTTATCCAATATGTCATTTGCAAATATATTTTCCCATTTCGTTGGTTGCCTTTTAGTTTTGCTGATTGTTTCCTTTGCTGTGCAAAAGCTTTTTATCTTGATGAGGTCCCAGTAGTTATTTTTACTTTTAATTCCCTTGCCTTTGGAGATGTGCTGAGTAAGAAATTGCTGCAGCTGAGGTCAAAGAGGTTTTTGCCTGCTTTCTCCTCTAGGGTTTTGATGGTTTCCTGTCTCACATTCAGGTCCTTCATCCATTTGGAGTTTATTTTTGTGTATGGTGTAAGAAAGTGGTCTAGTTTCATTCTTCTGCATGTTGCTGTCCATTTATCCCAGCACAGAGTCCCCCTTAGGAGACTTGTTAAAGAGACTGTCTTTTTTCCATTGGATACTCTTTCCTGCTTTGTCAAAGATTAGTTGGCCATACATTTGTGGGTCCAATTCCGGGTTCTCTATTCTATTCCATTGGTCTAATGTGTCTGTTCTTGTGCCAATACCATACTGTCTTGATGATTACAGGTTTGTAGTAGAGGTTAAATTCTGGGATTGTGATGCCTTCTGCTTTGGTTTTCTTCTTCAGTATTACTTTGGCTATTTGGGGTCTCTTGTGGTTCCATACTAATTTTAGGATTGTTTGTTCTAGCTTTGAGAAGAATGCTGGTGCAATTTTGTCTGGGGTTGCATTGAATGTGTAGATTGCTTTGTGTAGTATTGACATTGTAATAATATAAATATTTCAAATTCAAATTTAATGTGTAGATTGCTTTGGGTAGTATTGACATTTTAATAATATAAATATTTCAAATTAAAATTTAAGATAGCAAAATTCTTATTTCTTTGATTCTACATTGTGTCACTTTGCTCTTGTGCTGAATAAGTATTCCTAACAACAGTAGCATAATATTTGCTTTATCTTTCAAATGTACAAATAATAGTTTCAAAAAACCATACCAATATTATTCCTAACAATAAGACTACTGATTAGATTGTCTTTCTCACTGAAACAGTCCACTTAAAATCTTATAATCTCAGGTAATTTGAAACCATTTTTTTCTATAGTGGTTATATCATTTCTTTGATGTATAGCTAGGCTTATTTGTTTTGGTTTTTAGTTTTAGAATTTTGAATTTAACCTGTTTCTGTTTGGTAAAATAGGTTATTCAGAAGTCAATACTATGTAACAAATAACATTAAAAATAACATAATTTTCTTCCCTGTTTTGTTTTCCCCATCCTGTTTATTTTCTCCATCCTTCTATATGTAATCATTTTATTAGTTTTTATTTTATACTTAAACATCTCTTTTTTGAAAGCCAAATTATATATATACATATCCATAAGTATAATTTGTTTTATATATAAATATATATAATACACATATATAGCTAACACCATACTGATTCCTATGGATATTTTCCTAGTTATTGGATATAATTAGACCAGGTATCTTTAACAACTGGAAACATCTCCCCTTCTGACTCCTGATCTTTGAGGTAAGGTAAGAATAGGAGAGATGATAGGAAAGCTATTGAAAATTGCATTCTGCTTATATTCTTTGCCATGACTACGTATTTGTTGTATAGTAAGATACAGATTAATATTTAAATTATTTAAAAATGTTTAAAAATTACTTCACTTGATTAATATTAATATTAATATTAAACCAAATTGAATAATCTCATACACATATGAGAAGATAATCTGGAGGTTAGCTGTGAATCTCTTTTCAGATCCCAAACAAATTCTCTGAGGGTCCATATGACCTGCTCCTGAGGGAAAAGATTCCAAATTCTCTTTTCCAACCCTGCCTCTCTTCAGTTCCCAGACTAGCTGGAGAGCACATCTAGGAGTTCAG
This sequence comes from Leopardus geoffroyi, assembly GCF_018350155.1. Classification (NCBI taxonomy): domain Eukaryota; kingdom Metazoa; phylum Chordata; class Mammalia; order Carnivora; family Felidae; genus Leopardus; species Leopardus geoffroyi. The sequence continues at coordinate 75,785,895 of NC_059341.1, read as the reverse complement.
GTTGATTGCTTCAGTTTATAAGTTGCAAAGGTCACACATGAGAAAAACCTCAGTGTCTTTTTAAAACTTCAAGCTTCTGGGGCGCCTGGGTGGCGCAGTCGGTTAAGCGTCCGACTTCAGCCAGGTCACGATCTCACGGTCCGTGAGTTCGAGCCCCGAGTCAGGCTCTGGGCTGATGGCTCAGAGCCTGGAGCCTGTTTCCGATTCTGTGTCTCCCTCTCTCTCTGCCCCTCCCCCGTTCATACTCTGTCTCTCTCTGTCCCAAAAATAAATAAACGTTGAAAAAAAAAAATTAAAAAAAAAACAAAAAACTTCAAGCTTCTTAGCAACTGAGTCTACACTGTAGGTTTCAGCTATAACTCCTGGGAATATAGATTATTGAGCCAGTCCCTTGGGATCCTTAGTTCAGCCTAAACCAACTGGTCTTTTTTTTTTTTTTTTTTTTTTAATTTTTTTTTTTCAACGTTTATTTATTTTTGGGACAGAGAGAGACAGAGCATGAACGGGGGAGGGGCAGAGAGAGAGGGAGACACAGAATCGGAAACAGGCTCCAGGCTCTGAGCCATCAGCCCAGAGCCCGACGCGGGGCTCGAACTCACGGGCCACGAGATCGTGACCTGGCTGAAGTCGGACGCTTAATGGACTGCGCCACCCAGGCGCCCCACCAACTGGTCTTTTTTTTTTTTTTTTTTTTTTTTTTTAATTTTTTTTTTCAACGTTTATTTATTTTTGGGACAGAGAGAGACAGAGTATGAATGGGGGAGGGGCAGAGAGAGAGGGAGACACAGAATCGGAAACAGGCTCCAGGCTCTGAGCCATCAGCCCAGAGCCCGACGCGGGGCCCTAACTCACGGACCGCGAGATCGTGACCTGGCTGAAGTCGGACGCTTAACCGACTGCGCCACCCAGGCGCCCCCCCACCAACTGGTCTTTTGATTGTTAGAGTATCAGAATCCTTTGTTCAGAAAATTCTGTCAGCAAAATATTTAGAGTTACAGAGGAAAATGTATGAAAATGTCTATTCCCAGAGCTGGAAAGTTGTGTTACATCTTCTTTTAATGAATATCACCTGATCCCTCTACCTATTGATTCAAAACTCCGGGATAATGTCTCCCCTAAGAGAATTCGAGGACGAAAATGTTCCTCTGAGTCCTCTGATGATTTTGTCTTCTCCCAACCTACTCCTTGAGGTGCTTCCTTTTTTCCTTCCTTTCCTTCCTCTCTTACTGCTTTCTAGGAGACTTACCTTTCCCTTGAATTCTGTCATCTTCTTACTGTTCTCAAGTCTAGACACTATCCCTACATTTAGAGACAGCTCTTTTGCAATATGGTCTCATATTATCTCTTCCCTAACATGCTTCAGTCTACTTCTCTGATATACTCTTCTTCCTTTTCCTGGGATGCATTAACATTTACATTAATAGATCGGAAGTCCTGTTTCCGGCTCTTTATGTATAGGCTAATTCAATCAAATATAAGACATATATTGTTTCCCCCAAATGTACTCAGTTTATGGGTGGAACAATTATAATTTAAAATATCAAACAATATCTCCAAAGTTAAACAGCTCCTAAGTGACATGATCCCGCTATACCACACGTCTGTCTAAATTACAGGGTGTTGGCAACATTGTGCTACACTTACTGAACCTCAGGCATAAAGCCCTTATTTTATGTTGGAGAAGCTGAGTCCACCATCTGAAAGCACTGCAGATAGGGATATGGTAGGACATTAGGAGCATGTTTTCCACTCTTCATGCTTTAAACTGTCTCCTCCTCAACCAGTCTTACGAGCTTCAGAGAATTACTTTACCTGCATTATAATAATCTTCAGATGGACTACCCCTGAGACATGTGGGGCAAGATTGAGGCACAATCTGGGCAAAAATGAACTAGGTGATGCTTATCTCCAATACCTGCTTAACTCTGGTTTTAGTATTTTTTTTTCCTCATACAAGATACCTCTTCGTAAAACCAGGGCTTTAAGCTCCTTTGTGGCCGAGCTTGTCTTTCAAAATCGATAAAATGCTAAACCTGTTTCTCCTGCTTCCTCATCATTAAGACACTTATTAATGTTCTCAGCTAATACTTTCAGGTCAACATTATGAAATAAAGTCATTTCATATTTCATTCTGCACTGACCAGTCCTTAGCTATTTTTCCCTTGGATGGGATCCAATTAACTCTCTCCCTCTAATTATGTTAATATCTGGCAACAAAACTACTATATCATGTTTTCCAAAGTTATTGACATTTTATGTTTAGAAACAGTAGAAGAAGGGGTGTCAGGGTGGCTCAGTCGGTTAAGCATCCGACTCTTGATTTTGGCTGAGGTCATGATCTCACAGTGGGTTAGAGTGTCACGTTGGGCTCTGTGCTGACAGTGTGGAGTCTGCTTGGGATTCTCTCTCCTTCTCTCTCTGCCCCTCTCAAAAGAAATAAACTTTAAAAAAGAAAAAATAAAATATTTTTAAAAAGCAGCAGAAGAAAGAAATCACTAATAGTACCTTTTGGTCATTAGCCATAGTAAAAAGATTTGTTTTTATTATTTTACTTATTTACTTATTTTAAGGCAATGTCTTTGACACTTTACAAATACCCTAAAAAGAAATCTGACATTTCACTTCTGTGGAAGTCAGGCCCCTGGTGGCAACTTTTCTTCCTGTCATTGTATTTTATGTGTGCAAATACACATGCAAGCTTACCCCATTTTCATTTTGTTTCAAGAATAAACTTCATCCCATAATTCATAGAATATTTTGCAGTTAATAAGTCAGGACTATTTGGAGGTGGAAGATAGAAAAGGGCTTTTCTTTGTATTGCCCTAAAATCATGTCACAGAGGCATAGTACCTCCTTCTCTTCCACACCCTGGGTATCATGGGCCTTTTGCCTAACATAAAGGATTTCATGCTTCAATTCTGTACCAGCTGATTTATCTATATGATGGTTGGAGATCATGTGATCTGGGCAGCAGAAACCCAAATGGACACTGTGATTAGATCTAAATTAATGAGTGAAATATGAAAATTTTAGCCATTATTTTCATAACCCATCCCTCAAATAACTGGAAATAAATATACATATGTTGGAAAAATAATATACATAACATCATTCTTTTTAAAAAATTTTTTTTAAATATTTTTATTTATTTTTGAGACAGAGACAGAACACGAGCAGGGGAGGGTCAGAGAGAGAGGGAAACACAGAATACGAAGCAGGCTCCAGGCTCTGAGCTGTCAGCACAGAGCCCGATGCGGGGCTCGAACTCATGGACTGTGAGATCATGACCTGAGCTGATGTCGGACACTTAACCGACTGAGCCACACAGGCGCCCCAACTCATCATTTCTTATTGCCAGCATATATCTCATTACAAATATTAATTTTCAATAGAATTCTTCCCCGGTGTGTCCTAATACAAGATTCTTAATGCTACCTGGACAAAATGAATAATTTTCCCGGGATATGAGCAGTTTCTCAGGGGATCTCAAAGTATAGTTGCCACCACTTGGTGCTGCTGGTTATTTAAATAGGAATTGAATTTAGTCATCCAGTGCTTGGTTAACAGTCAAGGGAAGAGAGATCAGTCTTTGATCAGTTGTCTTGAGTTAGAAGGAAAAGCCAAAATGGGATGGACTTGGACAGTATTACAAAGTAGTTATCCTGAGTCTGAGGTTGCAAGTCATGTGTGTCAGAACAAAGCAGAAGAACATGGACAAGTTTTAGAATGTGAAAACGTAGGTTGGTTGTCTTGTGGACTTCCAAAGCTGGCTGAGACATTGACAGGAGCAGAGTGTGGTTTAATCTGGGCATGGGATATGTGACTGCCGTAGCCGTAATCCTCTGCATGTTCCCCATTTAATTCCTTATACAGCCTTGTTTCTGTGATTCATTTCACTTTGCAAACATGCATTAGTTCCTTACCTTTTTTTTCTTTGTCACTGCATATTCCTGGAAAAAAACAAAGCCCATTTAATATCACATCTCTTTCTGTTCTATACATGTGCTTAAGCAGCTAAATATTACTGAGATAATCACATACTTGTTCATATTAGTCTCCAAATATCAAATAGGCAAATATATCACCAGTGGATCCTACTGCATTTCCTTAGTAAGTCTTCCACTTGATGTACCTGAGTTTTGTGTTCTTAGATCATCAAAATCCCTCAGCACTAAAAACACACACCATATACACACACAAATAGATAAGATGGATGATAGATAAGTAGGTAGGTAGATAGATAGATAGATAGATAGATAAACAGACCGTGTTCATAATTTCATCTCACATTTTATCAAAAACTTTGCAAACAGTTGGAAATTCTCTCATATTTTAGCCATACAGTCTACCAAGCTAGCTGCCTTAGTCCCCACTGTCTTTACCTTACCTCTTATTTTCAACAGATAAAGGCCCCCTTCTCCTACCTATAGACAAAATTACTTGTGCTCTGGGTCATTGTCCCTTTCTCAAGAATTTTACTTCTGTTATTAACCTTTTATTCTGCCGCACCAACAAAATTTCTCTATTCCCACTGAATATACAAAATGTTCTTTGTGTTAATACCTATCTTAAAAATAAAAGAAGGGGACCTCTAGGGGCATAACATGAGGGCCTACAAAATTACGTAAGGAACTGATAGAGGGATGGTGGGCTGTCATCCAAGAATATCAAATTTATTGTCATGATTAGGAAGTCAGCTTAGAAATATTTCAATATGGTTTCCAGTACATTTGTGAAATAACGTACATGAACAGGAAGGCTAAGGCATTAGGGGTAAATTGGAGGCACAAAAGGAGTTCTGATGTCTTTCTTTCTTGGATTCCCAGGGTAAATATTTTTATCACCATGAGAAACCACAGCATTGTCAGTGAGTTCATCCTCCTTATGTTATCTGCTGACCCTCAGACTCAAATTCTGCTCTTCATGTTGTTTCTGGTGATTTACGTCCTGACCCTGATGGGGAACCTGGTGATGCTGCTGGTGATTAGGACTGATTCTCACCTCCACATGCCCATGTACTTCTTTTTAGACAACTGTCCTTCCTGGACCTCTGCCACTCATCTGTCACAGTCCCCAAGATGCTGGAGAATCTACTTTCTGAAAGAAAAACCATCTTTGTAGAGAGCTGCCTGGCTCAGGCCTTCTTTGTGTTTGCCACCGGGGGCACGGAGGCCTGTCTGCTGGCTGTGATGGCCTATGACCGCTATGTAGCCATCAGCTCCCCTCTGCTCTATGGCCAGGTGATGAGCAACCAGCTCTGTGTTGGGATGGCGTGGGGTTCCTGGGGCCTGGCCTTTGTTGATGCTCTCATTAATATCCTCTTGGCTGTCAATTTAGACTATTGCGAGGACCAGACTCTTCCCCACTTCAGCTGTGAGCTGTCTTCTCTCTTCCCTCTGTCTTGTTCTGATACCTCGACCAACTTCACATTCCTGCTGTGCTCCTCTGTCTTGCATTTCTTTGGAACCTTCATTATGATTGTGTTTTCCTATGTTCGCATTGTCTCCACCATCCTGAGCATCAGCTCCACCTCAGGCAGAAGCAAGGCCTTCTCTACTTGCTCTTCTCACCTCACTACTGTGATCTTGTTCTATGGCTCAGGTTTCCTCAGCTATCTCTTGCCAACTTCAGGCTCCCGTCTGGAGATGGTGTTCTTGAAATACAGTGTGGTCACTCCCATGCTGAACCCCCTTGTCTACAGCCTACAGAACAAGGAGGTGAAGACAGCTATGAGAAGAATATTAAGAAGATATGTTAATTCTTTCACATAGTGGACCAGAGAAACAGGACCATGGAGAAGCTAAACCATTTTGCCACAAGATATCTTATAACTGAAAAATTAAGGTTTCTCCCTTTCCTTTTCCTTTTCCTTTTCCTTTTCCTTTTCCTTTTCCTTTCCTTTCCTTCTTTCTTATTCTAGCATTCTTAGCAACATCTTTATTAGAAGTGTTCTTAAAAACTTCACTATATGGAATTACGGAATAGGGATCACTTCCTTCACTGATAGAACACTGGTCTGAATGCAGCTTGTAAGAAATGTTTTTAGAAACAAGGGATTATTTCTTGATTGAGCATCATGCCAGCTGTTGGAAGATATGTATGTGTCAGCATCTTAATACATGTTCAAGAAGAAGGCAGCAAGCTCTATTCTTAGGATGCTTAATGGTCAGCCCTATTTAGAGGAAGAAAAATGGGTCAGATAATTTTCCAAGGTATTGTTTTACAGTAAATAAACATATAGATATATATTTATTTTGTGGATAACATCTGTTATTTTTCCCTGCCCAACATCCTTTTACCCTTCCTCCAGTAACTGTGCACTACTCTTGGTTAGGGATATTAACCCTTCCCCATTTTATGCACCTCACTGGGACTCTCCATGGTGGCCCCTTGTCTCCCCTTGCCACAAGGAGATCATGTGAACCACAAAAGGCCAGTCATTCTACCCCTGTCTCCTAACAAGATACTGTCCAGGTTCTCCTGCTGTTGAGAATCTCCAGTGATACCTTGCTTACTGGGTTTCCTCACAGGAAGTTTTTTAACAAGCAAAATAACAATAGCAGACTTTTAGACTTTTAATAAAGACGCTCACCGTAAGTTAAGTGTTTTACAGACATAATTCTCTTAAATTATCTCAACAACTTTATATGACCTAAGTACTATTATTCCTGTTTTACAAATGAAGCTGGAATTTCAAGCCAGTCACTCTGAATCCAGAGTCCATTTTCACAAATGCTCTTTTAATCTGGTATCCTTTGCAAAACATCCTTTTCTTAACTAGTGTGAACCAAATTCAAATTATGTTGGTTGGAACCAAAGAATCCAAACTGGTATAAACATTGGGGTACAAGTGCCCTTATGTATCAGCACTCCTGTATCCCTTGGGTAAATTCCTAGCAGTGCTATTGCTGGGTAATAGGGTAGATCTATTTTTAATTTTTTGAGGAACCTCCACACTGTTTTCCAGAGTGGCTGCACCAGTTTGCATTCCCACCAACAGTGCAAGAGGGTTCCCGTTTCTCCACATCCTCTCCAGCGTCTATATTCTCCTGATTTGTTCATAGCCACTCTGACCGGCATGAGGTGGTATCTCAGTGTGGTTTTGATTTGTATTTCCCTGATGAGGAGTGATGTTGAGCATCTTTTCATGTGCCTGTTATGCTAAGTGAAATAAGTCATACAGAGAAAGACAGATACCATATGTTTTCACTCTTATGTGGATCCTGAGAAATTTAACAGAAGACCATGGGGGAAGGGAAGGAAAAAAAAAGAGAGAGGGAGAGAGCCAAATCATAAGAGACTCTTAAAAACTGAGAATAAACTGAGGGTTGATGGGGGGTTGGAGGGAGGGGAGGGTGGGTGATGGGCATTGAGGAGGGCACCTGTTGGGATGAGCACTGGGTGTGGTATGGAAACCAATTTGACAATAAATTTCATATTAAAAAGAATCCAAACTGGTATTCAAATCGGCACTAAAAAGTGAATTTTGTTCTTCACTTGACCCCCAGTAAAATGTGTGGGTTTTTAAAGGAGGGTTGGGGTGCCTGTGTGGCCCAGTCAGTTAAGCATCCATCTTTGGCTCAGGTCATGATCTCACAATTCGTGTGTTCAATCCCCACATCAGGCTCTCTGCTGTCAGCACAGAACCTGCTTTGGATCGTCTGTCTCCCTCTATCTGCCCCTCCTCTGCTCGCACTCTCTCTCCCCCCAAAATAAATAAACATTTAAAATTAATATAGATGGAGGTGCAAAAGACAGCAAATCTATTTATATTCTAATTCTCTTATATTCTCACTATGGTATTCAATAGCAAATGTACTTACCACCTTGATCACCTGAAATCATGTGTCCATTGATAATGAAATTATGATGAGTAAGAAGCTGCTGCAGTCATCTGGTATCTCTAGTCATCTAGTATGTGGAGATAAAAATATTAATACTCAAGGATAATTTCAAGCAAGACAAATTCAAATCTGGAAATTCTAACCTTACTTACGGCTTAGAGATGTTCTAAAGTCAAACCCAGAAGTTCATTCTCTGGCTTGCTGAATTACAACCCTACTAGAATTAACTATTATATTGGACTGCATGTGTAAAATTAGGGAATTGATCAAGAGTCCAATAGTGATACATGGTAGGGTTTGAGATTACAGAGTACCAAACCTCCAAGCCACTCAGAAGTACCCCCCACACGGGCTTCTGGCTGGCTCAGTCAATGGAGCATGAGACTCTTGATCTCGGGGTTGTGAGTTTGAGCCCCATATCAAGTGTAGAGATTACTTTAAAAAATAATAAAATCTTTGGGGCGCCTGGGTGGCGCAGTCGGTTAAGCGTCCTACTTCAGCCAGGTCACGATCTCGCGGTCCGTGAGTTCGAGCCCCACGTCAGGCTCTGGGTTGATGGCTCAGAGCCTGGAGCCTGTTTCCGATTCTGTGTCTCCCTCTCTCTCTGACCCTCCCCTGTTCATGCTCTGTCTCTCTCTGTCCCAAAAATAAATAAACATTGAAAAAAAATTAAAAAAAAAATAATAAAATCTTAAAACAAAGTACCCCCCACTGCACTTTGTCCTCAGTCAAGTTCTTCCTCCCTTAATGGAAAAAGCACACGAATCTATGTCAATTTCCAGGATCCAAATTAACATGACTTGGGGTGAAATGAAGAATCAGAAAAGATATTAGGAGATTTGCATTTAAAACAGTAGTCTGTTAATTTCTATTTCAAAACTCTGGAGATCATTTGTGGGAAATGATTTTAAGTATGTTCAACCACGAAGTATGAACTTGACATTTTGAAAGTAATTTTAAAATATTTTTACACATAAAGACACATATATAATTTTATGAGAATGTGGAAATGAGATTTTTTTATGCATGGTGCTCCATGGTGGTCCAGTCTTATTTTTTTCTTTTTTTTTTCTTTACCTACCTCTCCTTTCCCCAGTTTTTATATTCCCTCCAACCACATCACCTCCCTCTCCAGAAACCCAGTAACTGAAAGCATTTTCTTTCATAGCTTTCTCATACTCATAGAATCACATATAAGTGCTTATGCATATGTGTGCAGATATACATACGCATTTTACACATTCATGGTTATTCTGTCTTCTAAAAACTCCCTTTAAATATGAAGTTTTATCTTGTTTCTCCCTCACTCAGCAATACCATGGACATACTAATTTTGGTCAAATGGCTTAGGTCTAATTTATTTCTTTCAAATTACAACCTAATATTCCATGGTGAGGATGTGCCTTAATATATACAACTGTCTTTTTATACGGGCATTACCTTTGCTTCCAGATATTGACACAATGAATAACGTTTCACTAAACAAACTTGTATATAAATCGTTCAGTTTGGATGCTTTTATTTATATGGAGGTGATTCTCGGTAACAGGATTCTAATATCAAAGTGGATATAATTTTAATTTGAATATATGTTGTTAGTTTGCTTTCTGGAAAGTTCACATATCCTAAGTAACGAATAAGTGTGGTTTTCCCCTGTATACTCTCTAGATATACATGTTATATATCATTTGGACTGATGGGTACAAATGTTTTCTGTATTTAGCTTATTCTGCATTTACCTTACTACCAGTGAGTGTTACTATCTTTTCAAGTGTCTGTTAATAATTTGGATTTTCTCTCCAGCAAATTAGTTGCTCATTCATATCTTTTGTCTATTTATCTTCTTCTGTGTTGTTTTTCTTGTCCATTAGCAATATTTTGTCCATTAGCAATATTAACAGTAGTTTGCAAACTGTGTTGCAAATATTGATCCAGATTCGTTACTTTTCTTTATTTTGTTTTTATTTTATCATAAAAAAGTTTGAATATTTATATAGCCAAATATGTCTGCCTTTTTCCTGATATCATGTAAATGTCCAGTTTTGATTGGACAAATGCTCTAATTACTCTACTGTACATATTATCTCTTAGTTTTCCTTAGTTTGTATTATTTTATCTTGAATTATTTAATCATTTGGAATTTATATTTTGGTGTAATATGGATGTCTAAATATATGACTTTATTGGTTTAAAGAGACAACAATATGTATTCAACATTACTTTCTTTCCTACCATGTAGAAATATATGAATCATAATTAAATTCTAGGACTTATATCTGAGATTTCTTTTATCTATTATCTGTCTTTTTCTATTATAATCTTATGTTGGTTATTCTGAAGTATCATAAGGCAAGGCTCATACGTCTCTCATTTATCTTTTCTTAATAACTTTATTAAATAACATTCACTCATTTTAAGTGTAAATTCTATGATTTTTAGTACATTTACAGAATTGTGCAATAATCATCACAATCCAATTTTAGAACATTTTTATAATCCTCAAAATTCCTTGTTCTTATCTGCGTTCACAGACCCAGGCACTCTCAGATCCAGATTTGCCTTTTCTGGACATTTCATTTAAATGGAACTATACAATATGTGGTCTTTTATGCCTGGCTTATTTCACTTAGCATATGTTTTTGAGGTTTATCTATGTGGTAGTGATGTGGCGTGGAGTGTAGGGGTTTGGAGCCAATGGGCAAGAAAGAATTCTTGAGACGTTTATAGTGTAAAAAGGTGGTTTTATTAAAGCACGGGACAGGTCCCATGGGCAGAAAAAGCTGCACTGGGGTTGTGAAGAGTGATTGACTATATACCTTCAGGTTGGGAGGGGGTCAGGGATAGTGTAAGTCTCTAACATATTTTGGAAACAAGGTTTCCAGGAGCTGCTGTTAGGAAAAGGTCATTTATTATTGTTTAGTAAAAACTGAGTCATGAGACCCTTCAGATGTGTGTCAGTGAGCCAAAAGCTTGGAGTATGATTGCCAACCTATATCTTGTTGGGTAGAGATAAAGGACGTTTCCAAAGGTTTTTTTTACATATCAAAGCCGACTTACAGGATCCTGGATGTTGGGATAATGTTAAGCGAAGATACCCTTTTGCTTTTAGCAAAGTGTCATCATTGAGGCAGCTGAGCTCCCAGAGGAAGGTTACTCTGCCCGTTTCAAGGACTTATTAATGGGCTGTAGGCAGTAAAGAAATTTAATTTTTTTTTGTTCTGCCTTTGTTTTCCACATCAGTAGCATGTATCAGTACTTCTTTCTAGTCCTCATATGGTTACTATTTGCATGGTGTATCATTCTCCATTTTTTAAACGTTCAATCTAGTTGTGTATTTTAATCTGAAATATTTCTTTTATAGATAGCATATAGATGAACCTGATTTTTTAAATCCAGTCTGGCCATATCTGACTTTTGATTGCAGTTTAATCAATTTACATTTAATAATTTTCAAGGTGGTTAGACTTAAGTCTGCCATTTTGCTATTTTCCGTATCTCATGTCTTTTTTGTTTTGTGTTCTTCATTTACCACCTTCTTTTGTATTAGGTAGATATTTTTTAGTGCTCCACTTTATTTTTCTGTTGAGTTTTCTTACTTGTTTTTTGGGTTATTTTCTTAGTTATTGGTCTAGGGTAGTTGTTCTCAAAAGAAAATAATTCTTCCCCCAAGGAAACATTTGATAATGTCTGGAAACATTTTTGTTTGTTACAATTAAGAGTGTTAATGGTATCTGTTGGATAAAGGCAAGAGTTGCTGCTAAATGTCCTGCTACATTCAAGACAGCTGTCCACAATAAAGGGACTTTTCCAGCCCAAAGTATCAATAGTACTGAGATTGAGAAACCCTGCTCTAAGGATTACAGTATTAATCTTAATTTATAACTATCTGCTTCAGAGTAATACTAACTTCTAGTGAAATAGAGAAGCTTTGTTCCAGTATGACTCAATTCCTTCTTTCTCTTTGTGCTATTATTATCATGTAATGTCTATATTTGTTATGAATCCAAAATGCAGTGTTAGAGTTATTGCTTTACAAAATCTCGTTTTTAAAGAAGAGGAGAAAGGAGGAATTATAACTATAATCTTTTATATTAACCAATATATTTATTATTGTTAAGAAAACAAAATTCAACTGAGTAAATTTAAAGATCTAATCGGCTTTATTAAATGATTCATGAATTGGGCAACATCCCACCTCGCTGAGCTAAACAAAAGGTTTGTTTAAAGGCAGAGAAAAGGCCTAAGAAGAAAAAAAAAAGAAAGGAATTTATTAGTAAGGAATGCATTGTTTAGACAAGATTGTCCTAAAGGGAGTGGAAGGGGTCTATCAGTAAATTTCCTAGTATTAATAAGGAATTTCCTTGTTGACTGGTTAAATATTACATTCCTGGGTGGGGGTGGGGGTTGAAACTGCAATCAGATTAGGTATTAAGTCTTGGTTTACTGACCTGGGGCTTTAACCTAAGTCACTTTATTTTAGGTCTGTGGTTTTCTTTTGAATATTTTAATACTTATATTATCCTGTGGGTTTGAGTCTCCATCTGGTCCTAATTCCTTGCTCCAATGTATTGCTTCACTTCCTCATAGTCTCTTTGCGCTATTACTGTCATAATTGTTTCATCCTTATATGTGACAAGATCAACAATATAACTTTATAATTTTTATTTTATGCCTTGGTCTTTTAAATTAGTTTTAAAACCAAAAAGGAAACATATTGTGTATTGTCTTTTATAATTACCTGTTGTAATTAAAACCACAGGCCCAAAATGGCATCACTTAGGCCAAGTCACCAAACCAAGGCTCCATACCGAACCTAATTACAGTTTCAACCTCCCTCAGAAATAAGTCCTAAGGATCAGTAAGGAATTTTCTGATCAGCACCAATCAAGTCACATGGACCCTCTCTGTGTTATCTCTATGGAGGATGAGGTAATCTGCATGATAACACCTCTTAGTCCTTCCACTAAGGGAAAACAACCTTACCTGGAACAATCCCTTTATTTTGCCAATAACTTTCTTGCCCCACCCTTCTTCCTGTAAAAACCTACCATTTTATACAACTCCTTTGGAGCTCCCCTCTACTTGCTGCCTGATTCATTTAGTGAATCATTTAATAAAGCCAATTCTATCTTCAAATTTACTCAGTTGAATTTTGTTTTTTAAACACTGTGTAATTACCTTTACTGGTGTTCTTTATTTCTTCATGTGGATTGAGTTACCATATTCTATCACTTCCTTCTTTTTCAAAGAACTTCCTTTCGTTCTTGTAAAGCAGTTCTGACAGCAATAAATCTCTCAGCCATTGTTACTCTGGGAATGTCTTTATTTTACCTTAATTTTGTTCCAGTTTTTTTTTTATTGTGGTAAAATGCATATAAACATAAAATTTACCATCTTAACCATTTTTAAGAATGTTAAGAATACCACAGTTCAGTGGTATTAAGTATATTTATAGTGTTTTGCAGTCATCACCACCATCCATCTCCAGAACTCTTTTAATCTTTAAAACTGAAACTCTATACCTATGAAACAATAACTCCCCATTCCTCCCTTCCTCCAGCCCTGGGCAACCACCATTCTACACTCTGTCGCTATACTTTTGACTAAGTACCTCATATATGTGGAATCACACATTATTTTTCTTTTTGTGACTGGTTTATTTCATTTAGTATCATGTCTTCAAAGTTCATACGTGTTCTATCATATCATAGAATTTTCTTCCTTTTTAAGACTAGATAATATTCCATTGTATGTATGTACCACATTTTGCTTATGCATCTGTCAGTGAACACTTGGGTTGCTTCCATGTTTTAGCTATTATGAATAATACTGCTGTGAACATGGGTGTACTCCTTGAAACTCTGTTTTTAATTCTTTTGGCTCATATGATAATCCTTTTATTTACTATTTAAGGAACCAGTATACTGTTTTCCACAGTGGCTATCCCAGTTTACATTTCCACCAGTAGTGCACAAGACAATTACTCTATATCCTTGCCAATATTATTTTCTGAGTTGTTTTGATAGTAGCCATCCTAATGGGTGTGAGATAGTATCTCATTGTAGTGTTATTTTGCATTTACCTAATGATTAGTGGTATTGAGCATCTTTTCATGTGCTTACTTGTCATTTGTATATCTTTGGAGAAATATCTATTCCTTGCCCATTTTTGAATTGGGTTGTTTGCTTTTTTTGTTGTAGAGTTTTAGGAGTTCTACACATCTTGGTTATTAATCACTTATCAGACTTGCAAATATTTTCTCCCATTCTGTGGGTTGCCTTTTTACTCTGTCAATAATGTCTATTGGTGCATAACATTTTTAAGTTTTCATGAGTGCATTTTGTGATTTTTTTCTTTTGTTACCTGTGCCTTTGAGATTTTATCCAATAAATAATTTCCAAGTCCAGTGTTACAAAGCTTTTGCTTTATGTTTTCTTCTAAGAATTTTATAATTTTAGGTCTTACATTTATGTCTTTGATCCATGTTGAGTTAATTTTTGCATATGGCATTAGGTAAGGGTCCAACCTCATTCTTTTGCACTGAGATAACCAGTTTTCCCAGCACATTTGTTGAAAAGACTATCCCTTTTTCATTGAATGGTATTAGCATACTTGTCAAAAACCATTTGACCATATACATGAGGGTTAATTTCTGGGCTCTCTATCCTATTCCATTGGTTTATTTGTCTGTCTTTATGCCAGTATCACACTGTTTTGATATCTGTAGCTTTATAATAAGTTTTGAAATCAGCAAGTGTGACTTCTCCACATTTGTTGTTCTTCAAGATTTTTCTAGCTATTTTAGGTTCTTTGAGAATCCATTTGAATTTTAGGATGGGTTTTTCTACTTCTGCAAAAAAACATAATTGGGATTTTGATAGAGACTTCATGTGTCTATAGATCATTTGGGTAGTACTGACATCTTAACAATATCAAGTTTTTGAATACAAGAACGTAAGACATGTTTCCATTTATGTCTTCTTTAATTTCCTTGAGCAACGTTTTATAGTTTTTAGTGTACAAATCTTTTACCTCCTTGGTTAAGTTTGTTCCTAAGTATTTTTTTTATTTGATACTATTGTAAATGGAATTGTTTTCTTAATTTCCCTTTTCAGATTATTCATTGTCAGTGTATAAAAATGCAACTGGTTTCTGTGTGTTGACGTTGTATCCTGCTACTTTGCTGAATTCATGATTAGTTCTAACAGCTTTTTGTGTGGAATCTTTAGGGTTTCTACATAGGATCATATTACCCACCATTAGAGATAATGTTACTCCTTTATTTCTTTTTTTTAAATTTTTTTAATGTTTATTTATTTTTGAGAGACAGAGACAGAGCACGAGTGGGGGTGGGCCAGAGAGAGGGGGAGACACAGATTCCGGAAGCAGGCTCCAGGCTCTGAGTCGTCAGCATAGAGCCCGATGCAGGGCTTGAACTAACGAACTGTGAGATCATGACCTGAGCCAAACTTGGATGCTTAACTGACTGAGCCACCCAGGCACCCCATACTCCTTCCTTTCTAATATGGATGCCTTTTATTTCTTTTTCTTGCTGAATTGATTTGGCTAGAACTTCCAGTACTATTAAGTAGAATTGGTGACATTGGCATCCTTTTCTTGTTCCTGATCTTAGAGGAAACGATTTTAATTTTTCACCATTGAGGATGATATTTGCTGTGGATTTTGCATACATGGCTTTTATTATTTGAGATAGTTTCCTTCTATTCCCTAGTTTGTTGATTGTTTTAATCATAAAAGCGTGTTGAATTTTGTCAAATGCTTTTTCTGCAACAATTGAAATGATCATCATTTTTTTTTCTTCATTTGTTAATGTGGTGTATTACACTGATTGATTATTATATGTTGAATCATCCTTGTATCCTAGAAATGAATGCCACTTGATAATGATGTATAATCTTTTTAATATGCTGCTGAATTTCATTTGCTTTACCTTCATGTTGTTGTTGTTTTTTAATTCTAGTATAATTAACATACAGTGTTATATTAGTTTCAGTTGTTCCACAATTTTCTACATTACTTGGTGCTTATCACAAGTATACTCTTAATACCCTTCACCTATTTCACCCATTTCCCTCTATACCTCCCCTCTGGCAACCACCAGTTGCAACTCTAACTCTATAGTTAAGAGTCTGGTTTTCTGGTTTTTTGTTGTTGTTGTTGTTTTGTTTTTTTCTTTGTTTCATTTCAACATATGAGTAAAATCATATGGCATTTGTCTTTCTCTGGTTTATTTCACTTAGCATTATTCTAGTAATATTCGATAGATAATGTGTGTGTGTGTGACATATATATGTGTGTGTGTGTGTATGTATATATATATGTGTGTGTGTGTGTATGTATATATATATGTGTGTGTGTGTGTATATATGTATATGTATATACATATATGTATATGTAATTATGTATATATATGTATATACATATATGTATATATATGTATATGTAATGTATATGTGATTATGTATACACACACATATATCCCATATACATATGTATATAGTGCATATGTATACATATACATATATGTGTACATATACATATGTATATAGTACATATAGGATCCCATCCTATATACATATGTATATATGTGTATATATACATATATGTATATGTATTATGTATATATATGTATATGTAATATGTATATATGTATATATGTATATATCTGTGTGTATGTATATATATGTGTATGTGTATATATATGTATATGTATATGTATATACATATATGTATATATATGTGTATATATATATATATATATATATATATATATATATACACATATATATGTCACATCTTTATCCATTCATCTGTGGATGGATAATTGGATTGCTTCCATGTCTTGGCTATTATAAATAATGTTGCAATAAATAATAAATAAAGATGCATATGTCTTTTTAAATTAATATTTTCATTTTCTTTGGGGAAATATCCAATAGTGGACATACTAGATCATATGGTAATTCTGTTGTTATGTTTTTAAGGAACCTCCCTACTATTTTCCATAGTGGCTACACTAGTTTGCCTTTGCACCATCAGTGTACCAGGGTTTCTTTTTCTCCACATCCTCACTAATACTGATTGTTTCTACTTTACTTTCATAATTTTTGAAGGACAGTTTTGCTAGATACAGAATTCTTGGTTGAACAATTTTTTTTCAGTACTTTTAATATTTTGTCCCACTACCTGCTGCCTTCCATTGTTTCTGTTGCAAAAATTAGCTGTTACTATTGTTGTGGTTCTTTTGTATGTAGTAAGTAAGTCATTTTAGTTGCTTATTTCAAGATTTTCTCTTTGCCTTGGCTTTTAGCAGTTTACTGATGATGTTTCTACATGTAGATCTTTAAGTTTTTACCCTAGTTGAAATTTCTTGAGATTTTTGGATATGTCCAAATTGTTTATCATCAAATCTGGGACATTTTTGGTCATTATTTTTTCAAATATACTTTTTTTTTTTAGAGAGAGAGAATGTGTGTGTGCAGGGGAGGGACAGAGAGGGGGGGAGGGGGAGAGAGAGAGAGAGAGAGAGGGAGAGAGAGAAAATCCCAAGCAGGCTCTGTACTCCCAGTTAGGAGCCTGATACAGGGCTCAAACTCATGAACCATGAGATCATGACCTAAGCTGAAATAAAGTCAGATGTCTAACCAACTGAGCCACCCAGGTGCCCCTATTTTTTTAAAAATATTCTTTCTGCCCCTCTCTTACTCCTTTTTATGGGGCTCCCATTATGCAAACATTGGAACACTTGATAGTGACCCATAGGTCTCTGAGGCTCTGATCATTTTTGTTTCTATTCTTAAGTTTGGTTAATCTCTACCGTTCTTTTTTTACGTTATCTGATTCTTACTTCTGCCAGCTCAAATCTGATGTTGAGCCTTCTAGTGAATTTTTCATTCCAGTTACTATATTTTCCAATTCCAGAATTATCATTTAGTTCTTTCTCATCAATTCTCTTGAAATTGCTATTCTCTTTGATGTGTCATTTTTGTCATGCCTTCCTTTAATTCTTTATACATAGTTTTCTTTAGTTTTCTTTCCATTTATAATAGCTCCTTTGAGTATCTTGCCTGCTAAATCTAATATCTGGGTTCACTCAAGATAGTGTCTGTCAACTATTATTCCTGTATGTAGGCCACACTCTTCTGTTTCTATGTATGACTTGTAATTTTTTTTGTTGAAAATGGAACATTTTTGATAATGTAATATAATTTCAACTAAAAACTGAGGGGACTAAGGTGCCTGGGTGGTTCAGTTGGTTAAGCATCTGACTCTCGGTTTCGGCTCAGGTCATGATCTCATAGTTTGTGAGTTTGAGCCCCACATTGTGCTATGTGCTGACAGAGCAGAGCCTGCTTGGGATTCTCTCTCTCTCCCTTTCTCTCTGCCCCTCCTCTGCTCACGTGCTCTCTCGCTCTCTCTATCTCAAAATAAATAAATAAACTTTAAAACTGAGGGGACTAAATTTATTTGGGGCAGATTATGAAAAATTCCATCTCTATGGGAATTGTCAAAAGCAGTGATGATATCAGTAACCAACAATGTTGCAGCTAGTCTGAGTCTCAATACTGGTTGAAAAACGTAATATAGTATATTCTAGATTCTGACTAATGTTCTGCTTTGTATTTAAGTACTTTTCTATTGATTTAATCTACATAACTTGTCTCTCTCGTGGTACATGCCTACTGATATCTCAATAAAGTTGTTTTATTCTTATTTTTTATATTTATGCCTAGCTTCCTAAGGGTTGTTCCAGTGTTTATAATGTGATGATTAACCAATAACTTGGGAAGAGGTTGTGATCAAATACTTTAAGCCCATAAGCTTTCCACTCTTTGCCAATGGATGGATCTATGTGTGCATTGGGGAGGGCATTCAAAGTTCAACTAGTTCTCAAATAACCCTTGGCCTTTATGACCCATAAGTCTTTCTCATATTTCAGGTGAACAAGAGGTAGACCAAGCCTTACTATGATTGCAACCCAGCCTCAAATGATAGCAGAGTGAGGTGACTTTATTTGGAGTAAAGCATTTAAAATTCCATGCCCAGGGGAATTGGCAAAGACAACACAGTCAATAATACAGCTATCTGATGCATTGATACTGGTTAGAACAAGCAATAGACTGTAGATTATAAAGAAATTTAAAAGGGAGTTCTGAAGGAGATAGTCAAAGAGGGCTTTGCTAAGCTGCCACATACCGTTGGTAACCTGGAAGGATAAGTGTGTTCACAAGTGTTCACACACATTCAAGGAAGGCCAGTGAGTGTCCTAGTGAGCTACTCATCCCTGGCTAAACTGAGCCCTTGAAAAGATAGATAGCAAAGGCTAGGAAAGACTCGCAAACTTCTTGAACTTTAAATGCATTCTTTAAGTTACACACAAATTCACTGACAAAGAGTGGATTCCACCACCTAAGAGGAAGCACCACCTCTGACCAATAATTGACCACAAAGCTATGGTGGATCAGGAGTAACCCTTAGGAAACCAGGCTAAAAAAATAAAAGAATTAAGAAAACCAATCAGGAAGGGAGGCGCTAAGATGGCAGTGTAGTAGGTTTGTCTCATCTCTTAAACACTGCTAGATAACTATTAAATCATTCTCAATACCCAAGAAATCGACCCAAGGACTAACAGAACAAACTGCACAACTAGAGGGAGAGAAGAGGCCACAACGAGTAGGAGAAGAAGTGCAGAGATGTGGTTTGGGGGAGAAATGGATCATAGGTGCTGCAGAGGGGAGGAAGCCCTGGTCATGGAAAGAGGTGAGAGAGTGGAGTGCACAGGGGTATGTACAAGGAGAACACTTCCCCAAAGCCATTGGCTGGGAAAATGAGAGGGCCTGTTTTTTTGTGAGTTTTTGGAACCACCAGAGCTCAAGATTGGAGTTTTAGAGGTACATGGGCTTGTCTGGGATAGAGCCCTGAGGGTGCTGCCCTACTTCTGGAGAGAAGGCAGGCAAACAACCCTAGGGCAGGTGGCACATTCTGGGGATCACCTAAGACCCATGGGGGAGAGACTGTTCACTCTTCTTGGAGCACATCTGTGAGAGGTGGCATTCACAGAGGCACCTCTCCAGGAAAAAAGAGCTGGCAGGCACCATTTCCCTCCCTGCTCCTCAGAAGAGATACCTGTTGAGGACGACTAACCTGGACACTGGCTGTTTAGCCTACTTACTCCAGATCCCATGCCCCTGTGCTCTGGTGCAACTGCTCTTCTCAGTCAAACCTGCATCAGTCCCAGGGCAGCGAGACCCTCGCCCAGAAGACCAGCATAGGCCCCCACCACAGCACGACCTTAAAGTTGAGAGTTTTAAAAGTCAGCAGGCTTGGCTGGGATACAGTCCAAAGTGCACTGCACTGCACCAGGCAGGCAAGCAATACAAAGACAGACAGCATGAAAACAGCAATCTGAAAAATATCTGGGATGCATGGAGGGAAATTATTCACTTTTCTGGGAATGCTTCCCTGAGAGCAGCAAACACAAAGGAGCTGGCTGGCACCATTTCCCTCCCGGACCCCTCAGCATAAGTACAGAACCACTTGCAATTAACAGCACAGCTCTGACACTGGCTGCCTAACCTGCTTACACCGAGTCCCATCTCTCTGATCTGCTGGTACTTCTTTTTTCAGGCAAGTATGCTTAAATCCCAGCTCAGGGGACTCTTCCTCAGAAGACCAGCAGAAAACCCCTTCACATACCATGTCTACCAACCAGAGAGTTCTGCAAGGCTTCACTTCTAGTGGAAGCAGCATCAGGTCTCATTTAACAAGCAGACCAGAGCATATCTAGTTAAAACTTGCCATACTCTAACCAAGATCCAAACACTGTTCACTGCTGGCAAGGAAAGCCTCTGCAAACGACTGGCCTGAAGGATAGAGCACAGAAACAGAGTGCATGCAGCACACACACCAGAGACACTCACTGAAGCATGAGGCCCTGGACACTTATATGACCTCTTTTTCTAAAGCCGTTACTCTCAAAGAAGGAAAAAAAAAACAGGCTTTTCCAACATACAGAAGACAAAGACTTAGACAAAATGCCAACAGAGGAATTCATCCCCAAAGAAAGAACAAGAAAAGGTCATGGCCAGAGATCTAATGGAAAAAAGTATAAATAATATGCCTGATGGAGAATTGAAAACAACAATCATAAAGATATTCACTGGGCTTGAGAAAACCATAGACATCAGGGGGACCACAGAGATAAAAGAGTTAAAAGACAGAATGAAAAATGCAGGAACTGAGATTCAAAACAGACTGGATGTAATGACCACAAGGATAGACGAATCATAGGAATGAATAAGTAGTATAGAAGGTAGAATAATGGAAAATAATGAAGCTAAACAAAAGAGAGAAAGAAGAATTATGGATCATGAGAATAGACTTAGGGAACTCAGTAACTCCATCAGTGTAATGGTATTCATATCATAGGAGTCCCAGGAGAAGAAGACAGAGAAAAGGGGGCAGAAGATTAGTTGAGTAAATAATAGCTGAAAACTTCCATAATCTGGGGATGGAAACAGACACCCAAATCCAGGAGGCACAGAGAAGTCCCATCAAAGCCAACAAAAGCAGGCCAACACCAAGACATACAGTAGTCAAATTTGAAAAATATAGTGATAAAAAAATCATAAAAGCAGCAAGACAAAAGAAGTCCCCAACTTACAAAAGAAGATCCATAAGTCTAGCTACAGTTCTTTCCACAGAAACTTGGCAAACCAGAAGGGAATGGCTTGATATATTCAACGTGCTGAATGGGAAAAATCTACAGCCAAGAATACTCTATCCATAAAGGCTATCATTCAGAATAGAAGGAAAAGTAAAGAGTTTCCCAAACAAAAACTGAGAGAGTCATGACTACTTAATCAGTCCTGCAAGAAACATTAAATATATTAAATATGTGAAGAAAATATCAAAAGTGACAAAGACTAGAAAGGATCATAGAAAATCTCCAGAAACAACAAAAAAAGTAATAAAATGGCAATAAATATTTATCTGTAAATAATTACTCTGAATGTAAATGGACTAAATGCTCTAATCAAAAGACAGAGTGTGTCAGAATGGATAAAAAAAACAAGACCCATGTATATGCTGCCTACAAGAGACTCATTTTATACCTAAAGACACTTGCAGATTGAAAGTGAGGGGATGGAGAAATATTTATCATGTAAATGCAAATCAAAAGAAAGCCAGAGTAGCAATACTTATATCAGACAAACTAGATTTTAAACCAAAGACTGCAATAAAATATGAAGAAGGGTACTACACCATAGTAAGGGGGACAATCCAACAAGAATATCTAACAAATGTAAATATTTATGCACCCAACATGGAACACCCAAATATATAAATTAATAGCAAACATAAAGGAACTCATTGATAATTATATAATAGTAGGGGATTTTAACACCCCACTTACATCAATGGACAGATCATCTAAACAGAAAATCAACAAGGAAACAATGCCTTTGAATGACACACTGGACCAGATGGACTTAAAAGACATATTCATATCATTTCATCCTAAAGCAACAAAACAAACATGTTTTTCAAGTGCAGATGGAACATTCTCCAGAATAGAGCACATCCTAGGTCACAAATCAGGCCTCAACAGGTACAAAAAAATTGAGATCATACCATACATCTTTTCTGACAACAACACTATGAAACTTAAAGTCAACCACAAGACAAAATTTGGAAATACATGAATGTTAAACAACATTCCACTAAACAACAAATAGGTCGACCAGGAAATCAGAGAAAAAATTAAAAAATACATGGGATAAAGTGAAAATGAAAACATGATTGTCCAAAACTTTTGGGATGCACTACAAGTGGTCCTAAGAGAGAAGCATATAGCACTACAGGCCTACTTAAGAAATAAGAAAAATCTAGGGGCGCCTGGGTGGCTCAGTCAGTTGAGCGTCCGACCTCAGCTCAGGTCACGATCTTCCGGTTCGTGAGTTCAAGCCCCGCATCAGGCTCTGGGCTGATGGCTCAGAGCCTGGAGCCTGCTTCCGATTCTGTGTCTCCCTCTCTCTCTGCCCCTTCCGCGTTCATGCTCTGTCTCTCTCTGTCTCAAAAATAAATAAATGTTAAAAAAAATTAAAAAAAAAATAAAGGAATAAGAAAAATCTATCGGGTGCCTGGGTGGCTCAGTCGGTTGAGCATCCGACTTCAGCTCAGGTCATGATCTCTTATTTGTTTGAGCCCCGTGTTGGGCTCTGTGCTGACAGCTCGGAGCCTGGAGCCTGCTTTGGATTCTGTGCCTCCCTCTCTCTTGGCCCCTCCCCTGCTCATGCTTTCTCTCTCTCTCAAAAAAAAAAAAAAAAAAAAAAAAAACATTAAGAAATAAGAAACATCTCAAATAAACAACCTAAACTTAAAACTAAAAGTGTAAAAAAGCAACAAACAAAAAGAAGAATAAAAGCAACAATAAACAAAGCCTAAAGCCAGCAGAAGGAAGGAAATAATAAAGATTAGAGCAGAAATAAATAATATAGAAACTAAAAAAACCAATAGAACAAACCAATGAAAACAGGAGCTGGCTCTTTGTAAGAATTAACAAAATACATAAACCTCTAGCCCGCCTTATCAAAAAGAAAAAAGAAAGGACTCAAAATTACAAATGAAAGAGGAGAAATAATCAACACCATGGAAATAAAAACAATTATAAGAGAAAATTATGAAAAAGTATATGTTAACAAATTGGGCAATGTGGAAAAATGGATAAATTCCTAGAAACATATAAACTACCAAAACTGAAACACAAAGAAATAGAAAATTTGAACAGACTGATAACCAGCAAAGAAATTGAATCAGTAATCAAAAAAAACTCCTAACAAACAAAAGTCCAGGGCCAGATGGTTTCCCAGGGGAATTCTAGCAACTATTTAAAGAAGAGTTAATACCTATTCTTCTGAAACTATTCCAAAACATCGAAAGGAAGGAAAATTTCCAAACTCATTCTATGAGTCTAACATTTCCCTGATTCCAAAATCAGAGAAAGACTCCACTAAAAAATAGAATTACAGGCCAATATCCCTGATGACCATGGATGCAAAAATTCTCAATAAAGTAAGAGCAAATTGAATCCAACAGTACATTAAAAGAATTATTCAGGGGCGTCTGGGTGGCGCAGTCGGTTGGGCGTCCGACTTCAGCCAGGTCACGATCTCGCGGTCCGTGAGTTCGAGCCCCGCGTCGGGCTCTGGGCTGATGGCTCAGAGCCTGGAGCCTGTTTCCGATTCTGTGTCTCCCTCTCTCTCTGCCCCTCCCCCGTTCATGCTCTGTCTCTCTCTGTCCCAAAAATAAATAAACGTTGAAAAAACAAAATTAAAAAAAATAAATAAATAAAAGAATTATTCACCATGGTCAAGTGATATTTGTTTCTGAGCTGCAGGTGTGGCTCAATATTTGCAAATCAGTCAATGTGATACACATATTAATAACAGGATAAGAACCATATAATAGACAAAATGCATCTGACAAAGTACAACATCCATTCATGATAAAAACCCTCAATAAAGCATGTTTAGAGGGAACATGCCTCAACATAATAAAGGCCATATATGGCCTTTATATATATAAAGGCCACAGCCAATATCATCCTCAATGGGGGAAAACCTGAGAGATTTTCCTCTATGGTCAGGAAGAAGACAGTGGTGTCCACTCTCACCACTGTCTTTAACATAGTACTTGAAGTCCTAGCCTCAGAAATCAGACAACAAAAAGAAATAAAAGGCATCCAAATTGGCAAGAAGTCAAACTTTCACTATTCACACATGACATGATACTCTATGTAGAAAACCCAAAAGACTCCATGAAAAAATTTCTAGACCTGATACACGAATTTAGTAAAGTCCCAGGATACAAAAATCAACATACAGAAATCCAATAATGAAGCAGCCAAGAGAGAAATTAAGAAATAAATCACTTTTAAATTGCACCAAAAACAATAAGATACCTAGGAATAAATCTAAGCAAAGGTGAAAGATCAATACTCTGAACACTGTAGAACACTTAT
The DNA here is from genome assembly GCF_018350155.1 of Leopardus geoffroyi. NCBI lineage: Eukaryota > Metazoa > Chordata > Mammalia > Carnivora > Felidae > Leopardus > Leopardus geoffroyi. The sequence continues at coordinate 75,761,007 of NC_059341.1, read as the reverse complement.
GAAAGAAATTGATGACACAAAGAAATGGAAAGACATTCCATGCTCATAGATTGGAAAAACAAATATAGCCAAAATGCCTATATTATCCAAAGCAAACTACATATTTAATGCAATCCCTATCAAATTACCACCAGCATTTTTCACAGAGCTAGAACAAATAATCCTAAATTTATATGGAACCACAAAAGACCCTGAATAGCCAAAGCAGTCTTGAAAAAGCAAAGCAAAGCTGGAGGCATCACAATTCTGGACTTCATATTATATTACAAAGCTGTAGTGATCAAGACAATATGGTACTGGCACAAAAACAGACAAATAAATCAATAGAACAGAATAGTAAAGCTAGAAATGAACCCCCAACTGTATGTTCAACTCATCTTCAACAAAGTAGGAAAGACTATCCAGTGAAAAAAAGACAGTGTCTTCAACAAATGGTGTTGGGAAAACTGGACAGCAACATTCAAAAGAATGAAACTGGACAACTTTCTTATACCATACACAAAAACAAATTCAAAATGGACTAAAAACCTATATGTGAGACAAGAAACCATCAATATCCTAGAGGAGAACAAAGGCAGTAACCTCTTTGACGTCATTTGTAGCAACTTCTTTCTAGATATGTCTCCTGAGGCAAGGAAAACAAAAGCAAAAATAAACTGTTGGCACTTCATCAAAATGAAAATCGTCGGGGCCCCTGGGTGGCGCAGTCGGTTAAGCATCCGACTTCAGCCAGGTCACGATCTCGCGGTCCGTGAGTTCGAGCCCCGCGTCAGGCTCTGGGCTGATGGCTCAGAGCCTGGAGCCTGTTTCCAATTCTGTGTCTCCCTCTCTCTCTGCCCCTCCCCCGTTTATGCTCTGTCTCTCTCTGTCCCAAAAATAAATGTTGAAAAAAAAATTTTTTTTTTAATTAAAAAAGAAAAAAAAAAAAGAAAATCTTCTGCATAGTGAAGGAAACAATCAACAAAACTAAAAGGCAAACTACTGAATGGGTGCAGAGATACACAAATGATATATCTGATCAAGAGTTAATGTCCAAAACCTATAAAGAACTTATCAAACTCAACACCCCCCAAAATAATCCAGTTAACTGATGGGCAAGAAGACGTGAATAGATATTTTTCCAAAGAAGACATACAGATGGCTGACAGACACATGAAAATTTGCTTGACATCACTCATCATCGGGGAAATGCAAATCAAAACCACAATGAGATATCACCTCACACTTGTCAGAATGGCTAAAATTAACAATACAGGAAACAACAGATGTTGGTGAGGATGCGGAGAATGAAAGAATTCACCATCAGTAAAACTACAAGGATGTTAAAGTAAATTCTTTAAGCAGTAGGCAAATGATAGCAGATGGAAATTTGGATGTATACAATTTTTCCTACAGTGGCAAACATGTGGGTAAATATAAAAGGTATTTATCTCATTTATTAATCTTAAAGCATAGTTGACAGTTTAAAGCAAGTGTAATAACAGCGTATTGGGGTTATAATATATGTAGAATTAAAATGTATGATAACAATAATACATAAGACAGAAAGAGAGACATGGAAGCATAGTATTGTATGGTTCTAACCCTATATATGAAGCTGCATATTATATATAGGTAGACTCTGATAAGTTAAAGATACACCTAACATCATAATGCTAAGAAACTCAAAATTTCCTATGAAGATCAGATATAAGGCAAAGATGTCCCGTTTTACTGGTCCTTTTCAACATCATACTGGAAGTTCTAGCTAATGCAATTAAGGCAAGAAAAATAAATTAAAAGCATATAAATTGGGAATGAATAAATAAAACATTGTTCACAGACGACATGATTATCTATGTAGAAAATCCAAAATAACTGACCAAAACAAAAACAAAAACAATAAAAAAGACAAAAGACAAACAAAAAAACTCCTGGAACTAATAGGCATTTATAGCAAAGTTTCAGGATAAAAGGTTAATATACACAAGTACAAGTCCATCACTTCCCCATATACCAGCAATGAACAATTGGTATTTAAAATTAAAAACACAATACCATTTACATTAGCAACAGAAAAAAATGAAATACTTAGGAATAAATTTAACAAAATATGTACAAGATCTATATGAGGAAAGTAACTCAGATCAACAAAATCAAAGAAAAATTAATGGAGAGATATTCCATGTTTACAGATAGGAAGACTCAATATTGTCAAGATGTTAGTACTTCTCAGCTTGATCTATAGATTCAATGCAATCCCAATCAAAATCCCACCAAGTTATTTTGTAGATGTTGACAAACTGATTCTAAAGTTGATATAGAAAGTCAAAAGACTCAGAATAGCCAACAAAATACTGAATGAAAAGAACAAAGTTGGGTGACTGACAGTACCTGTATTCAAGGCTTATTATAAAGCTGCAGTAATCAAGATAGTATTGGTGAAAGAATAGACAAATAGATCAATAGAACAGAGTAGAAAGCCCAGAAATAGACACACATAGATATAGTAACCAGTCTTTGACAAAGGAGCAAGGGCAATACAATGGAACAAACACAATCTTTTCAACAAATGGTGCTGGACAGCTGGACATTGGCATGCAAAAAAAATGAATCTAGACACAGACCTTCTACCCTTCACAAAGATTAACTCAAAATGAATACAGACCTAGATGTGAAACGCAAGCTATGAAAGTCCTGGAAGTTAACATAGGAGAAAACTTAGATAAACTTGGGTATAGCAATGACTTTAAAAATATCAAGGACAGGATTCATGAAAGAAATCATTGATAAGCTGAACTTCATTGAAATTAAAAACTGCTTTGTGAACAGTGTCAATAGAATGAAAAGACAAGTCATAGATTAGGAGAACATATTTGTAAAAGGCAAATTGGATATAGGACTGTTATGCAAAATATACAAGGAATACTCATAAGTCAAAAATTAGAAAACAAACAACCTGATTTAAAAAACAGGCCAAATACCTCAACATTTTACCAAAAAAGATACACAGATAGCAAATAAGCATATGAAAAGGTGCTCCACATCATATGGCATCAGGGAAATGCAAATTAGAGTAACAATGACATACCACTACCCATCCTTTAGAATGACTAAAATGTGGACATTGTCAACATCAAATGTTGTTATAAGAATATAGAGCAACTCATTCATTGCTGGTGCAAATGCAAAATGGTATAGCCATTTTGGAAGACAGCTTGACATTTCTTACAAAACTAAAAATACTCTTACCATTTGATTCAGCAGTTATGCTCCTTGGTATTTATCCAAAGGAGTTAAAAAGTTATGTCCACACAAAAACCTACACATCGATATTTCTAGCAGCTTCATTAATAATTCCCCAGACTTAGAAGTAACCAAGATGTCCTTCAGTACGGGAAAGAATAAATAGGTTTGGTACATCCAAACAATGAAATATTATTCAGTGCTAAAAAGAAATAAGCTATCAAGTCATGAAAATACATGAAGGAACCTTAAATGCATATTACTAAGTGAACAGAACCAACCTGAAACGGTTACATAGTTTGATTCCAATTATGTGACATTGTAGAAAAGGCAAAACTAGAGACAGTATAAACATAAGTGGTTGCCAGAGCTTGGTGTGGTGGAGGGATGAATAGGTGGTGGAGTACAGAGGATTTTTAGGGCAATAAAACTACTCTGTTTTGTAATTATACATTTGTTTAAATCATGGAATGTACAACCGCAGAGTAAACCTTAAAGGAAACTGTGGACTTTGGTTGATTATGATGTGTCAGTGCGGGTTCATCAATTGTAACAAATATATGATGCTGGTGGGGGATGTTGATGATGGGAGGGCGCTATACACGTGTGAGGGCAGGGGTTTTGGGAAATCTCTACTACTTCCTTTCAATTTTGCTGTGAAGCTAAAACAAAAAACAAAGTCACAAAAATTATTGAAAGATAAAGAAAACCTAAAATGAAAGAATAGTCTATGTTCAAGTACTGGAAGTCTCAATATTGTGAAGATATTAATAGTTCCCAAATTAATCCATTGAATCTTTACCCTAAGAATATTTTATTAATAAACAAAAGAAAAAGACTGAATACTTCACTATGAAATGATTATACCATCTTCTCAGTCTTGGTATAAAATAGTTACAAGCTTAAGGTAATTAAAAAACAACAACGAATAACAACTATGCTTAGAACACTGTCTTCTGAAATCTTTCCTCCTAAAATCAAAAGCAAAAAAAAATTTTTTTAATAAATTTACTTTTGTCTTATTATCAAAATAAGAGGAAAATGCAATTTAAAAAATAAAGGAAGATGAGATAATCAGGAATAAGAGAAAGCAGATATTGTTGGTGCCCTACTCATAACCCCTTACATTTTACCTTCCCATTGAGGTACAGGCTGTCCTGATAGAGCCCACATTTATGTAACCTGTGGTATCAAAAACAAATGGTAGAACCAAAATGGAGATTTAAAAATTTTGAATACTCTGAAAGGGAAAGAAAGTACTATTAAGAAAACCATAGGCCCCAAATGGTGTCACTTACATTACGGCCCCAAGTCAGTAAACCAAGAAAGACTTAATGCTTCTTCTCCCTAACTCACCAATCAGGTAACAACTTGCCTCCTGTGGGAGGTTGGAGAGATTGATTGAAGCTTAGGGAGTGTCTTAGGTTGGATTCCCTAGAACCAGAGACTGAGAAGGATCTAACTACAGTTTCAACCCCCCCAGAAATGTAGCTTATAACCAGTCAACACAGGAATTTCCTGATCAGCACTAGGAAATTTACTGATCCCTTTGAACCAAACCATAAAAGACTCTTTTTTTTTTTTTCCAACGTTTATTTATTTTTGGGACAGAGAGAGACAGAGCATGAACGGGGGAGGGGCAGAGAGAGAGGGAGACACAGAATCGGAAACAGGCTCCAGGCTCTGAGCCATCAGCCCAGAGCCTGACGCGGGGCTTGAACTCACGGACCGCGAGATCGTGACCTGGCTGAAGTCAGACGCTTAACCGACTGCGCCACCCAGGCGCCCCTTTCTTTTCTTTTTTTTTTTAAATTTTTTTTTTTCAACGTTTATTTATTTTTGGGACAGAGAGAGACAGAGCATGAACGGAGGAGGGGCAGAGAGAGAGGGAGACACAGAATTGGAAACACATAAGAGACTCTTCAAAACTGAGGATAAACTGAGGGTTGATGGGGGTTGGGAGGGAGGGGAGGGTGGGTGATGGGCACTGAGGAGGGCACCTGTTGGGATGAGCACTGGATGTTGTGTGGAAACCAATTTGACAATAAATTTCATATTAAAAAAAAAAAGATCCCTTTAGTTCCCCCTAGGAGCGTGACCTCGCCAAAAAACAATGGATTCTTTGCTAATTTCCATTTTTCTCACTCTCTTACTGCCTTTAAAGACCCTTCCATTTCTGAGCCCTTTGGAACTCTCCTCTCCTAGCTAGACGGGATGCTGCACAATTCACAAAATGATTAATAAAGCCAATTAGATCTTTAAAATACATTCAGTTGAATTGTTACTTAATACCTTACCTCAATAACCATATCAGAGACTGGGACTACCACTATTACAAGTGCTAACACTTTATAAGATAGTGTTAAATACCACACTTAAATACCACACTCTGAAAGATGTATCCACGTGCATATATGGCTTTGCCTCAACAAATATGGCAAAGCAAGTGGGGTCAAAATGACTTCTTGATAGATTATTTCTTCCATTTGTGTTTCAGTAACCAAATTATGTCCTTTAGGCAATTAGCAAAGACTGGCTGGTGTCCTGGTTACCCTAAAACAAAAATTTTCTTCATCTCCTTCCCTTCCCTCTACGTCTCTGCTATGGTCTTTGACAATGGTAATGTAGTTTTAATTGAACAATGAGTTGCGTTTATTCAATTTGCTCATAATAATTTATTTGATGCTACTTGTTGTTTCTTTCATGGCTGGTACTATGATAATTTTATGGGTCCTAAGTAACTCTTTACATTATTCAAAAGTGGAGCCTATTATGAGAGATTAAATCAACTTCTGAAGTTCAGAACTACAGCCATCCCAGTAGATTTCATCTTAGAATACAGCTGTTGGACTTCACCAAAACAACATTCTTATCCAATTCCTTCCTTATACTGGATATAATGGATTCCCTTACTTCCTTATAGATTTCTCCTGAGAGCATTCTCCTATTAAATTACATATAAATATCCTTCTCAGTCTGTGGTTCTAGGGAATCCAAGCTAAGACATTCCCTAAGCCTGAATCTCTCCAACCCCTGCAGGAGGCAAGTTGTTACCTGATTGGTGAGTTAGGGAGAAGCATAGCTCAATCCCACCTTTCCCCTCTTTCCTATTTGCTCATGGAGAAGGTACATGCTAGTTTATTCACATGAATAAATATTCATGTGATAAAATTAGTGGAGCAAGTTGTGCCCTGTGTTGAGACATGTATGGTTATCTTGTGCTATCTATGATGGGATGGGTAAATAAATCTAATTCAGGGGGAGTGTTAGTTACTCATGACTCAGTAGATCTTTTGTGTGTGTGTGTGTGTGTGTGTGTGTGTGTGTGTGTGTGTGTGTGTTCCTTATATTTCTTTGTTTTATCAGCATTCTTTGTTTTAAGTTGAGTTTGTATCAGCAATAATTTTTTATTACAGTTTCTGATTCCTGTGAGCATTATTCATTGTGTTCACAATTTGATCAGAAAAGAATCATCCATTACTAATTAGCTCTTCACATGAAGTAAGAAAATACAATTTTCATAATAGACAACTATAGAGAAAGAGGGAAACAGAGACATAGTGAGACACAGGGTAGAGTAGGGTATGTGTATTAGTAAAATCAGGATATATGACTATATATGTGTTATAAACGTTTCTAAATTCTTAGAATATCTTTGTATAGATATACAAAAAATTGGTGATAATGAAAGAGTAGTTATTGTAGACAGCGATATGACAGTGGTTAAATATATGCATAAATTATGACCCAGTGTCCTCTTTCTCTCTCTCTTCCTCCCACCCCATATTTCCTTTCCCCTCTCCGTCTCTTTCTCCTTTTACAACTCTCCCTCCCCACCCCCCCCCCCTCCATTCACACACAGTCTGTAAAGGAAAACATAAGAATTACATTTTGGAATTGATTGTGGAAGAATGGAGTTGGAAACTTGGAATTATATAATAGGTGTCAATCAGAGAAGCAGAAAGGAAAAAATCTTGGTGGATGCATACCATGGGGCACTATGTAGTAGTTAGAAAAAACAGACTAGATGAGTTGTTACTGTCTTGCTGAATTTTAAAACCACAGTACTGACTGGAAAACGCACATGGCAGAGTAAGCCATTTAAATACCTTTTACACAGGGCCACCTGGGTGGCTCAGTTCGTTGTCTGACTTCAGCCCAGATCATGATCTTGTGGTTTGTGAGTTTGAGCCCCGCATCAGGCTCTGAGTGGATTCTGTGTCTCCCTCTCTCTCTGCCCCTCCCCCTCTCACTCTCTCTCTCAAAAAAATGAATAAACATTTAAATAAATAAATACCTTTTACATGAACTATACAAACCACCAATATACAAGGACACATTCAAATGAAAGGAGATGGGCCTGTGCAATGAGCATGAAAATAAACAAAGAGTGTATTGCAGAGACCAATAATGAAAAATGCTACGAATTTAGAAGTTATTATTATACGAAACTTAACCACCACCACCACAACAACAAAAAACAACAGCAACAAAAAATTAAGTTGAAAGCTTGGCTTCAGGCTATGCCTCCAAGGAATGCTAGGTACCATCTCAGCCATCTTCTAGATCCAATTCAGCTGCTCACCCACTGGCTACTTAAACCTAGTGGCACTTCTGGTTGACTAGACCTGATAATCCTTTGTTTTGATAATACTCTCAGGTACTTAGAATGGTCTGAAAGCTATATGGGAGGAAAAAAGTGAATGTGTGACTGGGAATGAAACAGCATGCGGGTAGGTGTTCAAATAATTACCTGGAGAGAATTGTAACATTAAAAAAATTTTTTTAATGTTTATTTATCTTTAAGAGCGTGCGAGAGAGACAGAGTGAGAGTGGGGCAGAGAAAGGGAGACACAGAATCCGAAGCAGGCTCCAGGCTCTGAGCTGTCAATACAGAGCCCAGCATGGGGCTCTAACTCATGAACCAGGAGATCATGACCTGAGCCAAAGTTGGACCCTTAACCAACTGAGCCACCCAGATGCCCCGAGAATTGTAACTTCTTGATTGATCTTGGCCCTCTTCAGAGTACACTAGTAAGTTCAGAAATGCTTCTGAATATTTTGATTGGGGATTCCTGTAACCTCAATCAATATGGTTCACTTTTTTTCACAATTATGTCCAGAAAGAAAAAGGAAAAAGATTGTTTGTCCCCAGATGCAAAGTTTTCCTGAAGTCCGACCTGTTTGCCCATCAAGGCAGAAAACCTGGTCAATCTTTCTATGTCAGAAGATAGAAGCAAGGTACCATCCTGAATTCTCCTGCCTATCTACCAGATGTTAAATAACAAAATTCAACAAAGTAAATCTGAAGATCTAATTGGCTTTATTAAATGATTCATGAATCAGGCAGCACCCCATCTAGCAAGTAGAGGCCCTTTGAGAAGTTGTACAAAATGGAAGGTTTTTATAGACAAAGAATGCAAGAAAATTATTAGCAAAAGAAAAAGATTGTTCTAGAGGAGGATGTTTGCTAGGGGAAAAAGCAAAGTGTCTTATTCAGATTACCTCATCTTTGGGGGATGGAGAGGACCCAGGTGAGAGACTCACTGGTGCTAATGGAAAGAAAAATTTTCCTAACTGATTGGTTAAGGTCACATTTCTGGAGGAGGTTAAAACTGCAGCTAGACTGGGTATTAAGCTCTGGTTTGGAAATTAGGTCTAAGTGATGCCATTTTAGGCCTGCAGTTTTCTTTTTTTAACACAGAGTTGCTGACTTTTCTTAATTCCCTCTCTCTCTGCATATTTCACTTGGAATATGTCTTTTCTTCTTTCTTCTTTTTTTGTGTCCTCTAATCATCTAACTTGTAGGGATGCTTGCCTCACAGAGCAGACCATTATCCCTACACTTGCTCCTTACCTGCTTCTTAGGTCTCTGTTCCCTTAGTTTTCTTTATCTTTGTAGAGATACTGGGAACTTAAATTTAGAATGGTTGAAAAAATTGGAAATATATGACTGAAGGTCATATGTTTAATTAGTGCTGAGCACTATTCGTAACTAAATCCTCACATTCTAATGAAATCCTCACAACTTTACAGAGAATATTATTATCTCTGTGGTAACTTTGGGGGGAAAAAAAGGAGGGATCAAAACCTTTCCCAAATTCACCCATAGAAAACAGTGGAAATCAAATTGTTATGTCTTTACCTAAGCCCATTTTCATTTCCCATGCCTTGATCCTCTTGTCTCATCTCTGGAGCATTTTTTAATATTGTGTTTCCGTTAATAAGTTATTGTTAGTGTAGTTTTCTTCTTTCAATTTTTATACTAGACTTAAAATTACAAAGGGGAGAGGGGCGTCTGGGTGGCTCAGTTGGTTAAATGTCCTACTCTTGATTTTGGCTCAGATTGTGAGATCCAGCCCTGTGTTGAGCTCTGCACTGAGCTTGGAGCCTGCTTGGGATTCTCTCTCTACCTCTCTCTTTGCCCCTGCCCTGTTTGCATGCACATGCAAGTGCTCTATCTCTCAAAATAAATAAATAAACATTAAAAAAAAACCTGCAATAGGGGAGAGAGACTGAACTCCACTGAAAGAAAAGGCAGGAGAGTTTTAAAGCACAAATACTATATGATTTCACTTATACGTGGAATCTATAAAACAAAACCAATGAATAAAAAAACAAAAACAAAAAAACCAGACTCTTAAATACAGAGAACAAGCTGGTGGTTGCCAGAGGGAGATGGATGGGGCGATGGGCAAAATAGATTAAGGTAGTTAAATAATAATATTGTATTATTAATAATAAACAATAATTAATTATAATATTATTATATTATATTAATATAATAATATTATAGTATATTTTATATTATATTATATTTATATTATATTATATTATAATTAATATATTTATATTAATTATATATTAATTAATATATAATTATATTAATATAATCAATATACTGATATATTATACAATTATAATATATTAATTATAATATATTATTAATAATTAATAATAATACAATAAATTAAGGTAGTTAAATAAACCAAAATAGATTAAAATAGTTCCAACATACAAACTCCAGTTATAAAATAAATAAATTATGGAGATGAAAAACACAGCATAGGGAATATACTCAATGATATAATAACATTGTATAGTGACACATGGTGACTGCACTTATTGTGGTGAGTACTGAGTAATGTATAGATTGTCAAATCACTATGTTATATATCTGAAACTAATATAACATTGTATGTCACCTATACTTTAAATAAAGATAAATAAATAAAAAACTGGTATGAGCTAGTTGAAAAGCACTAGAGGATTGTGGGGGAGGATATTGATCATTGCGTTGTGTCAAATACATTGAATTATTCATGAGTTTCCAAATGTTCTTCTCTGTGATTAGGCCACCTGTATTTGCTAATTGTCCACCTAAATTAGGCTCCTATCCTCCCACAGAGACTGAGGAATAGGAGTACTATCTCCTTCAATGTTTGCATTTCACTGAGATAGTTCTCAGGTCCTTGGGAAAGACAGGCAAAAGGCTGGGAGAAGATTTATATCCATTTTAAAGAGGCAAAGAAAGAATTTACAATTTCAAGTTTTCTAGAGTAACTGCTCTAAGAAAAGAGAAATCAGAGAACTGTCTATACTCAGGAAGAAACTTGTCTAAAGTTTAGTCAAGTTGTCGGGGCGCCTGGGTGGCGCAGTCGGTTAAGCGTCCGACTTCAGCCAGGTCACGATCTCGCGGTCCGTGAGTTCGAGCCCCGCGTCAGGCTCTGGGCTGATGGCTCAGAGCCTGGAGCCTGTTTCCGATTCTGTGTCTCCCTCTCTCTCTGCCCCTCCCCCGTTCATGCTCTGTCTCTCTCTGTCCCAAAAATGAATAAACGTTGAAAAAAAAAAAATTTAAAGTTTAGTCAAGTTGTGGAGAACTTTAAGATTATTTTGGTCAATACATACATACACATAAGGAAATTTCTAAGATAATGAGGTCAAAAATTTGCTTCTGGCTGAACTCCACAGAATTCAAGGCGTCAATTCAGCTGTCTCCTGGGCTTGCTGGCCCAGCTGCCCAGCTATTGGCTACTTAAATCTAGCTGTCCTTCTGAATGGTTAGATCTGAAAAACCTTTATTTGCATAATACCCTCAGGAAAAATATTTAGACCAATAAGAGAAAATAGTGAAAAATAACCGTAATCAGGTTTGAAATGGTCTGAATAATTGGTCAAATATTTATATGTCAAGAATCAAAACTTTTCGAAATTTCTCTTTATTTGGATTTAGAGCAGCCCAAACTTACAAGAATCTAAAAAGGGGTTGTGAAATCTTAGCCTGGAAGGATCCTGGCACATGCACTAATGCATTTCTTTTTCTAATACTGGCACCTAGATAGACAAAAGCCTCTTCCTGGAAAGAAAGTTGTTGCTTTTTCCTTCTGCATGAAGGTTTATTGAGACATTCAGTTAACAGGCCAGAGCACCTAGAGGGTTTTGCCATCTGGGAAGAGGAGAGCCAGGTCCCCCTTGATATCTCTGATCAGCTCCTGGGCCATTTATCACACTTCCCTTCATCTCTTCCTCTCTATGTCTCCTTTGCGCTGTACTTTCTTTGTGTTTGAGCGCTCCTGAGACTCTGCTCTCACAAGTGGGATCATCCTCCCCTCATCCATCTCCATCTCTCCCACCTTGATCTGGTTTTTACTTCTCTTTTTACTAATGTGTTCTGATCTGCCTTCAGAATGGATTTTTCTCTTCCTTGGGAACGTGAAGGGATTACAATTAGGCAATGAATAGCACAGTTTAATCACAGCCAAAATGTGCTTAGCATGGCACATAAGTTATCTAAATAACTTCTTAAAACCATGTAAGAGAGGTATTATTAGATGCCATTTTGTGGTTCAGAAAATTGAGATAAGGAAGCCTTAAAACTTTTTAAAAGATTATACAGCTAGTGAGAAACAGAACTAGGACTTGATGACTTGGCCCCAGATATGTGTACAAGACTTTCTTAATTTACTTGTATCCTGCTGCCTTCTCTTGTTTCTAGAGCAAAGTCTGTATTTCTCTGGGGCGTGAAACGTCAGGGAAGCTGATATTAGCATTGTAGCACTAGCTATCTGGAAAGGATAGAAAAAATATTTTTTGATTTTTGACATTTGATTTTCATGTATCCTGCTGCCTTCTCTTGCCTCTAGAGCAAAGTCTTTATTTCTCTGGGGCATGAAACTTCAGGGAAGCTGATATTAGCATTGTAGCACTAGCTATCTGGAAAGGATAGAAAAAAAGATATTTTTTGATTTTGGTGTTTGATTTTCACCAAAAAGATATTTTGAGGGGCACCTGGGTGACCAGTCAGTTAAGGATCTGACTCTTCCAGAGCTAGCTTCCAGCACTAGCTACCTGGAAAGGATAGGAAAAAAAAAGATATTTTTTGATTTTGATATTTGATTGTCACTAAAAAGATATTTTGAGGGGCACCTGGATGACTCAGTTAAGGATCTGACTCTTTATTTCAGCTCAGGTCATGGTCTCACAGTGATCTTCGGGATCTGTGCTGATAGCATGGAGCCTGCTTGGGATTCTCCTCCTCTCTCCACCCCTCCCTTGCTCATGCTCTCTCTCTCTCTCTCTCTCTCTCTCTCAAAATAAATAAATGAACTTAAAAAAAAAGATATTTTGAGTTTCCTGTCTCTCAATAGGTCATCTCAACCAGCACCCCATTACTATATCTCCAGAGCATTAATTTTTCTACTTTTACAGTAATCTCCAATTCTGTCCACCTATCAAGACTGTAAGTTACAGAAAATGGAAAGGATGTAAGATTAGGCATTTGCTGGGCAAAATTCTACACCAGGTAAACTTGTCTCTAATACCTTCCTACCTTTGTTTTTTGGTTATCTCCTCTTCTTCCCAGACCAATACATTCCCACAAACTCAGGGATTTCATGGTAGTACAGAGCCCTAAATTACTCATTCTGATCAACTTAACCTCATGTGTCTTACAAAAACAGTGAAACGCTGTTTTTTTCCAGGTCATCTAGGTTCTTCAAGTCTGTATGCCAAGTACTTCTTGTATGTCTCACTCTATAAGGAACTGTTCTCAAGTAGCATTTCTTTTAGACAAGTTCCAACAAACCCAGGCTATGGCTTGTTGATACGAGGTGACAGTTGTTATTATGTTCCTTGCTTCCAAGAGCTCCTTGAATTTTAACTTTGCATGCACAATCTGAATAAATAAAACCTCATTGAAGAAATTTTCAGCATTAGCTGCAGGAGAAAGGAAGTGAATATTTTATTTTAGGGGTATCATTCATGATCATTTTAATAACCCTAACACAAAAACCTACTGTTTCATTTATAGATGTCAAGCCTCTGGCTAGTGACATTAACTCTTAGCACAGGCTGTGAGAAAATAATCTAGCAATATATATATTTTTCAATTTGGAGCCTCAGTTCCAAGGTCAGAAACCTTTCTACAATTCGTAGATTCTGTACACCCAGGGGTGTGAGTGCATCCATATTTGGGATGTTAGGAGGAAGGTTTTATTTGTGCTATCCTTAAAACCACCTGTGTAACCTGTCTGTTCACAATTGGTTCATGTGGACCCTTTGCCTAGGATGAAAGATTTCTTGATTTGATTCTCTCTGCAGCTACTTTTCCAGGGTTTTTTTTTTTAGATGGGAGATTATAGCAGTTAAAGAAATGTTTGCTAGTACCCAGATTTTTTAAAGTAACAGTATCGCTCTAAGTGGAGTATTAAAGTCCCCTGCAATTACCACATTCTTATCAATAAGGTTGCTTATGTTTGTGATTGTTTTATATATTTGGGTACTTTCGAATTCAGTGCATAGACATTTATAATTGTTAGCTCTTCCTGATGGATAGACCCTATAATTATCACATAATTCCCTTCTTCATCTCTTGTTACAGCCTTTAATTTAAAGTCTAGTTTGTCTGATATAAGTATGGCTACTCCAGCTTTCTTTTGACTTCCAGTAGCATGATAGATAGATCTTCATCCCCTCACTTTCAATCTGAAGGTGTCCTCAGGTCTGAAATGAGTCTCTTGTAGACAGCAAATAGATGGGTCTTGTTTTTTTTTTAATCCATTCTGATACCCTATGTCTTTTGATTGGAGCATTTAGTCAATTTACATTCAGTGTTATAATTGAATGATATGGGTTTAGAGTCATTGTGTTATCTGTAGGTTTCATGCTTGTAGTGATGTCTTTGGTACTTTGTGATCCTTGCAACATTTCACTCACAGAGTCCCTCTTAGGATCTCTTGTAGGGCTGGTTTAGTGGTGATGAATTCCTCCGGTTTTTATTTGTTTGGGAAGACCTTTATCTCTCCTTCTATCCTGAATGACAGGCTTGCCAGATAAAGGATTCTTGCTGCATGTTTTTCCTGCTCATCACATTGAAGATTTCCTGCCATTCCTTTCTGGCCTGCCAAGTACCAATAGATAGGTCTGCTACTACCCTTATGTGTCTACCTTTTTATGTTAAGGCCCCTTTATCCCTAGCTGCTTTCAGAATTCTGTCTTTATCCTTGTATTTTGCCAGTTTCACTATGATATGTTGTGTAGAAGATCAATTCAAGTTACATCTGAAGGGAGTTCTCTGTGCCTCTTGGATTTTAATGCCAGGTTCCTTCCCCAGATTGGGGAAGTTCTCAGTTATGATTTGTTTAAGTACACCTTCGGCCCCTTTCTCTCTCTCTTCTTCTTCTGGAATTCCTGTGATATGGGTATTGTTCCATTTGATTGAATCACTTAGACCAATGGAATAGAATAGAAACCCCAGATTTGAACCCAAAAATGTATGGCCAACTAATCTTTGACAAAGCAGGAAAGAGTATCCAATTGAAAAAAGACAGTCTCTTTAACAAGTCTCCTAAGGGGGACTCTGTGCTGGGATAAATGGACAGCAACATGCATAAGAATGAAATTAGACCACTTTCTTACACCATACACAAAAATAAACTCCAAACGGATAAGGACCTGAATGTGAGACAGGAAACCATCAAAATCCTAGATGAGAGCAGGCAACAACCTCTTTGACCTCAGCTGCAGCAATTTCTTACTTGACACATCCCCAAAGGCAAGGGAATTAAAAGCAAAAATGAACTGTTGCGACCTCATCAAGATAAAAGGCTTCTGCACAGCAAAGGAAACAATCAGCAAAACTAAAAGGTAACCGACGGAATGGGAAAAGATATTTGCAAATGACCTATCAGATAAAGGGCTATGATCCAAAATCTATAAAGAACCTACCAAACTCTACACCTGAAAAACAAATAATCCAGTTAGAAAATGGGCAGAAGACATGAATAGACACTTTTGCAGAGGACATCCAGATGGCCAACAGACACATGAAAAGATGCTCAACGTCACCCCTCTTCAGGGAAATACAAATCAAAACCACACTGAGATACCACCTCATGCCGGTCAGAGTGGCTAAAATGCACAAATCAGGAGACTATAGATGCTGGCGAGAATGTGGAGAAACGGGAACCCTCCTGTACTGTTGGTGGGAATGCAAACTTGTGCAGCCGCTCTGGAAAACAGTGTGGAGGTTCCTCAAAAAATTAAAAATAGAACTACCCTATGACCCAGCAATAGCACTGCTAGGAATTTGCCCAGGGGATACACGAGTGCTGATGCATAGGAGCACATGTACCCCAATGTGTACCCCACATGTGTTGAAAGCAGCACTTTCAACAACAGCCAAACTATGGAGAGAGCCTAAATGTCCATCACCTGACAAATGGATAAAGAAGATGCGGTTTATATATACAGTGGAATAGTACTTGGCAATGAGAAAGAATGAAATCTGGCCTTTTGCAGCAATGTGGATGGAACTGGAGGGTATTATGCTAAGTGAAATAAGTCAGGGAGAGAAAGACAGATACCATATGTTTCCACTCATATGTGGATCCTGAGAAACTTAACAGAAGACCATGGGGGAGGGGAAAGGGGAAAAATTACAGAGAGGGAGGTAGACAAACCATAAGAGACTCTTAAGGACTGAGAACAAACTGAAGGTTGATGGAGGGTGGGGGAGAGGGGAAAGTGGGTGATGGGCATTGAGGAGGGCACCTGTTGGGATGAGCACTGGGTGTTGTATGGAAACCAATTTGACAATGAATTATATTTAATACAAAAAATAAAAAATAAATTAAAAAATAAAGTAACATCATCTCCATGTGGACCAGGATAGGTTAAAGAACTATTTTATGGTGATGACACAGTCTTAATTTTCTCAGAAGAAACAAGATGGTCAAATAATCCCTGTTTTGAGGTAATGTTTATTTACTATTCACAATGTAGTGGATTTTATTTTGTTTTTTTCCTAAACAGTATGTTTTCTAGTTTCTTCGTCTATAGCAATCCATACTTCCTTTCAAAAACTGTCACTTATCTAGTCCACATGGACAACCGGTACCATTAGAGTGTCTTTGGTATTCAGGAAATCAAGATGTGACAGTTATTTACCCAATTGACGTGACAGAGTAAATGCCAAAGATAAATACATGAGACCCAAGCTAAGCTTCAGGATATCTTTCCTTGGAATATGTCTTTTAAACACATAAAGAGCAGAAGAGAGTTGGTTCTGAGTAAACATAATGGTAGTGTTTCAATGAGGCTTCCTGACCTAGAGTTCCCTCACCAGATTGCTGTTGTTCTTTGAGTGGAAACTGAAGCTGAACATTCTTCCCAGCAGCCTGAGAAGAAATGCATTCAAAGGATGGTGAGAGAGCAAACACATCTTCAGGAATAAGGAGACTATGGAATTTTCAGGTAGAAAACAGAGCAGCCATACTCAGTGAATTAAAGACATTTTCATCCAATTCAGGACATGCAGGAAATGGTGCTTTGATGGAAATAAAATTGACCTTGAAATGTCAACAACCTGACCTTAAAGTGTCAAGGAAAAATGAAGAAATATAAAGTTTTGTGATAAAGAGATTCTGTGATCTATGGCTTTTATATGAATGCAAGGCTAAATATCTCTAATAGGAATAGTATTCAGCTTTAAAAAGGAATGAAATTCTGACACACACTACAACATGGATGAACCATGAGGAAATTATGCTAAGTAAAATAAGCTAGGTGCGGAAATTACTGCAGGATTCCACTTATATGAGGCACCTAGAATAGTGAAATTCATAGAGACAGAAAGTAGAAGGTGCTTGCCAGAGCTGGGGAGGAAAGCAGAATGGGGAGTTGTTATTTAATGGGTAAAGAGTTTCCATTTTGCAAGATGAAGAAAGTTCTGGAGTCTTGTTATATAATAGTGTGAATGTACTTAACACTACTGAACTGTACATTAAAAATGGTTAGGATGATACATTTTATGTTCTGTGTATTTTACCACATTTAAAAAATGTATTTAAATTCATGTTATTTAACCTATAGTGTAGTACTGGTTTCACGAATAGAATTTAGTGATTCATCATTTATATGTACACCCAGTGCTCATTCCAACAAGTGCCCTCCTTAATGCCCATCACTCATTCAGCTCAATATCCACCCACCTCCCCTCCAGCAACCCTCGGTTTGTTCTCTGTATCTAAGAGTCTTAGTTTGCCTCCCTCTCTGTTTTTATCTTACTTTATTTTTCCTTCCCTTCCCCTATGTTCATCTGTTTTTTTTTCTTAAATTCCATATATGAGTGAAATCATATATTTGTCTTTCTCTGACTGACTTATTTTGCTTAGCATGATACATTCTAGTTCTATCCATGATGTTGCAAATTGCAATTCTTTTTGATGGCTGAGTAATATTCCAACACACAGACACAGACACACACACACACACACACACACAAACACACACATCCCACATCTTTTTTTAAAATATAACTTATTGTCAAATTGGTTTCCATACAACACCCAGTGCTCATCCCAAGTGTCCTCCTCAATGCCCATCACCCACTTTCTCCTCTCCCTCACCCCCCATCTACCCTTAGTTTGTTCTCAGTCCTTAAGAGTCTCTTACGGTTTGCCTACTTCCATCTCTGTAACTTTTTTTCCCCCTTCCCCTCCCCCATGGTCTTCTGTTAAGTTTCTCAAGATCCACATATGAGTGAAAACATATGGTATCTGTCTTTCTCTTCCTGACTTATTTCACTTAGCATAATACCCTCCAGTTCCATCCACGTTGCTGCAAAAGGCCAGATTTCATTCTTTCTCATTGCCAAGTACTATTCCACTGTATATATAAACCGCATCTTCTTTATCCATTTGTCAGGTGATGGACATTTAGGCTCTCTCCATAGTTTGGCTGTTGTTGAAAGTGCTGCTATAAACATTGGGGTACATGTGCTCCTATGCATCAGCACTCGTGTATCCCTTGGGCAAATTCCTAGCAGTGCTATTGCTGGGTCATAGGGTAGTTCTATTTTTAATTTTTTGAGGAACCTTCGTACTCTTGTCCAGAGTGGCTGCACCAGTTTTCATTCTCACCAACAGTTAAGACGGTTCCCCTTTCTCCACATCCTCGCCAACGTCTGTTGTTTCTTGTGTTGTTAATTTTATCCATTCTGACAGATGAGAGGTGGTATCTCACCATGGTTTTGATTCATATTTCCCTGGTGATGAGTGTTGTTTAGTATCTTTTCATGTGTCTGTTAGCCACCTAACATGTGTCCAAACATGTGTCCTGTTTGGAAAAGTGTCTATTCATGTCTTCTGCCCATTTTCTAACTGGATTATTTGTTTTTTGGATACTGAGTTTGATAATTTCTCTGTAGATTTTGGATACTAACCCTTTATATGATATGTCACTTGCAAATATCTTCTCCCATTCCATTGGTTGCCTTTTAGTGTTGCTGATTGTTTCCTTTGCTGTACAGAAGCTTTTTATCTTGATGAGGTCCCAGTAGTTCATTTTTGCTTTTGTTTCTCTTGCCTCAGGAGACATGTCTAGTAAGAAGTTGCTCCATTCGAGGTCACAGAGGTTGCTGCCTGTGTTCTTTTCCAGGGTTTTGATGGTTTCCTGTTTTACATGTAGGTCTTTCTTCCATTTTGAATTTATTTTTGTGTATGGTGTAAGAAAGTGATCCAGTTTCATTCTTCTGCATGTTGCTGTCTAGATTTCCCAACACCATTTGCTGAAGAGACAGACCACAATTTAAAAAAAAATCTCTAATAGTAGGATAAGGAAATCTTAATACTGAGCTTTATGGACAAGATTGAACCAGTTAAGCAGGTAAACTGAGATCATCTTTGCTTCACTTGGGAGTTTTTAGAAGACACAGTAGGAAAACACATCAGAATGGGAAATATTAAATCAAAATTGATAAAATTTCTCTGGCCTCCTAATCATTGAGTACTAAGTATTTAAAAGGTAATATTTTAGCGTAAAAAATGTGGGCTGGTGTGTCTAAGACCAAGAGCTTCCTGACCTACTCTTTATTTAACAAAATCCACATTGTTAGGCTTTGTTCCTCATACTGGAGAATTCATGGTGAAAGATATAGTCAATGTCCTTGCTCTCATACAATTCACAGCTTAGTGAGGTGAAACCAGCAATAAAAGAAACAAATAAATGATGGATAATGAATAATTAAATCTCAAACAATGATAAGTTCTGTGTGGAGAATGACATTAGGCTTACATGGTAAATACTGTCTGGTTCTTTACTTTAGATTGGGTTGTAATGGAAGACCTCTCTGAGTAGGTGTCATTGAACTAAGATAGAATGATGAGAGAAGCCCTCCATGCTCAGGAGGAAGGACGTTCAGGCAGAGGAAACAGTTAGTGCAGAAGCCTTAAGGTAGAAGCAGCTTGAGTTAATGGGGGACAGAAAGAAACTGCAGACCTGAAGCTCAGTGTGAGGGGGGTTAGGAAGACTGTCAGAGGTCCCCTAGTAACTTTTACATGTTTAGATTTTTAAGCAGAAGAGCTTTGAAAGATTACTGTGGCTACTCTATGGAGAACTAATAGAGGGAAAAGATTGAAATTGGTGATAAAAAGACTAATAGCTATTATAGTACTCCAGGTGAAATATGATGGCAGTTTTTTTTACTAAAGTTGCTCAGAGAAAGAAAGAGTAGAGAAATTTGGGGTATGTTTTGGAAGTATAATTATAGGACTTGCTCCCACATTAGATATAAACTGGAAAAGAAAGAGAAGGCTCAAAGGTAAGTCAGATTTTTACCTGAGCAAATGGGAGATGGTGGCATCATTTGCTGAAATCAGCATATTTGGGGGAAATGCACATTACGAGGGTGAAAATTAAGGATTTGATTTTTGTTTATTAGATTGGCTGGTCGGTCATTTGCGTTTTAACTGAACTGTTTAAGATGGTTTTTAGAGGTCAAAGTGAAATGTCAAGTATCTAGTTGTATATATTATTTTGAAGTTCTAGGGAGGGGTCAGGGCTAGTATTTGGGGTATATGTGGTATTAGGAAATATTATATGATTGGCATAGAACGTCTAAGGAAAATGAAGTGGGGAAGAGGTCCTGGGAATAAGCTCTGGAGCACTTCAGCATTTCTAATTCAAGTCGAGAATGATCCAACAAGAGAAACAGGAGCAGCAGCCATTGAGTAAGGGAGAAAATCAGGTAATTTTTGTATCACAAAAGCCAAGAAAAGAGTGTTTCAAGGAGGACAGAGAAGTTAGCTGTGTTGAATTGAATCCACTGAAAATTCAAGTGAGAAGAAACAGAAAAGTTACATTGGATCTTGCAACATTGGTTTTGGAAGTAGTTGATAATATTGACAAGAGAAGTTTCAATTAGCTGGAGTAAGATGAGGAGAGAGTGGCAGGTGAAAAAGTAAAGAGCAACCACAGATAACTTCTTTGTGAAGTTTTCTTGTGAAGGAGATTGAGAAAATGGGGCCACAGGTTTAGGGCAAAGGGAGTCAAGGGAGTTTTTGTTTATTTCTGCTTGTTGTTTTTGGTTTTGTTTTGTTTTTAAGATGAGAAAGACTAAAGCTTGTTTAGGTGTTCATGGAAATGGTCACGTAGGTAATATAATATCAAGATTTTAGGCAGGATGGAGACAATCCTTAAATCAGTTCTATAATAGTTGATGGAAGGGAATTCTTGAAGAAGTTCCAACAGGCTGAACGGACACTTTTGGGGGATGCTTTACAGGGCTCATGCTTCAGGTTGGAGATTGAAATAAAATGATCTGTGTGATCCTTTGTGCTCCATAGAATCCCGTGATTCTAGAAGGGAAGCTTAACTGTGTGCATGTACGTGAGAGAGTGTGGTTAGGAGTGTGTGTGCATGGAAATGTATAGTGAAGATCAAGTTCTGCCAAACCTGAGGAAGCCTCAGGCTGGTCCCTGGCTAGGAGAAGCATTTACAGGCCCTCAGTGCCCACCCCTTATTCTCCCACCCTTCCTCAGACTACAATTGAGGCAAGAGTGCCAGGGGCAAGATAACTGACTAATATCACTTCCCCCATAAGTGCAGATTAGCCCAGGCTCCCTGGGGCCCTCATTACTCACTTGCCCTCTTTAAGGGCCATCCTGCCATATGGGTACCAAGTAGAAAAAGACTAAAAAAAATGATAAAATTCTTACAAACTGGCCAGCATCTCTCCTCAGAACCAGAAGAGATAAAGAAAGAAGACAGGAAGAAAAAAAGGATGGCCAAAGCCTCTTGACAGGTACTGGCTCACACCAGAGCCCATGCATGTCAACACTTAATCCTTTATCTAAACTAAACATAAGGTGACTTGCTTAACTGCACTTGGACACAGCTTTCAACTGGTTGGGAGGGAAAATAAGTTTTTCCTAAGACCTGAGTTCTTTGAGTACCCCACATCATTCATCTCTCAAAAGGAGGCAGAAGGCAGAAAATCAAGTCTCCAAGGAAAACTAGACTTCATAGTCCTTCTCAATCTTCCCCATCTCACCAGGTGTGAGAAATCTTACTAGACAGCTGTTCTAAACCTTTCATTGCACAGCAGAGGAACTGAGCCCAGGAAGAAGCAAAAATGCCTTTCCAATTTCACAAAAGAAGGTCATGACTGGGCTGAGATGAAATATTTAGGAGGTTGAGTAGTTTGTCATGTCATTAATCCATAATCTGTTTGTCCTTTTTCTTCATCAGATTCTAGACAAAAGGTTGAGATTCTTTTGGGATTAAATGGGGAGGGTGCAGCTACAGTTACCAGGTAAGCAGCTGGATGGAGCATTCCTGATTTATGGGTGACAGTGAGTTTGGAGTATTCTCATTTTCTCCGGTGGGGAATTTCCTAGCTAATGCCAAGATCTTAGGCTGAAATTAATTTCAGAGCTCAGTTAGTTCATGGCCTCATCTCCAAGCAAGGCCTCATCTCCAAGCAAGACCAAATATATAGAAAGCATAGCCTAATTATGCAGCTCCTTAGAATTTTTCAGAGATGAAGCAAAATCTGTACATTTGCTTTGCATTCTTGTTATAAAACAAGATTTTTTTTGAAAGAAAAGTTTTCCATTCTCCATCTGAGCAACTAAGACTCCTTCAAGAAATGGCTTTTTAGACCAAATTCAATTTTGTTACAGAACAGGCAGGGCAGACACAGAATGGGAAAAGAAAGAGGTACATACTCTTTGTTGGAGTTAGATTTAATTCATTGCTGAGTTTGAAGCAAAAGGGTACAATGTGGCTCATATATTACCTACCCCCAAAAGATATTTTTAATTGAAAATATAAGAAACATATTTTTAAATGTAAAATCAAAATAGTTGTCCATTCTGTTACCAACTTCACGATTTTTCCCCATTTTTAATTTCATATAAACTCCTATTGTGTGCATATTTTTACATTATATGAATTTGTACTAATTGTATATTCTGATCTTTTTACTGAACTATAGTTTCTGCCTCTCTGTAATTATCATTTTCATCATTACATAATATCCTGTTATGTGTTTCTACTAAAATGTAGCAGCTGTTCTCCAATTATTAGATCTTTAGGTTGATCCTGATCCTAGTGCTACTATCTTGAAAATAATACTGGGGTGCCTGGGTGGCTCAGTCAGTTGGGCATCCAACTTCGGCTTGGTTCATGATCTCGTGGTCCGTGAGTTTGATCCGTGTCGGGCTCTGTGCTGACAGCTCGGAGCCTGGAGCCTGTTTCGGATTCTGTGTCTCCCTCTCTCTCTGACACTCCGCCGTTCATGCTCTGTCTCAAAAATAAATAAACATTAAAAAAAAATTAAAAGAAAAAAAGAAAAGAATTCTGGAATATACATTTTCACACAGTTGTTTTTCTCTTCTTTTGAAGTATGCGTTTAAGATAAATTTCCAAAAGAGACATATTATATTTCATATTGCCAAAAGTATCGTACCAACATATAATGCTACCAACAATGTACAAGGGCATAGAAGTCTCACCAAATCTTGCCAGCACTGGCAAGTTTTATTTATTTAGTTATAAAGTTTATCTCCATATAAATAGATACTGAGCAGTATCATCATCTGGCTTTAGTTTGGAAGTCTTTGATTATAAGTAGAGTGGAGATCTTTCTCTATCTATCTATCTATCTATCTATCTATCTATCTATCGTATATGCATAGGATTTCAGGCATTCATGCCGTCACTTTAATTTCGCCCAAGGAATTACAGCAGCTGCAGGTCATCACAAAAGGGGAAAACTTGCATACAGACAGGCCACTAATAGGTTTCTGAAGTCATTCAACGCTTTATGATGATCCCAAAGGGTAAATACTGTAGAAGATTATTAAAAGAGAGAAATTTTAAAATAGTGAGGCGACAAAAGAGTAACAAAATATGTTAGGGAAAAATCAGGGAGATTACCCTGTGCTCTGCACCATGTTTAGACTAGACCCAGAAAAATCAGTTGACTTGTTAAAGATCATAAGGTGGTTAGTCTAGTTCCTATCAGAAATACAGCATTCATACATGACCAAATTACTTTTGTTTTGCAGTTAACTTTACTCCATTAAGAGTATGTTATTATCCCTATTTTTTTCCAACAGTGTAACAGAACCTCTCTGTAGTGAATTGACTAATCTAAGGTTCCTAAGCTAAACCAATTGCTGTTGGAATTAGGACCAGAAACCAGACTTTATTTTTTTTCTATTTCTTAAAGTTTTAAATTTAAATTTAAATTCCAGTTAGTTAATATACAGTGTAATATTAGTTTAAGGTGTACAATATAATCATTCAACACTTCTACAAAACACCCAGTGCTCATAGCAAAAAGTGCACTCCTTATTGCCCATCACCTGTTTAACCCATCCCCCTGCCCACTTCCCTTCTGGTAACTATCAGTTTGTTCTCCATAGTTAAAGAATCTGTTTCTTGCTTGCCTCTCTCTTTTTACTTCCCTTTGCTTGTTTGTTTCTTAAATTCCATATGTGAGTGAAATCATATGGTATTTGCCATTCTCTGAGGTATCTCGCTTAACATAATACTCTCTAGTTCCATACATGTCATTGCAAATAGCAAGATATATATCTATATACCTATATATCTATATGCATATCTATTTATATCTACCTATATCTATACACACACACACACACACACACACACACATCCCCATGTATCCCCTTGATTCAGTATTTTTGTATCCTTTGGGTAAATACCTAGTAGTAGTGCATTTGCTGGATTGTTTGGTACTTCTATTTTTAACTTTTTTAAAATACTATCTGGAAATTTATTTTTTTCTTCAAAATTTTATTTAAATTCTAGTTATTTAACATATAGTGCAATATTGGTATTTTTAACTTTTTGAGGAGCCACCATACTGTTTTCCAGAGTGGCTGCATCAGTTTAAATTCTCACCAACAGTGCAACAGGGTTTCCTCACCAACACCCATTCTTTCCTGTGTTGATTTTAGCCATTCTTAGAGGTGTGAATTGGTATCTCATTGTAGTTTTGATTTGTATTTCCCTGATGGTCAGTGATGTTGAGCATCTTCTGCTTTATCCGTATGTCTTCTTTGGAAAGTGTTTATTCTTGTCTTCTGCCCAGTTTTCAATTGGATTATTCTTTGGGGTGTTGAGTTTTAGATGTTCTTCATAGATTTTGGGTAAAAAGCCTTTATCGGATATTTCATTTGCAGTTACCTTCTCCTGTTCCATAGGTTGACTTTTCATTTTGCTGATTGTTTTCCTTCACTGTGTAGAAGCTTTTTATTTTGATGAAGTCCCAATAGCTTATTTTTGCTTTTGTTTCCTTTGCCACAGGAGACATATCTAGAAAGAAGTCACTGCGGCCAAGGTCAAAGAGGTTGCTGCCTGTCTTCTCCTCTAGGAGTTTGATGGTTTCCTGTCTTACATTTAGTCTTTCATCCATTTTGAATTTCTTTTTGTATATGGTGTTAGAAAGTGGTCCAGTTTAATTCTTCTGCATGTCGCTGTCCAGTTTTCCCAACACCATTTGTTGAAGAGACTGTCATTTTTCTACTGGGTATTCTTTCCTGCTTTGTGGAAGATGAATTGGCCATACAGTTGTGGGTTCATTTCTGGGTTTTCTGTTCTATTGATCTATATGTCTATTTTTGTGCCAGTACCATACTGTCTTGATCACTACAGCTTTGTAATATAATATGAAGTCCAGAATTATGATGCCTCCAGCTTTGCTTTTCTTTTTCAAGATTGCTTTGGCTATTCAGGGTCTTTTGTGGTTTCATACAAATTTTAGGATTGTTTGTTCTCCCTCAGTGAAAAATTCTTGTGGCATTTTGATAGGGATTGCATTAAATGTGTATATTGCTTTGGGTAGTATTGACATTTTAACAATATTTGTTCTTCCAACCCATGAGCATGGAATGTCTTTCCATTTCTTTGTGTCGTGTTCACTTTATTTCATCAGTGTTTTATAGTTTCCAGAGTACATAGATTTTTAACATCTTTGGTTAAGTTTATTCCTAGGTATTTTATTGTTTTTGGTACAATTGTAAATGGAATTGATTCCTTAATTTCTCTTTCTCCTGCTTCATTATTGGTATATACAAATGAAACAGATTTCTGTATGTTGAATTTGTATCCTGTGACTTTACCCAATTCACTTATCAGTTCAGCAGTTTTTTGGTGGAGTCTTTCAGGTTTTCTACATAGAGTAACATGTCATCTGCAAATAGGGCAAGTTTGGCTTCTTCCTTGCCAATTTGGATGCCCTTCCTTCCTTCCTTCCTTCCTTCCTTCCTTCCTTCCTTCTTTCCTTCCTTCCTCTCTGTCTCTCTCTGTCTCTCTCTCTCTCTTTTTTTTTTTTTTTTGTTTGTTCTTGACTTCCATTACTATGTTAAGTAACAATGGTGAGTGAACATCCCTGTCTTGTTCCTGACCATAGAGGAAAACCTCTCAGGTTTTCCCCATTGAGGATGATATTAGCTGTGGGTTTTTTGTATATGACCTTTATTATGTTGAGGTATATTCTCTCAAAAATTACTTTGTTGAGGGTTTTTATCATGAATGGGTGTTGTACTTCATTAAATGCTTTTTCTGCATCTATTGAAATGATCATATATTTAAAAAAATTTTTTTAATGTTTATTTATTTTTGAGAAATAAAGACAGAGAGCAAGGGGGAGAGGAGCAGAGAGGGAGGGAGACACAGGATCTGAAGCAGGCTTCAGGCTCTGAGCTGTCAGTACAGAGCCTGACGCAGGGCTCAAACTCACAGACGGCGAGATCATGACCTGAGCTGAAGTTGGATGCTCAACCGACTGAGCCACCCAGGTACCTCAATGATCATATGGTTCTTATCCTTTCTTTTATTAATGTGGTGTACATGTTGATTGATTTGAAAATATTGAACTACCATTGCAGCCCAGATATAAATCACACTTGATCATGGTGAATAATATTTTTAATGTATTATTGGATTTGGTTTGCTAGTATTTTATTGAAAATTTTTGCATCCATGGTTATCAGGGATATTGGCCTGTAGTTCTCTTTTTTAGTGGAGTCTTTGTCTGGTTTTAGTATCAGGGTGATACTGGCCTCATAGAATGAATTTGGAAGTTTTCTTTCCTTTTCTATTTTTTGGAGAAGTTTCAGAAGGATAGGTATTCACTCTTCTTTAAATGTTTGGTAGAGCAACATCTGGATGGCTCAGTTGGTTAAGCATCTGACTCTTGGTTTCAGCTCTAGTCATGATCTCAGGGTTTGTGAGATCACGTCCCCCATTGGACTCATTGCTGACAGTGCAGAGCTTGGGATTCTCCCTCTCTCTCTGCCCCTCCCCTGCTTGTGCACTCCCTCTCTCAAAATAAATAACTAAACTTTAAAAAAAATGTTTGGTAGAAATTGCCTGTGAAGCCGTCCGGCCCTGGACTTTTGTTTGTTGAGAGTTTTTTGATTACTGATTCAATTTTTTGGCTGGTTATTGGTCTGTTCAAACTTTCTATTTCTTCATGTTTTAGTTTTGATAGTTTGTATGATTCTAGGAATTTATCCATTTCTTCCACATTGTCCAATTTGTTGGCATATATAGTTTTTCATAATACTCCTTTATAATTGTTCATATTTCTGTAGTGTTGGTTGTTATTTCTTGTCTCTCATTTGTGATTTTATTTATTTGAGTCCTTTCTCTCTTCTTTTTTTTTTTTTTTTCCAACGTTTTTATTTATTTTTGGGACAGAGAGAGACAGAGCATGAACGGGGGAGGGGCAGAGAGAGAGGGAGACACAGAATCGGAAACAGGCTCCAGGCTCCAAGCCATCAGCCCAGAGCCTGACGCGGGGCTCGAACTCACGGACCGCGAGATCGTGACCTGGCTGAAGTCGGACGCTTAACCGACTGCGCCACCCAGGCGCCCCCCTTTCTCTCTTCTTTTGGTAAGTTGGGCTAAAGGTTTATCAACCTTTTCAAAGAATCAGCTCCTGGTTTCATTGATTTGTTATATTATTTGTTTTAGTTTCTATATCATTTATTTCTGCTCTAATCTTTATTATTTCCTTCCTTTTGTGAGCTTCAGGCTTTGTTTGTTATTCTTTTTCTAGCTCCTTTAGATGTAAGTTTAGTTTATTTATTTGAGATTTTTCTTGCTTCTTAAGGTAAGCTTGTATCGCTATTATATACTTTACTCTTAGGACAACTTTTGCTGCTTCCCAAAGATTTGAGACCATTGTATTTTAAGTTTTATTTGTTTCCATGTATATTTTTAATTTCTTCTTTGATTTCTTGGTTGCCCCATTCATTTTTTAGTAGTATGTTGTTAACATCCATATATTTGTGGTCTTTCCAAATTTTGTCTTGTGGTTAGTTTCAAGTTTCATAGTGTTGTGGTCAGAAAAGGTGCATGGTATGATATCAGTCTTTCTGTATTTGTTGAGGCTTGATTTGTGACCTAATATGTGATCTATTCTGGAGAGTGTTCCAGTGCAGTTGAAAAGAATGTGTATTCTGCTCTTTGAAGATGGAATGTTCTGAATATATCTGTTAAGTCCATGTGGTCCAGTGTGTCATTCAAAACCATTGTTTCCGTATTGGTTTTCTGTTTAGATAATCTGTTCATTGATATAAATGGGGTGTTAAAGTCCCCTACTATTATTAATTTTTTTTTTCAACGTTTATTTATTTTGGGGACAGAGAGAGACAGAGCATGAACGGGGGAGGGGCAGAGAGAGAGGGAGACACAGAATCGGAAACAGGCTCCAGGCTCTGAGCCATCAGCCCAGAGCCTGACGCGGGGCTCGAACTCACGGACCGCGAGATCGTGACCTGGCTGAAGTCGGACGCTTAACCGACTGCGCCACCCAGGCGCCCCTTGTTCTTTTATTTAGAGTAAATTCCTCCACCTTGGCAGTTTGTCTGTATCTCTGCCCTTCTTGTCTGTGTTAGAAAAGTCATGTCTCCTGCTCCTGAAAGTAAGGGCCTTATGAAGAAGAGGTCATGTATCTCCCAGGGCCTGGCACTTAAAAATGTGTCTCTGGTGTGTGCTGCATATGCTCTGCTGTTGGGTTTGGCCTTTCCTCCCTTAAGGCCAGTTACCTGCAGAGGGTCTCCTTGCCTGCTGTGGGCAATGTTTGGTCCGTGATCTGAATGTGCTGAGTTTGAACTAGGTATGCTCTGGTCTGCTTGTGAAATGAAATCTGGTACCACCTCCGCCAGAACTGAGGCCCTGAAGAACTCCCTAGTCAAAAGACATGATGTGGACAGAGGTTTATGCTGGTCTTCTGAGGGATGGGCCTACCACGCTGGGACTGAGGCAGACTTGGGTGAGAAAAGCAATCCTGCCAGAGTGCAGAGGGAGTGGGGCTTGGTGTAAGCAAGTTAGGCAGCCAATGTTGGCACTGTGCTGCTTCCCGCAGGTCACTCTGTGTTTACGCTGAGCATGGAAGAAGAAATGGTGCCAGCTAGCTCCTTTGTTCCTGGAGAGGCATCCCTGTGAGTGCTCCCTCTCGGGGACATGCTCTGAGAAGAGCAAATTAGCACCCTCTTGTGTGCCCCAGGAATTCTTTATATCACTGTTCCATGCCATCTGCTCCCCAGGTTTTTTGCCTGCCTGCTCTCCAGAAACAGCACAGTACCCCTTCAGGCTCTATCCCAGACAAGCCACTAACCTTTAAAACTCCAGGCTTTAAGCTCTGCTGGTTGCAAGAACCCATGAAATTCAGTTACTCTCATTTTCTAAGCCAATGGCTTTGGGGAGATGTTTTCCTTGTACATCCCCGTGTGTGCTCCAATCTCTCTTGCCCCTCCCTGTGACCATGGCTCCCTCTCCCCCACCAGTACCTGCTATCCTTTTCTTCCCTAAAACATGTCTGTGCACTCTCTACCTTTTTCTGTGTGGTCTCTTCTCTTTTTAGTTGAGGAGTTTGTGCTGTCAGTCTTCAGGTTGATTTTCTGGGGCATTTAGGATGATTTGCTAGTTATCTAATTGTGTTTGTGGGACACGATGAGCCCAGGGTCCTCCTACTGTGCTGCCATTTTCCCTCCTCTTCAGAAACCAGATTTTAAATCCTAAAATAATTCATTTTTATCTAGTTTGCCACGTAGACCTTGGGAGATAATTCTAATGAGAAAATAGAGATTCAGATTCAGATTTGCCTACTTGCCTAAAACCACATTGCCTGACCAGTAGCTGAGACTCATGTCAAGGTCTTCTGACTCTCTGTACAGCCTCATTGCCATCCATTCAAGAAAGTCAAAGGGACCTCAAACTGACCCTTCCTTAGGACAGCGCCATGGGCATCAGAGTATAATATGACATCTTACTTCCCAGGGCAGTTTATGTCTCACTAATGGGGTTATTTATGAATCATACGTTAATTTATTTCTTTATTCTTTTACTTATTCAATAATCAAAAATGCTTTTCTAATCTCCTACATTTAAAGTAGAATAGTGTACAAGAGCTAGCTTTGTGATGTTTTCATGCATTTATTCTATAAACCTTTCCTGAGTACCTACTAAGTTCTAGGCATTGTGCTAAGCTCTGAGGATATAAAGATAAAAAACACTGACATGGTCCATGGCCTCATGGAACTTCTTAAAACACAGACATGAAACAAATTCATTCATTAAATATATACCAAGCCCTTTCTATATGTTAGGCACTCTTTTAAGTGCTAGGGATACAGTAATGACCAAAACAGGACAAATCTTTGAATTTACATCCCAGTGGAAGAGAAAGTTGATAATAAATGTATTATAAAATACCAGGTGCTGGTAAGTGTTGTAAGGACAAAGCAAGGTAATAAGACAAAGATTGACTGCAGGGGATAGGGAAAAGTTGAGGGAGGTTGGGAAGACCTCTCTTACATACCCTATTTAAATTTTTTTTTTTTTTTTTACAATTGTAGCAAGCATAATAAAGGAGAAACAAATGTAAAAAAGGAAATTACAGTGGCAGGATGAAGAGTAAGGCCTTCCCTGAGGAAATGACCCTTGAGCTGAGACCTTAGGGTTCTTAACAGGATAGGCAAGGAAAGAGGAATAAAGATGATGGGTAGATTGGTGAGTAATGGAGTTGGGGGGAGGAGTTACAGTTCACTTCCCCTCACTGGACCTCAGTTTCCTCACCTATAAAGAGAGGACATTGGGTTCTATGAGCTCCAATGAGTCCTTCAAATCAGAAAGGCATAGGTCCATGCTTGACCATGCTGAACGAGTACAGGATCTTTGTGAGTTTCTCTTTCCCTCTTTCCCATTGGATTTTTCTGTTATATGGAACTCCATCCTAGAGCCTCTTCTATTATGAGTGGGCTCACTCTGAATAAGTTTGTTGATGACTCTTTGACTCATATATTCAGCCCAAATATATTTCCTGAACTTCATGACCCAAATTCCTAATGCCTTCTGGACACACCCTCACTGTCCCACAAGGCTCGTCAAACAACGTATTCAAAACTGTGTTTATTATCTTTGCCTCAAACATGTTCCTTTCCCTGGATCACCTATTTCAGTGAGTGGGACCCCTCAGTCACCAAAGGCAAAAACCTGAGAATCAGTTGTTTATTTACTTTCTTTCACCCTAACCAACAAATTGGTAATGACATCCTTTAGAATTCATCTCAGTGATATCTCTTAAATCTGCCTCCTCTTGTCTGCCCTCACTGTTGCAACCTCTGTTAACCCTTTATCATCTCTGACCAGGCTTACTGCTATACTCTACCAATTCTCCTTCCACAGAATGTTTGCAGGGATAATGATCTCTCCTTCAAATCCTTGTTTGAGTGACACTGTCTCAGTTTCTCCTCTCCTGACCACTCGATTTAAATTGCATACCTCACCGCCCTCCTCTACCCCCTCGTTAACAATCTCTGTTTCCGTGATCTATTATTTTACATAGCACATAGCACCTTCTAACACATTATATTTAATTGTTATGTCTATTATTTATTTTCTGAGTTTCCTAACTAGAATGTAAGCTTTGTGAAGCTTACATTACAAATTTTTGTCTGTTGTGTTCAATGGCACACCCTAACAGTCTAGAACTCTACATGGCACATAGTAGATACTCAGTAAATACCTACTGAAAGAATGAGCTAATTGCCTTAACTATATGCTCCATGACCTTCTGCTCATCTTCCACATTTCTGTAGGGTTAATGCTTCTGAACTGCCAATTTGATCACATGACCTTCATGCTTGGCACCACATGTCCCTGTGTATCCTCCTGCCCCCACTCATTCTGAGATAATGAAGTTCTTCAGAGAAGCACTATTATTTTATGCCTCCCTATATCTGATAATACCATTTCCTTTGCCTAGAACACTATCTTCTACTTTGTCTACTTAGTGGAGTAAATATCAGTCAAACAGTCTTAAGCATTACTTCTTTGTTTAACAGGTCATCCAGAGATAATTGATTCACATTTTTGCCATTGCTGTATCCTGTGCACTATGTTATTACAGCCTTTATGTTGCTTCTTTATATGTCTATCTGCCTCTGTTAAATCCTAAGCCCTTTTGAGGGCAGGAATCATGTCTGAAACAATTTTGTATTCTCAGGATCTGGTACAGTGCCCAGCACTAGGATGCTTACTCAATATTTCCTGAATAAATGGGTATTAAAGTTCAAAGAAGCAGTTACAGAGGAGGCACTTTGGAATGCTGCATGTCACCAGAATTGAAGTAATAATGAGTGTGACCCAGAAGGAAACTCCTTGGTCTCATAGATTTTTATTTATACCTTTAAGCTGGAAGTCACATTTTTTTTAAATAAGAGAGGCAGTCTTATTCATCTGAAATGACTCAGCTACATTATGTTTTCTTCCAGGGCCAGTAACTTTAATCATGAAAAATCTCACCATCGTTACCGAGTTTGTCCTCATGGGATTGTCCAGAAATCCCCAGATCCAGACCATCCTTTTTGCACTATTTCTGGTGATTTACCTCTTGACGCTAATGGGGAATGTGATGATGATCCTGGTGATCAGAACTGATTCTCACCTTAAGACACCCATGTACTTCTTCCTAGGTCACCTGTCATTTCTAGATCTCTGTCTTTCTTCAGTAACCATGCCCAAGATGCTGCAGAACTTACTAATGCAGAAGAAAACCGTATCTGTGTGGGGCTGTGTGACCCAGAGTTTCTTTCTCATATTCTCTGGGAGCACAGAGGCCTGCCTACTCTCTGCCATGGCATATGACCGTTATGCTGCCATCTGCCACCCTCTCCTCTACAGCATGGTTATGAATAGGCCTCTTTGTGTCGGGATGGTAACTGCAGCATGGGCAGTGGGGTTCCTAAACTCCTTGCCAAACAGTCTTTTCATTTACAACTTACATTTCTGTGGCCCCAATATCATCCCTCACTTTTGCTGTGAGCTGCCTTCACTCTTCCCTCTCTCCTGCACTGACCCTACTGCCAATGAGGCCCTTCTTGCTGGGTCATGTGCACTGTTGGGATTTGTGACACTTCCCCTGATCCTCTTCTCTTATTCCAGAATCGTCTCTGCCATCCTAAGCATACGTTCTTCTGAGGGTCAAGGCAAAGCCTTCTCTACCTGTTCTTCCCACCTTACTGTGGTGCTTTTGTATTATGGCACAGCTTTATTCAGATACATGACTCCCCTCTCTGGCTCCAAGTTGGAACAAGTGGTCTCCATTCAGTACAGTGTGATCACATCCTTGCTGAACCCCATCATCTACAGCCTCAAGAACCGGGAGGTGAAGGCAGCTCTGTATAAAATGTTGAAGCAATAAATGTGTCCTTCTGTGATGGAGAATTCCTATTATATTTGGCTTGAAGACAGTGAGAAAACAGGTGATGAAATACATTCATAATGGCTAACTTGATCACTTTAAGAATATGCCATTTGATGAAAATAACCTCTTGGTAATAGAGGTTTAAGTGTGTGATTGCTTATTTTATTGTATTTGGCAAGAAAATTAAGTGAAGACTGAGAAAAAAGTACTAGAATGGAGTAGTGTAGACAAACTAAGTCCAAATGTGTTTGTTTTGTCCAGGAGTTTTAGGATAGAGTTCAGAGTGGTTTTTTTTTTTTTTAAGATAGGAGTGTAAAATGCACTTCAAAGTGGAAAGTAGTTACTAATTGAATATGGTACTGAATGAAGTTTGCTTCATCCACCTAACCTTGAGTAGCCTAAAAAACTGATATGCCTAGTTGCCAGAAAGCAAAGACACAGGTTGGTGGGGACCTGCCCTAGCCCATTCAAGGGGGAAAAATAGTTTTTCAGGTGTTCTGGTGGTGACTAGGGTCTGGGATGAGATCTAGCTCTTTGGTGACTTGTTGGAACCCAAAGAATAGAATGACTATGGTCTCACAAAATGATGTTTTCATTCAACCTTGAGGCTGTCAAGCCAAATAGTTCATTCAGTATTTCATGGTCTCATTCAGCCAATCCCTTCTGAGTCCAGTGCCCATTACTTCTTTGACATATATTCAGTCAAATAAATTAATTTCTTGTCACAAAAGGTTCATGGAGTGGGCATGGATTGCAAGAACATTGTTAAAATGTCAATACTACCCAAAGCAATCTACACATTTAATGCAATCCCTATCAAAATTCCCACCAGCATTTTTCACAGAACTAGAACAAACAATCCAAAAATTCGTATGGAACAGCAAAAGACCCCCAATTACCCAAAGCAACCTTGAAAAAGAAAATTAAAACTGGAGAGATCACAATTCCGGATTTCAAGCTATGTTATGAAGCTGTAGTGATCAAGACAGTATGGTACTGGCACAGAAACAAACACATAGATCAGTGGAGCAGATAGAAAATCCAGAAATGGACCCACAACTGTATGGTCAACTAAACTTCAACAAAGCAGGAAAGAATATCCAATGGAAAAAAGACAGTCTCTTCAACAAATGATGCTGGGAAAACTGGATGGCAACATGCAGAAGAATGAACCTGGACCACTTTCTAACACCATACACAAAAATAAATTCAAAATGGATTAAAAAATAAATGTAAGACAGGAAACCATCAAAATCCTAGAGGAGAACACAGGAAGCAATCTCTTTGACCTCAATTGGAGCAACTTCTTACTAGACATGTCATTGAATGCAAGGAAAAGAAAATCAAACATGAACTATCGGGACTTCATGAAGGTAAAAAGCTTTTGCACAGCAAAGGAAACAATCAACAAAATGAAAAGGCAACCTATAGAATGGAGAAAATATTTGCAAATGGCAGATCAGATCAAGGGTTAGTATCCAAAATCTATAAAGAATTTATCACACTTAACACCCATAAAACAAACAACCCAGTTAAGAAATGGGCAGAAGACATGAGTAGACATTTTTTGAAAGAAGACATCCAGATGGCTAACATACACATGAAAAGATGCTCATAACATTCATTGTCAGGGAAATACAAATCAAAACCACGATGAGATATGACCTCACACCTGTCAGAATGGCTAAAATTAACAACACATGAAACAACAGTGTTGGGAGGAGGTGAAGAAAGGGGAACCGTTCCTCTTGCACTTTTGGTGGGAATGCAAACTGGAGCAGCCACTCTGGAGAAGAGTATGGGGGTTTCTCAAAAACCTGAAAATAGAACTATTGTATGATCCAGGAATTGCCCTACTTTGTATACCCAAAGGATACAAAAATACAGATTCAAAGGGGCACATGCACCCCAATGTTTATAGCAGCATTATTAACAATAGCCAAACTATGGAGAGAGCCCACATGTCCATCTACTGAAGAATGGATAAAGAAGATGTGTATATATATATATATACACATATATGTATATACATACACACAATGGAATATTAGTCAGCCATTGAAAAGAATGAAATCTTGGGACGCCTGAGTGGCTCAGTCGGTTAAGCATCTGACTTCAGCTCAGGTCATGCATGATCTTGCAGATTGTGAGTTTGAACCCCGCTTGCTGACAGCTCAGAGCCTGGAGCCTGCTTCGGATTCTGTGTCTCCCTCTCTCTCTCTGCCCCTCTCCTGCTTGCTCTCTCTCTCTCTCTTAAAGATAAACATTAGAAAAGAAAAAAGAATGAAATCTTGCCATTTGCAATGGTGTGGATAGAGCTAGAATATGTTATGTTAAGCAAAATAAGTCAATCAGAGAAAGACAAATGCCATATGATCTCACTCATATGTGGAATATAAGAAAAAAACCCAGATGAACACATGGGAAGTAGGGGAAGAAGAGAAGAGAGGGGAATAAACCACAAGAGACTCTTAATGACAGAGAACAAACTATGGGTTGATAGAGGGA
Organism: Leopardus geoffroyi; assembly: GCF_018350155.1. Taxonomy (NCBI): domain Eukaryota; kingdom Metazoa; phylum Chordata; class Mammalia; order Carnivora; family Felidae; genus Leopardus; species Leopardus geoffroyi. The sequence continues at coordinate 75,724,748 of NC_059341.1, read as the reverse complement.
AGCGGGTGGGAGATAGGCTAGATTGGTGATGGGTACTAAGGAGGGCGCTTGTTGTGATGAGCACTGGATGTTGTATGTAAGTAATGAATCACTGAATTCTATTCCTGAAACCAAAATTGCACTGTATGTTAACTAAAATTTAAATAGCTAAATAAACAAATAAGATTCATGGAGTGAGGAGACAATAAACTCAAAACCCAAAGTGTAGGCTGTCTCATATGATCTCCTTTAATGAAAATGTTAATATGAATCACTGTGTTTATACCCTTATAAGCATTAACCAAAAGTAAGGTTTTTTCTTTGGAATTTTCTTAATTTCTTACAAATCAAAATAATAAATATCATTGGTTCATTTAATATTTTAATTATGAACTTTTAATCTTAAATATGTAATAAACTCTATGAAATTAGGGGAATGGATGGACAAGAAAGGTATTTTATAATTTGTAGGGATGTAAATATATAAAAATCAGTTTTCAGAAAAAATATACTTCATTTTGAAGTGTATTGCTAAAATATGGATAATGGTTTTATACAATAATAATTACCCTTGCATCAGTTCTAAGTATTGACATCATCTGATTTTGTCAAGGAAAAAGGGATTTTTTTTTGAAATTTATTGTCAAATTGGTTTCCATACAACACCCAGTGCTCATCCCAAAAGGTGCCCTCTTCAATAGCCATCACCCACCCTCCCCTCCCTCCCACCCCCCATCAACCCTCAGTTTGTTCTCAGTTTTTAAGAGTCTCTTATGCTTTGGAAAAAGGGATTTTAGTATGGAGTGTAGTAAATCATGTACCTCATGTGGTGCATCTGGTTCTCCTTAAGTGATCTAAATTTGAGATATGGTAGGAATAGAATTAACATGATTGAATGACTTTTTAAAGTTTATTTATTTCAAGAGAGAGAGAGAACGTGAACAGGAGAGGGGGAAAGAGGGAGAGAGAGAAAATCCCAAGAAGGCTTTGCGCTTCTGTCAGCGTAGGGCCTAATGTGGGGCTTGAACTCATGAACCATGAGATCATGACCTGAACCAAAACCAAGAGTTGGATGCTTAACTGACTGAGCCACCCAGGTGCCCAATTTAATGACTTTTAAAGAAACAGTTCATAATGACATCATTATGCTCCCACACCCCAACTTTTAAAACATTTTTAAGAGAAACTTTCCAAAGTGGACATATTTATATATAGTATAGGGGCATAACTATACCCAGAATCCTTACCCAGACCACACCCTAATAAAGGATATGAATGAAGTCACATAAACTATGTAAATAGTCTGTCATCTATATCATGTAACCATTCCCTTCCTCATCTGCATCTTTGACAGATGGATCCAAGGACCAATCTATATAATCAATCTCCCCTCCCTTAGGAGACTGAGACAGTTATTGGCACATGCTTACATGTGTGCTTGCCACCTGCTCCTTTATTTTCAATTCTTACTGCAGACTCTTACGCAATAAGATCCCTAGTGGACTTCCCTACTTGCCTCACATATGCATACTATATGTATGAATTGTGTTGGTGAAAGCGTGGCTTACACTTAAACTGCAATCCCTCATTTTCTCACTTGCATTTCCACACCTATCTTAGTGCTATAAGTATTTTATGTTCTTGATTTATATTGCCCATATGCTTGCATAAGTTTTTGCATTAATTTATAGTCAAACCAACAGAATATTAGAGGGTCCGGCAATGCTTATTTGCCAGGCCTGAGAATCATTTTTAAATCATGTTTTAATCTTTATCAATTTTATATGCATCAAATGCTACTTCTTTCATGTATTTGCATTTATTTTTTATCATAAATAACATTTAACATTTCTCAAATATTAAACGTTGGTATTTCTTCTTTTATCATTAGCATACCATTTTCCTGTTTGTTACTTCATTCATAGTATTATTTTTTATTTGAATGATGTGTTTAAATTAGAAGGATATTAATCTTTCGCTATAAGTTGTTGCAAACTTTTCCAAAGTTTACCATTTTACTTCTATTGTTTTTATTTTTTAAACTGTGTTATGTAGCCATATCTATTTCTTTTTCTTTTTGTGTAATTTTCTCTGCTTTTAAGCTTACAAAATCCTTTACCGTCTGTGTCCAAAAATTTTCTTCTAGTTTTTTGTGTGCCTTTTTTTTTTTTTTTTTTTTTTTTTTTTTTTTTTTTTTTACATTTAATCCTTCTGGAATTTCTCTTGCCCCATCCAAACAATCACAGCTCTGACCCTTGTTCAGTTCAGGGAGGCAGGGCTAGACACAGAAATGAATGAGAAACAAAGGAAAGACATTGAGTTAAAATAGTGTCAAGAGCCAAATAAACTATATGGATGAATTCTCAATAGTAGGTTTCCAACTAGAGTTAGTAAAGAGGATCTGAAACATAACTTTTGAATGGTTCTTCTGATTTATGTAAGGATAGGGAGGAAATGTGAAAAGTATTTCATCTGCTCCTAGGTTTAAAACCCTCATCTATAATCTTAAGATTCCCAAATTATAAATTCATTCACAACTTTAAGAAACAGACTCATCTGTCCAATACCAATAGACAATTCTATGAAATTCTCCCAACATATCTTCCCAATTATATGTACCCTCTTCCACTGGTTATCCCATCCAATCCCTGACTTTAAATGTTGCCTCTGCTCCTATGCATACCAAATATGTATCTCCACCCTGGACCTCTCCTGCAAGTTCCAAACTCATGTATTTAATTACCTACTTGACATCTCTTGGATATCTAACAGGTATCGCAAATGTAACATGTTCAAATTGAAGTCATTATATAAGTTAATGGCACCATAATTCATCCAAAACCTGAGAGTCATCTTTTGATTCCTTTTTTCTCTTTCTCCCAGCATATATTCAATACATAAATCCCAGTTGCTCTGTCTTCAAATTTATCCTGAATCTGGACACTTCTCATCACCTTCACCTCCACCAGTCTAGTTCAAGCCATTATTTTCTCCCACCTGGACTCAGGGCTGGTATTCAAAATATTTAGTAACCAGTAAGGCATGAGTACAGAGCAATCAAAATAGATTCCCAACAGATAAAAATGGATTATGATTTTCTTGTCTGCCATGAATACTGGCTGAATATTAGCCCAGCTAGGGAAAAAGGCAATAGCTTCCCAACTGATTTCGCTGCTTCTATTATTGTCTCTTAAAGCTACAAACAAGGGGCGCCTGGGTGGCGCAGTCGGTTGGGCGTCCGACTTCAGCCAGGCCACGATCTCGCGGTCCGTGAGTTCGAGCCCCGCGTCGGGCTCTGGGCTGATGGCTCAGAGCCTGGAGCCTGTTTCCGATTCTGTGTCTCCCTCTCTCTCTGCCCCTCCCCCGTTCATGCTCTGTCTCTCTCTGTCCCAAAAATAAATAAACGTTGAAAAAAAAAAAAAAAAAAAAGCTACAAACAAACAGGAAAAAAAAAAAAACAGACTGATGAACTTTTTAGAAAAGTTACAAAACAGATTATATCACTCCCCTAAAGAGGTAGAAAAGAAAAATCTATAGTTTCCTATCACATTGAAAGTCCAAACTTCCTTGATCTACAAGGCCCACAAAATTTGTCTTTTGTGGGCTCGGTGACCTCACTTCTCTTGTTTCTTCCTTTTTTACTATACTCCAACCACACTGGCCTTATTACTGTTTCTCAAAGGCTCCAGATTTCTCCCCACTCAAGAGTTTTGCATTTGCTGTTTCCTCTACTGACATATTTTTCTCTGTATATTCACATGCCTTGTTCCTTCCCTTTAGGTTTTCCCTAAGAGTATTCTCCTCATGGAATTATTTCCTGACTACCCTATATTAAATATTCTACCTTCTCCATTCTACTGTTTATCACCAGCTAACAGTATTTATGTATATTTGTATTTACACTTGGTCCTCCCCAAAATAATATAAGCACCTTGAAAACAGAGACTTTATCTGTATTTTATGCACCTAAAACAATATCTAGCCCACAGGAGACATTCAAAACTATTTGATGGTATTTCCATGTCTAGCCATATGGATAACTGGTGCCAGATTTGTCCTTCTACTCATAAATAACTAGAAAAATGAGCAAAATATCTGGAAAAGGTCCTGTTTGCCCCCACTAGAAAACAGGCAGCTCAGGATTTTGAATCCTGAAAGACAGGAAACAGATAAGGTGAGTCCTGCCTTTCTCACTGGAGGCACTTTATAGATCATGATGCAGGAGGGGAGAAAACAAGCAGAAAATGACAGTGTTGTTGAGTTAGGAGACACAGATTGAGTTCAAGAAGAGAAAGAAAGAGGGACTTGTGGGGAAGAGTGCTAGAAAGAAGAGATACTTAGATAAAAAATTTCAGAAATTTGAGTATAGAACCCCATTAGCCTATGTTTAATGTTATGCTGTCTGTGAATCATTAAGTGAAACTCAAATAGGCCAAGTAAGCACCACTACTGTGAGAAGCTGTGAGAACAATTCCAAGAGATTTCACATGACTGAGAATACTTAGTTAGTGACCATCCAGAGTGGAAAACCACATTGAACACTTGTAGAATTCAAGAGTCCATAAAAATGTCATACTTTGAAGTGGGGCTAACATAGCCTGCCCAGTAATTAATACTAATTCTTCACAGATTCTTCCAAGAAGCAGAACAAGAGGTAACACTTCCCATCTCATTCTATTAGGCCACTATTACCTTTATACCAAAACCAGATAAAGACATCACAAGAAAACTGCAGTCATCTAGGGAAAACCCTTAGGTAACATTAAACTCAATGGTAAAAGATTAAATACTTTATCCTTAAAATAAGGAACAAGAGAAGGATGTCCATTCTTGCCACATTTATTCAGCATTGTCGTGGAGGATCTGGCCAGGGCAACCAGGCAAGTATATGCATCCAACATTGAAACACCTAAATATTTTAAGCAAATATTGAAAGATTTGAAGGGAGAAGTGGACAACAATAAAATAATAGTAGAGGATTTCAATATCCCAATTTCATTGGTGGATATATCATCCAGAAAAAAGAACAATAAAGACATGTTGGACTTGAACCACACTTTATTTTTTTTATTTTTTATTTTTAAAAAAATTTTTTTTTCAACATTTATTTATTTTTGGGACAGAGAGAGACAGAGCATGAACGGGGGAGGGGCAGAGAGAGAGGGAGACACAGAATCGGAAACAGGCTCCAGGCTCTGAGCCATCAGCCCAGAGCCTGACGCAGGGCTCGAACCCACAGACCACGAGATCGTGACCTGGCTGAAGTCGGACGCTTAACCGACTGCGCCACCCAGGCGCCCCATCCTATAGTCTGTTTCATGGAGCTTTAGTATTAATATTATACTTGCTTAACAAAAAGAACTTGGAAGCTTGCTTCTTTTTCTATTCCATGGAACAATTTTTAGAGTATCAGGGCTATCATTTCTTTGAATGTTTGGTAGAAATCACAGTGAAATATCCTTGGCTTATTGCTATTGGCAATGGGAGAGAAAAGAGGGCATTGGGGAGAGGAAACTTTAATTACTTTTTCTTATATTTTATAACTAGTTGGTTATGGTTTCTGTTTTCTCTGTATCTATGGTTATTTATACATTATTATTTATCATTTCGGTGATTTTTTTTCCTTCCTCTTTTTTTAATGAGTTAATTAATATCATAAGACAGACTCTTGGATTTATTAATTCAGATGCTTCTTCTAATTAATTTATTTCAGCTTGTATTTTTATTGGCTCTTTCCTTTTACTTTCCTCAATTTATGAGACAGAGAAGAAGAGAGAGTGCATGAGTGGGGTAGAGGCAGAGAGAGAGAATCCCAGAGAGAATCTGGCTCTGTGCCAGCAGCCAGAGCCCACAGTCCAATGAGGAGCTTAATCTCACAAACCATAAGATCATGACTTGAGCCAAAATCAAGAGTCAGGAGTTTAACCAACTGAGCCATCCAGCTGCCCCATTTCTTCCTATTTCTGCTTATTAATATTCCACCATAGTTGATATGTTGTGCTTTTCAAAAGATTTGCTAGATATCAAATTTTAGTTTTGATTTCCTTTTTTCTTATAAGAGATGTTCCAGATGGCAAGGATAGTTTACAAGTTTGTAATTAATTTATAGTTTCATTACATTTAGTAAAATGTTATCTATATTTTTCTATTTGAGAAAATTTATTAAGGTTTTCTTTCTAGCCAAATAAAATATATCATCCATTTAAAAATTTTCTATGAGTTATAAAGTTATAGATAACTAAATTTTATTACTAACATCATCTACATCCTCATTTTTCCCCCCTCTGGGTCTAGGATGAACTAAAGAGTTGAATTAAGGTCTTCTTTTATTAGTTTGGTTCAGATATTTCTGGCATTTCTGATCATTTTGGAGGCTAATTTTTTTGGAAACAGAGCTATTCACAATTATTAGTTCTTTATCATGAAGAATAGTCATTTATTATAAAATATTCTTCTTTGACATGAGTAATATTTTTACCAATAATTAAAATTTATCTATTACTAAGATCTTAACCATGTACCTTCTGTTTATTTCTGTTTATCTGATATAACTTTATTCTTGTTCTTTCATTTTGGAATCATTCTATTTGTTTCTTGTCTATACTATATTTACATTTGGCTTATAACCTAAAATGGGCATTTTAATTTTAATAAATGAGTTTGTCTTGTTTACACTTATTGATATGATAAATATGGATAAAATTCCTTAATATGCTATATATAAACATATGAATATATGTAAATAAATAATATACATGTGTTTAGGTACGTATCTCCAAAGCCGACATTATGCTTAATGGCATAACACTAAGAACATTTCCATGAATCAGAAAAAGGAGTTCCTTATAATCACTACTATGTAAGTGCATATAATATTAAATATTCATGGAATATCTCTGGAGGCATTAGTGAATACAACTAAGTAAGAAATGAAGAATACGAACTGTAAAGAGAGTAACATTAGGATTTTTACAAAGGATATGATTGTTTACCTGGAAAATTTGGGAGATCTATACTCAGAACTGTTACAAATGATAAAAGAATTTATAAAGCGACTGGATATAAAGTTAATAAACAGAAATCAGTAGTCTTTACATCTTCGACAACAACTAATTAGAAGACATAATGGAAGAAATTAATGTTATAGTAGCAATAAAAAATACAAAATACCTAGGAATAAACTTATTTAAAATGTGCAAGAACTATTAGAAGAAAACCTTAAGGTTCAATCAAGGGACCCAAAAGAAGATTAAACAAACGAACAAGTATATCTTATTATTGAGTGGTAGAACTCAGTTATAATGAAGATCTCATATCTATCTAAAAAGCCTATAGATTTAACATAGTCTCAATAAAAATGGCAACAAGCTTCTTTTAGAATTGAATGATATCTTTCTAGAATTCAAAGGGAGAAAAAAAAAAGCAAGAATACTCAGCAAATTTCCAGGAAAAAAAGTGCAGTGGGGAAATAGTCCTTTAGAATATGAAATCGCATTATAAGGATTCAATAATTCAAACATATGCATGAATATACAGAATCGTCCATAAAAGAACCCAAAAATATACAATTTAGAATATGTAAAAGATGCTAATTCAGATCAATAGACTGAAGGTGGATCATTCATTACAAGACATGGGATAACTGGTAGCTCTGTGTGAAAAATGAAACTGGATTCCTGTCTTATAACCAAATAAATTCCAAATGAATTGAAGAAAAATAATGAAACTACAAAAATGTGGAAGAATGTCTAAATATGTTATAAGAAAAATGTCTTTGTAAGTATGACCAAAATAGTTGAAACTATATAGTAAAAGATTAATAAATTGAACTGTATCAAAATTTTAAAAGTTATTCAAAGAAGAAACACTTTAAACAAAATGAAAAGACAACAAAAAAACTAGGAAAATATTTCAAGAAGAAATATTTTAAACAAATCAAAAAGACAACAATAAAACTAGAAAATAATTGCAACTTGTATCACTCAATTCTTTAAAATATGGTAAGTAGCGATGAATCAATGAAAAATCAATTTGCCCGGAATAAAACTGGGCAAATTACATGAGCAGAGAGTTCACCAAATAGAAAATATATGGGCTCTTAAACATATGAAAGTATGTTTAAATTCACCTAGAATAGAGATAAAAGCAAAATAAGACTACAATGAGATTTTTAAAAACTATTAGCTTGGCAAAGATCAAAAGGTTTGATAAGACACTGTTGGCAAAAGTATGGGAAATACGCACTATCATACATTGCCATGAACTTTTTTTTAAGTTTTATTTATTTATTTTGAGAGAGAGAGCATGAGCAGGGGAGGGGCAGAGAGATGAAGAGAGAGAATCCTAAGCAGGCTCTGAACTGTCAGCCCAGAGCCCGACTCAGGGCTCGAACTCACAAACCATGAGATCACTACTTGAGCCAAAATCAAGAGTGGGACACTTAACCAAATAGGCCACCCAGGTGCCCTGCTAATGAGCTTTTAAAATTAGTACAGCTTTCATGAAGAGAAATCTGGATATCTCTATAAAAAATGTTTTGATCTTTTCAAGTATATCTTTTCTTAGGAATTAATCTTACCAATATTCTTACAAGTGTGCAAAAGGAAACATATACAAGGATAATCGTTATATTTCCCTATGCAGGCAGGGAGCTCCATTTGTTCACTAATGTCTTCCTGAGCATCTTGGAAGAGTTTCTTGGCCATAGTAGATGCTCAAGATATTTGGTGAATGAATGGAAGAATGATGAAATCTTGGCTATTGCCGTTTATAAAGTACATGTTAAATAAATATAGTAGTACTCCCATACAAGGGACCACTAGACAGCCACTTAAAAAAAGGAAACAGCTCTGACATCTGAAACTAATGTAACAATGAGTGTCAGCTACACATCAGTTAAAAAAAAAAAAGCCAACATTCTCTGTGAAGAAAACATGGTCCTCCATTAAGAGAATCCTACAAACCACAGTCTTCGATGTCCTTGTAAAATATCTCTGATATCTCTCTGAGAAATTGTTTTCTTTTGGAAACATGAACTATGACCTCTGAGTCCTTAAAAAGATAAAAATAAAAATGAGGCAGCCTATATATGTCAATATGGAATGGTCTTTAAAATAAATTGATAAGTAAAAAAAGAAAGTTGCAAAATGGGATATAAACTATACTATCATTTATGTGTGAATATACTATATACACAGATGTGGTTATACTTATAGACTATCTCTGGAAGTTTATACAAGTAAAATGGTAAACAGTTCTTGCATCTAAGAAAGGGATTAATTGAGGAATAGGGATTGGAGAAACTTACTTTTTGTACCATGGATATGTATTAAAATATCTTTTTAAATGGGGAAAAACTAAAGATACTTTCAAGCGTGCAAAGACTAAGGGAATTTATTACACATGACTACATTTACTAAAAGAATACTTCCACAAGAAATAAAGTGATCCCAGAGGGAAGGACTAGAATGTAAGGGGAAAACCCTGATAAGAAAAATAACTGTTTGTAATTTAATTATTGATTATTAAAATAGCTATTTCCAGTGTATTTTTAATATATTAAATTACAGAAAACAATAACCCAGCAGATAGGGTAGGATTATCAGGTGAATACTTAAAAAATGATGGAACCATTCTTCACTTGTCCAGGAGCAGGATCCTTTATCTCCCAGGCTCTACAATAGTCATTTTAGTGATATGTTTGCTCCCACTCAATTTCTTCCCATCTATCCAATGGTTCAGTAATGACTCAGGATAAACTCTGAGTTCCTTAGCATGTCATATAGCAGGGGTAAGCAAACTTCTGTTTAAAGGGCAGGGTAGCAAACATTTTAGGCTTTGTGGGTCATATGTATAGCGTCTGCTGTAACCACTCAACTCTGCCATATGTGAAAGCAGCCATGGCCTAAAGTAAATGAATTAGTGTGGCTATTCCAATAAAACTTTACTTAATACAAACAGACAGGTAAGCTGAATTTGACCTATGAACCATAGTTTGTCAACCTCTTGCATATAAGATCCTTCTTAAACCTGCTCCAAACTGTAATTGCGGTCACTCCCCTTCATGCTTTTTAACCTGGCAATACTAAATTTAATATAGCCATATCAAATTTATTTTTATAAAAAGGTAGTTTATGTATTAATAAACATAAATGTAAATAGTAATGCTATATGTAATACTTCTAAACCTGATCCCTAAACGAAGTTAACTCATATTTACATTTTTATGCTATGTGTATGCAATGTAAGTACTTCTAGTCATCCATTACCAATTGGTGTCCTACAGCTTATGAGAAAGGTGTCCTTCATTAAAGGAAATCACTACTCCTCCTAATCTTATCCTACTGGGGAAGAATTCTAGACTCCTTCCGAAGTTAAGCGTGGATAAAGGGCTATTTTCATTATGGCTGAAAAAGAATAATCACCTCCCTCTCCCCAACTTTTTCTTAACTATGCAGGGTTCAGAAATTTAATGTCTGGTCAACCCTAGAAAATGAGGACTAAAATGTGATGTTTCTTACATTCCAGTATCAGGGGAAAAATTCATACTGGTTGTAGAAGTCACTAGCACCATGAAAGAAAAGGAATGGTGGATGCAGAATCCAGAGTGTTGTGGTGTTAAAAGTGAAAAAGCTTGGCAGGTAATATAGTGAAGTTAGGCTTTCAGTAAATGTAGCTGTGAGAGAAGTAGAGTAATGCAATGTAAAATCAGTTCACCCCCTGCCCCAGTGAAAAATGGGGTCAACTGGATACTTGTAAATATAAGAAATATTTTAATTTGTTTATATTCTTAGTACAAATGAATAACAGAAAGAAACTGATGATAAAAACAGACAATTGGCATGGCTGAAGGAAAAGGACCCAGAGGCTCAGGATGGAATGGGAGTTAAAATACACATACAGGTGTTAGCCTTAGATTCAAGGCAGATACCTCTACTAAAGAAAGGGCAGAGAAACACATGTGTAAGTGGGAAATCAAGAAAATGAAAGAGTTCCTGCCTCATACCTCTAATTGCTCTTACAAGGCCATGTGAGGCGAATGTGAGGGAAGAAACATAGCACACCTGAAGACAATAGAATTTAGAGTAAATCCAAAAGAAAAAGGAGAATGTTAGACTTTATACATGAGTGTGTGTGTGTGTGTGTGTGCACGTGTGTGTGTGCGTGCACACGCCCATGCTAGCAGACACACCAGTGCCTCTCAATGTACATACTCGTGGCTGAGGTTGAGAAACCCTAAACTGAGCTTTATTTGTCAGATTCTGCATCATGCCTTATGCTCTGCCTAGAAATGTTTCTGCATCCCCACTTCCAAATCACAGCCAGCCTTCAAAGTTAGCACCAGATCTCAAATGACTCTGATGCTGCAGCATCCCCCATGTGCAGTGAGCAGTCCCAGGCTCCCTGAGGTCTTTCCTCATGCTCATCTCCCAGGGTTATCTTGGCAAAGAGATGGCCAAAGAGAATAGGGCTTGAGAAATATAAGACTCGTACAAACTGGTCAGGAGCTCTTCTCAGGATTCAGGTAGGTTACTAGAGGAAGACTGACAAGAGTTAATGACTTTTAGCAAGGCCCAGAAAGTCCCAGTGCCGAGAATGCAAGCCCTTTGGGCATTAGCTAGAGCTGACCCCACAGGCTCTGATCCTAGAAAATGTCAGGATATAAAATTGACTTTCCCCAAGGCCTAGCTAGAGCACTGTCTCATCCCACTTGCCCAACTGTGGTGGTGGTGGGTGGGGGGAGACAGGCAATCTGGTTCAGAATCCCAAATAGGAGCCAGATTTAGAACAATCCAGCTCAGCAATAGGAGTGAAAAATGTCCAATTTTCATGGGTTTGCATAACTAGGAAGAATCTGGGTCTGACCCAGATTCCTCATGGTATTGAAAAAGAAGTAAAATCAAGCATAAGAGAAATACATTGCCTAAAGTAAATAAGTAGACCAGTTTCTCCCCCTGGGAGTAGAATCTCATGAGATGTTCATCTGTGTGCACTTCTGTCCATCTGGGATCTCTCTATCTCTTCTGCTCATGTCCCTGGTCCCTGACACTAAAGCATGTCTTCTTTTGGCATGAAGGAGTTGTCAGGACGGCATTGTCTCAAATATATGCCATAGGAGGAGTAAAGGAAACAGGAGTCCTTCTCATTCCCTGTTGCCTGACTTTCACTAAGTGTTCTAAGGTCTTATGGCTTTAGGGATAGCAAGAGATCATTAAGTTGTATTCCTTGTCTACAAACAAGAATAATCTGCAGAGAGAACAGACTGGGAGTTCAATCTCTTAGCAAATTTCAGAGGTGGAGATTTCCCCCAATGATGCCTTTGCTGTAATTGTCAGAACTAGGAATGAGAAAGGAAGTCTTCTTGATCTTAAAAGGCAATGCCACTAACCACAAATATTCCCACATAAGGGCACAGCTCACCCTTCTTTTTTTTTTTTTTTAAGTTTGTTTATTTATTTATTTTGAGAGAGAGAGAAAGTACAAGTCGGGGAGGGGCAGAGAGAGGAGAGAGAGAGAATCCCAAGCAGGATCCGTACTGTCAGTGCAGAGCCCAATGTGGGGGCTTGAACTCATAAACCGTGAAATCATGACCTGATCTAAAGTCAGACACTTAACTGACTGAGCCCCCCAGGCACCCCCAACAGCTCACCCTTCTTACTTTCTTCCTATTCCCTCTTTTAGTGGTCAGTTCCTTTCCATGAAAGCTCCCAGAACAGTTTCTCCAGAAATTTGTCTTCAACCACTTAAAAGTCTTCTTAAATAAGTTCATGTCAAACACATGAAACAGATATAATTGTTCCATTTTAAAGATGTGAAAAATTGTCCTTCAGAAGGTTTAAGTTCATACAGCTTTCAGTTCTTAGGTCCAGCTTTTTAATTCTAAACACAGTGCTATATTTAAGACATAGCTATGTAGTCCTCTAAGCATACCTTAAACGGCTCAAAAAATATGTCATCCCTCTGCTGGCTGTGTTGTGGTAGGAGGAGCACTGGACTGAGAGCAGAGTGTTCTGGTTCATTCCTAGCTGTTCTGCTGATCAGCTGTGTGGTGCAGAGCAAGTCCCCTCATCTCGGTGGGCCTTCATCTCACTGCTAGAGATGCAATGAGAACCTGATCTCGTGGGCCTGAGAACGGAGCAAGCTTGTCTGTGGCACATCCACCCTTTCCCACACACATTTCTCCAGTTTTGCAGTATGAACTTAGAGTGACAGGTTACTCTTGAAGGATCTTGAAATGTTTGGGAAGCCCTGTGCAATCTGTAGTAACATTTTCCAAGTCCTTTCTTCATATCTTTACCCAAAATTCAGACAATGAGAGGGTGAGTTCTCTAGTCCTTGGCTTTAGGACCCAAACCTAAATATAAAAACGCTTGCAACTCAATTGTCTGTTTTCTGAAACAGTTTCACTTGATGCCTCACATTTGTTTGTTCTCATAACTATACTCTTAAGGGTCAAAGTGTGTAGTTTGATTTAGGTTCCAAAGATGTTTGCTATATTCACTGACAGAATTAATGAGAGGGCCAAAGGGCAGAAACTCTGAAAGTCACTGTTATTAGTTGCCTAGGGCTGATGTAACAAAGTACCAGAAACTGGCTTAAAACAACAGAAATGTATTGTCTCACAGTTCTAGAGGCTGATGTAAGTAGGAGCACTCCCCCCTGCTAAAACTTGTATGGAAAAATCCTTCCTTGCCTCTTCCTAGCTTCTGGTGGTGGCTGTTAATTACTAGGATCCCTTGGCTTGCAACTGTATCACCCCAATCTCTGCCTGTGTTGTCACATGGCTGCCTTCCCTCTGTGCATCTGTTTTCACATGGTACTCTCCTCTTCCTTATAAGGACACCAGTCATATTGGATTAAGAGCCCATCCTATTCCAAAATAAGATAATCTTAATTTACCACATCTGCAATTATCCTAATTCCAAGTAAGGTAACATTGTGAGGTGCTGGGGGTTAGGACTTCCAACATATTTGGGGGGTGGGGATATAATTCAACTCATAGCTATCACAATTGGAAATACTCAATTTATTTACCTTTTCTATTTTTAAGCTGAAAGGACTATTTCCTGCGAAGTTTTAGGGTGTGGGAGTGATAGTCTGATTACTAAAGACTACTCAGATTCTGTAATACAGTTGATTTCTTTTTAGGGTTGGAATTTATAAACAGCCATGGATAACTTCACTTTCTTCACTGAGTTCATCCTCCTCGGGCTGTCTGCTGACTGCCGCATCCGGACTCTGCTGTTTGTGGTGTTCCTGGGGATTTACCTCCTAACCGTGGTGGGGAATCTGGTGATGATCCTGGTGATCAGAGGGGATTCTCACCTCCACATCCCCATGTATTTTTTCCTTGGACATCTGTCCTTCCTAGATATCTGCTTCTCTTCAGTTACTATGCCCAAAATGCTACAGAACTTCCTGTCTCAGAAGAAAAGCATCTCTGTGTGGGGCTGTATCACCCAGAGTTTCTTTTTTCTTCTCTGTGGGTGTGCTGAAGCCAGTCTGCTCTCTGCCATGGCCTATGACCGCTATGCTGCCATCTGCCACCCTCTGCTCTATACCATGGTCATGAACAGGCCTCTCTGCATGGTAATGGTCAGCGCAGCATGGGGAATAGGGGTTCTGAACTCACTGGTAAATAATCTTTTCATCCACAAGTTACATTTCTGTGGATCCAACATCATCTTCCACTTCTGCTGTGAGCTGCCCTCACTCTTCCCTCTGTCATGTACTGATCCCACTGCCAACAAGTTCCTTCTGTCAGGGTCCAGTGCATTTCTAGGGCTGCTGACGCTTCCCCTGATCCTCTTCTCTTACTCCAGAATCATTTCTGCCATTCTGAACATCCGCTCCTCTGAGGGCCAAGCCAAGGCCTTCTCCACCTGCTCCTCCCACCTCACCGTGGTGCTCTTGTTCTATGGGACGGCTCTATTCAGGTACATCAGCCCTGCCTCAGGCTCAGTGTTGGAGCGCGTGGTCTCCATTCAGTACAGTGTGATCACATCGTTGCTGAACCCCCTCATCTACAGCCTCAAGAACCAGGAGGTGAAGACTGCTCTGCAGAGGATGCTGAGGCAGTAAATGCACTCCTCAGATGAAGGATTCTCTGTGTGGGGTTCAGTCAAAGAATGGGGAGGAGAGATCTTCAGAAATACCTGGAGAGGATAAAAGACATTTGAGGTCAGTGGTTCTCTAAGTGTCATCCACAAGTCAGCATCAGCAGCATCTGTGAGCTTGCTAGAAAGGCAGATTCTCAGGCCCAACCACTAATCTATGGAATCAACAGTAGAGCTCAACGATCTATGTTTTAGTCAACTAGGTGAGTGTGAGAAGTATGAGAAAAAAATGTTCTAGGACAGCTAATGTGTTTGAGAAACTTGTCTTTGGTGAAAGACAAAATATTGACATCTCAAAATGTAGACTCTCTTTTCAGTGGGAGAGTTGGTCTGTCAAGTAGTCAAGATGAGAACATTTGATTGTGTGATCTTATGATCACACCTTCTGCAAGACTGGGAAAGAGAAAAATAAAAATCTACATTATTTTAGGACTTTACCACTTGTTGGGATGAGCACTGGGTGTTGTATGGAAACTAATTTGACAATAAATTATATTTAAAAAAAAAAAAGGACCTTGGAAAGAGGGGAAGAGCTCCACTGAAGGCAAACCAGCCCATTCCCTCCACCGCCATTTGGGAGTGTCATTCTAAAAGGTTCTCTGGAAGCTAGCACAGCATAAAGCCAAGGGACAGATGTCCCAGAACAGTGACTCACAAGCGCTTCCTCACCTCACCTGAGAGCACCTGAGGTCATCAAATAGCCAGTGTTCCTGGTTAGTGGTCACTAGTTTGTCTTAGAGAGTAAAGACAGCCTGAGGCTATGGTGGAAGCAATAGACCAGATGAACTGGAACTTCCTGTGCGAGTACTTTCACTGAGAACTCCTGCGTCCTGACCTGGTTGCCCTGGGCCATGCTGTCAGGAGCTCTGGGGGCTGAGTTCTTGCTTCTTTACATTTTGTCACAAGACTACATTTTCCATATTCTTCCTAAGGGTCTGCATTCCCTCTCAATCTTTATTTTTATCTTTTTATCTTTCACTTAAGAAATAGAGCATTCCCAGAGCCTTAGGAGCTCCATGTGTGGCCCCCATCATATCACTCTTTCCTCTCCCCAGAGTAACTATTGTCCTGAATTGCACAGTACTTGGTACTCATTCCCTTGCTTTTATTAAAAGTTTGCCGCTTATTTGTGATCCCTAAATAAGACTGGTGAGTTTTGCCTGTTCTTGAAATTCATATGAGTAGAATCATGCTGTAAGTTTTTTTTCTATGACTTGCTTCTTTCACTTAACATGATTTATTCTTGTTTTTAGGTATGTCTTCATAAGCAGCATAGAGCTGCATTTTTATTATTTTATCCAGTCTGAAAATTATTTAAAAAGAAGAGTTTAACCAACAATTGTTACAATAGTTACTTGTGTGTTCAGATACATTTCTGTGTTTCCCACTTCATCTGTAACTTCCTTTTATTTCTTTCCATTTTTCCCTCTCCTTGTCTATTTTTTGAGAGCTATCCTAGTTTTCTTTTTTTTAAATATACTAATTTTACTAAACAAAATCTAAAGTTAGTATCTTTATCCTCTTCTAAAACAATATAAAGATAATAAAACACTTTAACTGCAAGCAACACCATCCCAAATTTATATGCCACTAAAATCCAGTATTTTAGTTCTAAAATTTCCCCCACAAATTAGACATTATCATTACTATTTTATTTAATCAGTCAGCTTTTATTTAAATTTACCCATATATTTATTATATCTTGGCTCACTATGTCTTTTTAAAAAATGATATGGTTGTTATATATATGGTATTTACAGTTGCTGAAGAAACTTAATTTATGGAAAATATATTTGTAAAGGTACAATTATAGACAAAATACAAAATTATATATAGCACCATAGTGATATTTTATAACCTAAAGGAAAAATAAAGGAGATTTTAAATGATTTGTATTTTTACTATACATTCTATAGATCTCTATACCTTACTAAATTGAAAAAAAACTTTGTTTTATAGTATAAGATTAGAGGTTATTGTATCAATATTGCCTGTGCCTGTCAGTAAAACATACTAGAATTACCAGCTACAAATATTGACTTTTCTGATAAAATTTATCATTACTTTCGGGATTGTTTTATTAAACCGTAATGCTTGGGATCTGTTATTAAACCATAATACTTGGGGAGAACCTGGGTGGCTTAGTTGGTTAAGCGTCCGACTTTGGCTCAGGTCATGATCTCCCATTTCGTGAGTTCAAGTCCTGCATTAGGCTCTGTGCTGAGAAGCTCAGAGCCTGCTTCGGATTCTGTGTCTCCCTCTCTCTACCCCTCCTGTACTCATTCTCTGTCTCTCTCTCAAAAAAATGAATAAACATTAAAAAAAATTTTTTTAAACCATAATACTTGGGATCTGTGTGTATTTTTGTAGAAGGGGCTGAAAATACTTTGCAAATATTGAATAACGTTTTGGGTACCAGTGACAAATGACACATTAATAATTTATTCCTATGACAGTACCCACCAGCACACTTGCACTTGAGACCCTAATGAAATGCAGGCAAACTCACCATGCCTTTCTGCGTCTCGGATCTTCCATTAGTGGTCATTTTCTCATGTCCACATTTGATCCTTTAGAATTCTCTGTGTCAGTCTGTTAGTGATGAACTGTTTTTGTTTGCCTGAAAATTACTTTATTTCTTGAAAGGTAATTTTTCTGGCCATAAATTTCTAGGTTGTAGCTTGAGTTAAGTTCTATTCTCTAGAAAGTATATATATTTCTTTCTACCTGTTACCTTTGAGTCAGCCCCACTTCAAATTAAATTCTCTGCTTGATGTGTTTCTGAGCACACACACAGACAGCGTGAATTCAGACTTCACACTTGCCTGAGCACCAGGCATGAATAAGCACCAGGTTATGAATTTTCAGGAAATATCCTCTTCTTCCTTTACCCAACTTTAATGTCAAAAGGGGTAATTTTCTCATGGCCCACATCCCCATGGTAGATTATTTCTTATTTATGCTTCCACTGAGATTGTAGCACCTTATTTCTTTTTATTTGTTATTTATTTCTTAATATAATTTATTGTCAAGTTAGCAAACATACATTGTATACAGTGTGCTCTTGGTTTCAGGGGTAGATTCCCATGATTCATCATTTACATACAACACCCAGTGTTCCTCCCAACAATTGCCCTCCTCAATGCCTGTCACCCATTTTCCCCTCTCTCCTGCCCTCCCCCCACCCGCTATCAACCTTCAGTTTGTTCTCTGTATTTAAGAGTCTCTTACAGGCTTGCCTTACTCTCTGTTTGAAACTATTTTTCCCCTTCCCTTCCCCCTTCTGTTAAGTTTCTCAAGTTCCACATACGAATGAAAACATTTGATATCTGTCTTTCTCTGACTGACTTATTTCTCTTAGCATAATACCCTCCAGTTCCATCCACGTTGTTGCAAATGGCAGGATTTCATTCTTTTTCATTGCCAAGTAGTATTCCGTTGTATATATAAACCACATCTTCTTTATCTATTCATCAGTTGATGGAAATTTGGGCTCTTTCCATGATTTGGCTATTGTTGAAAGCACTGCTATAAACATTGGGGTAAATGTGCCCCTGTGGATCAGCACTCCTGTATCCTTTAGATAAATTCCTAGTAGTGCTATTACTGGGTTAAAGGGTAGCTCTAGTTTTAATTTTTTGAGCAACCTCCACACTGTTTTCCAGAGTGGCTGCACCAGTTTGCATTCCCACCAGCAGTGCAAGACGGTTCCCATTTCTCCACATCCTTGCCAACATCTATTGTTTACTGAGTTATTAATTTTAGCCACTCTGACAGGTGTGAGGTGGTATCTCAGTGTGATTTTGATCTGTATATCCCTGATGATGAGTGATTTTGAGCATCTTTTCATGTGTCTATTGGCCATCTGGATGTCTTCTTTAGAAAACTGTTTATTCGGGGTGCCTGGGTGGCTCAGTCAGTTACGGGTCTGACTCTTGGTTTCAGCTCAGGTCGTAATGTCACTGTTTGTGAGTTCAAGCCCTGTGTCGGGCTCTGTGGCGACAGCATTGAGCCTGCTTGGGATTCTCTCTCTCTCTCTCTCTCTCTCTCTCTTTCTCTCTCTCTTTCTCTCTCTGCCCCTCCCTGTTCTCTCTCTCTCTCTCTCAAATAAATAAACTTAAAAAAAATTTTTTTAAAGTGTCTGTTCATGTCTTCTGCCCATTTCTTCACTGGATTATTTGTTTTTTGTGTGTTGAGTTTGGTAAGTTCTTTATAGATTTTGGATACTAACCCTTTATCCAATATGTCATTTGCAAATACCTTCTCCCATTCTGTCAGTTGCCTTTTAGTTTTGTTATTTCCTTCACTGTGCAGAAGCTTTTTATCTTTATGAAGTTCCAATAGTTCATTTTTGCTTTTATTTCCCTTGCCTTCAGAGACACATTGAGTAAGAAGTTGCTGCGGCTGAGGTCAAAGGTTGTTGCCTGTTTTCTCCTCTATGGTTTTGGTGGTTTCCTGTGTCATGTTTAGGTCTTTCATCTATTTTGAGTTTATTTTTGTGTATGGTGTAAGGAAGTGGTTCAGTTTCATTCTTCTGCATGTTGTGTAGCACCTTATTTCTAACAATTACATAATTCTTGCTATGTACCAGGCATTCTAAGAACTTTATGTATATTAACTAATTTAATGCTCTGAACAACACTATGAGATAGGTACTATTATTTTCCTCATTTTACAGACTTAGAAACTGATGCACAGAGAGGAAAAGTGACTTTCCCAAAGTCAGTGGGAGAGCTGGGATTTAAACCCAGGCAGTTTGGGTACAGAGTCTATGCTCACAACTGCAAGGCTATACTGCTTCTGGGATTTATTCCAAAGAACGTTTGTCAAATTCACTGTTTAGAGTTTTCTTATTGAAATGATTTCTATTAAGAGTCTCCTATTAGACTCCCTAGCCTAGCTGGTCTCTAGGTTTTATCTCTTGCCCCCTGCATCAAGCTGGTTAGAGTACTTGCTTAGCTTCTAGGAATTCTGCTTTCATTTCATTTGTGAGTTCTGAAGAACCAAAAATATCATCTCGGCAACCTATTAATTTTTTGTAATTTAGCATATTAATTATTTAAGACTGTGAGACAATTAATCAGCTATACTGTCAGAAATAGAAGTTACCTCCTCAGTCAACAGATCTTGATACTTTCCATGCCCACCAGGCTAACCCAATTTCTGACCCAGTCCTCTCCTGACTTCCAGACTTGTCATCAACATCTTGAGTATCTTATGTTTTATTAAGATACCTTGTTTTAAATAAAATATTTCAATAAAATATAACTGCATCATATTGAGCTATGATACTCATAGTAATTGTTTCAAAAATATAAATTTATCCTTTGGAGTCAGCTTCTAGTTTATTTTGGAGGTAGCAAACTGTCTGGATTCCTTCAGAGAAAAAGGGCCTTGGTAAAGAACATAACCAGTCATGTGTCTCATCTAGAATATCTGATTTCCCTAGAACTTCATCTTTAAGAAGCTGCCATCTGAGATATATTTAGAAAGTAGCATTAAAAAACTTGGTAACCAATAAATCTGATGAATGAGGGAAAAACAAGAATCTTATTTCATTTGATTTGGGTTAATATGAACTATATCATAATTATGGAATAATTAGAATTTTTGTCAGGTTTTTCTATTGTAAATGATATTGTAACCAATATCTTTGTACCTAAACACTGGTTTTCATTTTAGGGTGTTTCATTAGGATAGATTTCCAATAGTAGATTTACTAGGTCAAACTGTATTCATGTGCCATCTTTATAGCTTCTGGCCATACCAGGGCTTGAAAGATGGAGTCACATAAACCATAACCAAAAGTATCTGGGGGAAGGAGGTTCACCTACTATTGGATGTTTGTTCCCTCCCTCATGACCTGCCTTTATGGGAAACCCTAGGGGTATTTCTTGGCTCTCTAAGCAGGTCTTCTCAGTTCCCATAAACTGCCAAAAGCACTTGCATGGAAAGTATTGAAATGGCTCTACCTGCTAGGTCCAGTACCTGGACAGAATGGATCTTTTTGCAACATTCAGGATTCTGATCTAGGAAAAGGAAATCTGTATGCACTGAGATTTTCTACTTAGGAAACAGGTGATTTTTCTTTTCTTTTCTTTTCTTTTCTTTTCTTTTCTTTTCTTTTCTTTTCTTTTCAAGTTTATTTTGAGAGAGGAGGAGAGAGAGTGGGGGAGGGGCAGAGAGAGTGAGAGTGAGTGGGGGGGGGGGGAGAGGGAGAGAGAGAGAGAGGGAGAATCCCAAGCAGGCTCTGCACTGTCAGCACAGAGCCTGATGTGGGGCTCAATCTCATGAACTGTGAGATTGTGACCTGAGCCAAAATCAAGAGTCAGATGCTCAACCGACTGAACTACCCAGGCGCCCCAGTGATTTATCTTCATACTGATTCTATGTATTTCTTATCCAGGATTAGTCTCAGTTATTTTATTTTATTTTTTATAGATAATGTAAACAAAATCTTTTTTTATTATGTCTTCTAAGTGATTACGACCAGCAAAGAGAATGTCTAATAATGAAACTTATGACACGCACCACATACGTGATATTTGTTATATACTGACAAGTAAACTTATGCTAATAGTCTTGGAAAAGCACACTGTGTTTTCCTTTACTCGCATACTCACAACACTTCCATGGCCAGATGTGTGGGTTTTTTCCCACACCGACCAATTTTCTGCCACCGGCTGGGTGTGCAACTCAATTCAATTCTGATACTGGGGTTAGCACAAACCTGGTTGGTTAAAGGCTTAGTCCCACAAGACTATCCATGCCCTACAACTTCAGACACCAATCACAAGTCCAATTGTCACTTGTGCTTCTGACCAACCCTCTATAGATTAGATGTTCCCACAATCCCCTCCTGGGGTTTGATAATTTTCAAGGGCAGCTCACAAAATTCAGGAAAACAATTTACTGACTAGATTACCAGTTTATTATAAAGGGACACAACTCAGGAACAGATAGATAGAAGAGATGTATAGGGCAAAGTATGTGAGAAGAGCTACTGAGCTTCAATGCCCATTTGGGGCCCACACTCCTGGCATCTCCACAAGTCTGCTAACCTGGAGGCTCTCCAAAGCCCATACTTTAGGCATTTTTATGGAAGCTTCATCACATAGACATAGTTGATTCACATATTTTCTAGCTCCTCTCCCCTTTCCAGAGGATGGGAGGTAGGACTCAAAGTTCTAAGTGTCTAATCACAGCTTCGTTTTTCTAGTAATCAGTCCCCATCTGGGAGCCCATCCAGAGTTGATGTGCCTGTCATTCCAGAAATTGTAAGGGACTTAGGAGTTCTGTGTTGGATGCTCTTATCACTCAAGAAATCACAAGGATTTAGGAGCTCTGTATCAGTAACTGGAGTCAAAGACCAAATACTAGCAAGAACAAGGGGCAGAGACCAATATATATATTTATTATTTCACAAGTAGGTACCACACACACACACACACACACACACACACACACACACACAGCATTGCTTCCCTAACTCAACAAGTGTATATACTCTTTTAAATTAAAAAAAAAAAACTTCCAATATTATCAATATTCTCTTATATTGTTTTATTATAACATTAAAAAATGTTCACACAAGATGTAACTTCCTTACCTTTATGGCATATAATACACTGTGAAACCAAACCAGTCTTATGAATTAAACTTGCACAATATCACAAAACTTATAAAACTCAAATTAACTACATTAATGGGATAGATACTATCATTTCGTATAACAACATTATCTTTGGTTTAGTAATACAAAGCTGTATTTGTTTGCTTTATGTTTGGCCAATTTTATCTGTTTGATTCTGAGCATAATGAATTATCATTTGAGTCACTGTAATTATCACTGTTGTTTATTTTTCTTTTTAACAACTGACTCTCTTTACTATATGCTATTTTAATGAAATGGTCAATTTAATGCTTTTCAGTAAAATAATGAAAAAAACATTGTTTAATGAAAAGTCTTTCATTGATATTTAATAATGCAGATACTGGTGATTATCTTTATTTCTTTCACTGCACTTTGATGTCTTTCAGCCTCCACTTGGCCCAAGAAATGATTAGTCTTCAGTATTTTCTGTCATTTGCCTGTAACAATTAAAATGACCCATCACTGTGGAAAGATCTTTTAACTGTAAATTATCACTGCAAAAGAGAAATACATTCTAATTAGTAACTATTAAAATACTAAACATGAATAAAACAATAGAAGATAATTGTGGAATTTCTACATTAGAACTGCCAACCTAATAGCAGCCAGACAGCTTAACACATCAAATTTAACTTCCATTGTTATTTCTTCTCTGATCTATGGGTTATATGAAGGTACTGCTTATTTTCCAAACATTTAGGGATTCTCTAGCTATTTTGCATTGAAATAGTGAAATAACGTTAAATCGACTGTTTCTACTTAACTTAGATAACATCATGTTCTATCTGATTTTGGTTCTTTAAAATGTAGTGAGATTTTTTTAATGCCCTGGTATATGACAAACTTTAGAAAATGTTTCAGGTACGTATGAAAACAGTGAGCATTCTGCAGTTATTGGATACAGTGACTCATGTATGTCAGTGAAGTCAAAATACTACTTATGTTTTTCCAACCTTTCACATATTTGCTGATTTTTGGTCTGCTTTTTCTATCAGATTGTTATCAAGGGTGCGATTTGTCTATTTCTTCTTTTAGTTTAATTTTTTGCTTTATATATATACATATTGAAGCTTTGTTAGGTGCTCTATCAGTCAGCTATTGCTTCACAATAAACAACCACAAAAGTATTTAGTGGCAGCAGTAACTGTTTAAGTTTATCATTTATAGGTGAGGTAGCTAAGTGTTAGGCTGAGATCTGCAGATTGGCTGGACTTGCTTCCTGGCTGTAGTCTGTTCCACATGTCTCATTCTAGGTAGGCAATGCCTACCTGGGGCTATTATTCTCATCATAGAGGTTAGAAACTCTCTGAAAGACAAATGGAAACATGCAATGCCTTTTAAAGCCTAGGCTTGCAGCTGGCAGTCTGCCACTTGTGCTTACGTTCCATTGGCCAAAGCAATTTATTCACATAGCCATAGGGTTCGCAACTTCAATGGAATGGAGAAGTGTATTTCTCCATGAAAATGGTGGAGGAGGTTAGTGGATATTTGTTGAACAATGATCTAGTCTATATGTGCTTACAAATTTAGAATTGTTACGTTCTTGGGACACCTGGCTGGCTCAGTCGGTTAAACATCAGACTCTTGATTTCGGCCCAGGTCATGATCTTGTGGTTCGTTGGTTCAGGCCCTGTGTCAGACTCTGTGCTAACAGTGTGGAACCTGCTTGGGATTCGCTCACTCTCCTTCTCTCTCTGCCCCTCCCCTGTGCTCACTCTCTATCTCTCTCTCTTTTTCTGTCTCAAAGTAAATAAATAAACTGAAAAAAAATTTAAAAATTGCTATGTTCTTGTTGGGTTGATTTTTCTATCATTATTAAATGTGTCTTATCTACAGTAATTTTTTTTCCCTTAAAATTACTTTGATATTAGTATAGTTTCACAAACTTCTTTTGGTTAATGTTGCTTATATATCATTTTCCATCTTCTGTCATTCTGCAGTCTTTATATTTCAGATATGTCTCTTGTAAGTACCATACAGTTGGATTTTGTTTTTTCATCCAATACGATTATCTTTACCTTTTCACTGGGGTGTTGGGTCAATTTACATTTACTACAATTACTCATATAATGTGGCTTAAATTTACCATCTGACTGTTTTCTAAGTCCCAAATGTTCTGTTCCTTTTTCCTCTCCTCTCCTGCCTTCTTTTGAATTTACTAAGAATTATTCTATTTTTCCCTCCACTAACTTGTTTTACTTTTTTTTTTCACTGTTTTTGTAATTTAAATTTTTATTAGTTAACATACAGTACAGTATTGATTTCAGAAGTAGAATTCAGTGATTCACACTTACATACAACACCCAGTGCTCATTACAACAAGTGCCCTTTAAAAAAATTTTTTTTAATGTGTATTTATTTTTGAGAGAGACAGAGTGTGAGCAGGGGAGGGGCAAACAGAGAGGGGGACACAGGATCCGAAGCAGAGTCCAGGCTCTAGGCTGGCAGCACAGAACCCAATGCAGGGCTTGAACACATGGACTGTGAGATCATAACCCGAGCTAAAGTCAGACGCTCAACCTGCTGAATCACCCAGGTGCCCACAAGTGCCCTTTTTAATACCCATCACCCATCTAGCCCATCTCCCACCCACTGCTCTCCATCAACCCTTAGTTTGTTCTCTATAGTTCAAAGTCTTTGTGGTTTGTTTCCTTCTATTCTCTTTATTTCCCCCCTTCTCATATGTTCATCTGTTTTGTTTCTTAAATTCCACATGAGTGAAATCATATGGTATTAGTCTTCCTCTGATTGATTGACTTATTTCAGTTAGCATAATACATTCTAGCTCTATCCACGCCATTGCAATGGCAAGATTTCATTCTTTTTTGATGGCTTAGTACCATCCCATTTGTGTGTGTGTGTGTGTGTGTGTGTGTGTACACCATATCTTCTTTATCCAGTCATCAGATGATGGACATTTGGGCTCTCTCAGTAGTTTGGCTATTGTTAATAATGCTGCTATAAACATTTGGGTGCATATAACCCTTCAAATCTGTGTTTTTGTAACTTTTCGGTAAATACCGACTAGTGCAATTCCTGGATCATCAGGTACTTCTATTTCTAGTTTCTTTTTTTTTTTAATGTTTTTATTTTATTTTTGAGAGAGACAGAATGCAAATGGGAGAGGGGCAAGGAGACAGGCAGGCACAGAATCTAAAGCAGGCTCCAGGCTCTGAGTTGTCGGCGTAGAGCCTGACGTGGGGCTTGAACTCACGGACTGTGAGATCATGACCTGGGTTGAAGTCAGACATTTAACCAACTGAGCCACCCAGGCGCCCTGTGTTTCTAGTTTTTTGAAGAACCTCCGTACTCTTCCCCAGAGTGGCTGCTCCAGTTTGCATTCCCACCAACAGTGCAAGAGGGTTCCCCTTTCTTCACCTCCTCCCGACACTGTTGTTTCTTGTGTTGTTAATCTTAGCCATTCTGACAGGTGTGAGGTGGTATCTCATCATGGTTTTGATTTGTATTTCTCTGATGTTGAGTGATACTGAGCATCTTTTCATGTGTCTGTTAGCTATCTGGATGTCTTGTTTGGAAAAGTGTCTATTCATGTCTTCTGCCCATTTCTTCACTGGATTATTTGTTTTATGGGTGTTGAGTTTGATAAGTTCTTTATAGATTTTGGATACTAATCCTTTATCAGATATGTCATTTGCAAATATCTTCTGCTATTCCATAGGCTGCATTTTAGTTTTGTTGATTGTTTCTTTCATTGTGCAGAACCTTTTTATCTTGATGAAGTTCCAATAGTTCCTGTTTGCTTTTGTTTCCCTTGTGTTTGGCGACATGCCTAGTAAGAAGTTGCTCCAGCCGAGGTCAAAGAGGTTGCTGCCTATGTCCTCCTCTAGGATTTTGATGGTTTCATGCCTTACATTTAGGTCTTTCATCCATTTTGAATTTATTTTTGTGTATGGTGTAAGAAAGTGATTCAGTTTCATGCTTCTGTATGTCGCTGTCCAGTTTTCCCAGCACCATTTATTGAAGAGACTTTTTTCCATTGGATAGTCTTTCCTGCTTGATCAAAGATTATTTGACCATACAGTTGTGGGCCCATTTCTGGGTTTTCTATTCTGTTCCATCGATCTATGTGTCTGTTTTTGTGCCAGTACCATATTGTCTTAATGACTACAACTTTGTAATATAGCTCTTTGGGTGAAAATATACAACTAAAGATTGTCATAAAGAAATACAGACATGTCCACTACACCAGAGAAGAATGCCAGATTTAGGAACTACTGAGGAATACTCCATTTGAAATGGTGATTAAACAAGGTAATCAAACTCTCTTAGCTTGAGAAGACTAAAGATAAGAGAACAGTCAGAGGCTCAAAATTAGAGGGATAATGTCCATGTGAAAAGTGGATGAAGATTGCCTCCAATCTGGAAGTACTCCAATTCCAATCCAACAAGCCCTCTTTTTCTTTCTTAAGCTGATCTGAGCTTCTCCTTGCTCCTAAATAATCCTAATATGATATAAATCATATTTTTATCAAAATGGAAGTTGAGTATCCTTATTTCTCATTCTTAAAACTTTCATTTATTACTCATATCTTTTAACATAAACCAATAATTTCATCATACAAAAGAGTATAGTTTGAGGGGCGCCTGGGTGGCTCAGTTGGTTAAGCATCTGACTTTGGCTCAGGTCATAATCTCATGGTTTGTGAGTTCCAGCCGCACATCAGCCTTGCTGCAGTCAGTGTGGAGCCTACTTCGGATCTTCTGTCCCCGCTCGCTCTCTGACCCTCCCCCACCCATGCTCACTCTTTCTCTCTCTATCTCAAAAAATAAATATTTTTTAAAAAGTAATATTTTGGGGCGCCTGGGTGGCGCAGTCGGTTAAGCGTCCGACTTCAGCCAGGTCACGATCTCGCGGTCCGTGAGTTCGAGCCCCGCATCGGGCTCTGGGCTGATGGCTCAGAGCCTGGAGCCTGTTTCCGATTCTGTGTCTCCCTCTCTCTCTGCGCCTCCCCCGTTCATGCTCTGTCTCTCTCTGTCCCAAAGATAAATAAACTTTAAAAAAAAAAAAAAAAGTAATATTTTGAGCAATCATTCTTGTTTTGTTCCTAATTTTAATAAAAATGAATCTGGCAATTCACTGTTATGACATTACATATCAGTTTATACTCCATATTTTTTTCACATTATAGCTATCTGCTTTAGTTTTAAAGAGATACTATCAAAATAGGTATCAAATTTTATAAAGTAGATTTTCAGAATGTATGGAGATTATCATATATATCTTCTTATTGGAACAATTATAAATTTTCCTAATATTAAACGATCATTACATTCATGAGAAAACCCACTCAAGGATACATCTTTTCAAATAACATTAAATTAAATTAACTTGTATTTGGGAAGTGTTCATATGTATTTTATAATTAATAGTGATTGATATTTAGCTTTCAGTATTTAGATTGTGTTATCTTATTGATTATATATTCAAATCTTGTACAATATTGTTGATTGATTCCCCCCATTTCATCTGTCAAAGACTAAAAATAGCTAGATAGATAGCTAGATAGTTAGATATCAGTTTGCCACCATAATTGTGCTTCTGGCTATATTTCCTTATATTTGCATGTTTTTGCTTTTTGAAATTTTTTCAAAATGTTTTCAAAATTCATTGTGAAATTGTACTATGTAGCATAAAAGATCCTGATAGCTTTGTCTTTATTGTGGATTATTCATATTATAAAATGGAATTCTTTTTTGGCTTAATGTTTCTATTTGAATTCACTTTCTGTGATGTTAGTATTTCCACTTGTTCTTTCTATTTAATTTTTTTTTAATTTGGCTATAGTTGACACACAATGTTACATTTGCTTCAGGTGTAGAGCATAATGATTCAACAAGTTTATACATTATGCTATGTTCATTCCAAGTATAGCCATCTGTCCCAATACATAGTTACTGCAATATCATTGACTATATTACTTATGCTGTGCTTTTTATCCCTGTGACTTATGCATTCCATAACTGGAAGCCTGTATCTCCCACTCCCTTTCACCCATTTTGCCTTTCCCCTCACACCCCTCCCCTCTGGCAACCATCTGTTTGTTCTCTGATTCTGCTTTTTCTTTTATTCATTTGTGTTTTTTTTTTTTTAAGATTCCGCATATGGTATTTATCTTTCTCAGTCTGACTTATTTCACTTAGCACATAACAGAAAGCTTGCTAGGGCACCCCCCACCCCACCCCATGCAGAGCACTCAGGAACCTCTCTGCTGACTGCTTCAGATGCAGCCAGCCTGCCAGGGTGCCCCCTGCATGGAGCAGCCTGGGAACCCCAGGTCCATGCTTGCATCAGTTTCAGCCACCTTGCAAGGGCACCCCCTGTGCAGAGTACCCTGGAACACTCCCGCTTGTACCACCCTCAGCTCCAGTCAACCTAGCCTAGGCATCCCCTGTGCTGAACACCTT
The DNA here is from genome assembly GCF_018350155.1 of Leopardus geoffroyi. Classification (NCBI taxonomy): domain Eukaryota; kingdom Metazoa; phylum Chordata; class Mammalia; order Carnivora; family Felidae; genus Leopardus; species Leopardus geoffroyi. The sequence goes on along the minus strand of NC_059341.1, from coordinate 75,695,573 downwards.
GGGGCACCCTGGCTTGCACCCAATTCAGCTTCAGCTGTCCCTTAAGGTCACCCTTAGTGTGGAGAGCTTCAAGACAAGCTGGCTTGCAAACAGTTGTTCTTCCTTTTTATATATTTTCACTAATAGTGTCTTTGTCCATCATTTTAGTTTAAACAGTTCTGTATTATATTGTTATATGTACTTTATCTTTAGGCAGCATATCATTAGATTTTGTTTCTTAAATCTGTGCCTTTTTATGAGGATACTTAAAACTTTGTATTAAATATTACTGTGGTTTTTACACTTAAGGTCATAAATTATGGCTTACTTTATTTCTAATGTCTTATGAAATAATTTTTGTTGTAAGCTTCCTGTCTCTACTTAAATTTTTGCCATAAAAACAGACATAAGAGCTACCATTTATCAAGCTATTGGCCAGCACTGTTCTTGTATACTTTAAAGCAATCTTATGTATTCATTATAGCAATCTTGTAAGGTAAAAGGTCCCTTTTTATAAATGAAAAAACTGGGGGTTGCCAAGGCCATGGACTTACCTGAGTTTACTTAGCCAGTGAGTGGTGGAGTCAGGATTGACAACCAGGAATTCTGCACTACAGAGTCCAAATTCATGACCATTCTGTTTGTCTCCTTCCCTCTTCCCCCTCCCTCTCTCCCTCTCTCCCTCTCTCCCCCTCTCCCCCTCTCCTTCCCTCCCTCCCTCCCTCCCTCCCACTATTATCTACACTGAATTGAAAAATAAAAACTTTGAATTTCTGATGTATGTATGTATTTATGTATGTATGTGTGTTTTAAGTAGGCTGCATGCCCAGTGTGGGGCTTGAACTCATGACACTGGGATCAAAAGTCAGATACTCTACCAACTCAGGCAGCCAGGAACCCCATGAGGTTTTGATTTTAAAAGGGTATACTGGGCACATGATGCAGCATTTCTTCCAAGAAACAAACTCTGGCAAAAAAAAAATAAAAGGGATTATTTGTAGTCTCTTTCTATCCCACTTAGAAGGAGTACTCAGAAGTTTCATTATAGAAATAGTAATGCACTTGACTATGGGATACAACAGAGGTGTTATATACTATGGAGTACATTCCATATATATCTTTTCTGAAGGGTTGAGGCAATCTTAGAAATGGATTAAAATGTAGATGGGTGAGTAAAATTTTCACTAACTTGTACTTTCCTTGTGTCTCCATTGGAAAGGTATCTAAATCTTAGTGTTTTTACATGTAGAAGCCTTTAAAAGCAATTGACTTGATTACTCATGGAAGGGCTCTAAACTCCATTATATTTTAAACTCCATTATATTTATTTATAAATAAACAATATATACTCATATATATATACACACATATATACTCACATATATATATACATATACATGTATATACATGTATATGTATATATATGTGAGTATATATGTGTGTATATATATATATGTGAGTATATATGTGTGTATATATATATGAAATTTGTTTATTTATTTGTTTATTTATTTTGAGAGAGAGAGAGCACAAGCAGGTAAGGGTCAGAGAGAAGGAGAGACAGAATCCCAAGCAGACTCTGCACCATCCACACAGAGCCCTATGTGGATCTCAAATTCACAAGCTGTGAGATCACAACCTGAGCTGAGATCAAGAGTGAGTTGCTTAACCGACTGAGCCACCCAGGTGCCCCTTTAAGGCTTCTTATAGAAGAGAGGGTTACTAATTGTTCCTGTTCTATTTTAAATAAATAAACCTGAGCAGTTTCTTTGTATATACTGAGTGGAAAGGCTTCATTGAAGGGAGAGACAATAGAAGAGAAAGAGCATGGTTGATTCATGGAGATGTTCAAAGAGAAGGGTCAGGCTAGGATCCACGGCAGAGAGAGGCACTGACCATAGATGAAAGAAGGCCTTCCCCTAAGGCTGAAGGGGAGAAAAGAAGAACTCCATGTGTGGAGATTAGGAAGTTAGAGGTCACCTGTAGCAAGAACAGAACATTTCCTCTGGAAATTATCAGCTGAGAGTTAGGAGTATAGGGTTAAAGGCATACATAGTTTCAGGAGAGTAATGAAACTATTGAACTAGTCACACTGGGAAAGGAAAGTATGTGTGCTTGGGTAGAGAGAGAGTGAGAGAGAGAAAGATGGGGTGTTCTCAGAATCCAGGACTAAACAAGTCCTCAGTAGAGTCTCATACACTAGAGTTCATCAGGTCCCCTGTTCTCCTATTAGCAAAGCAGTTTGTAACCAGAGCCTTCTGCACTCCTGTGTCTTCCTGAAGCCACAACAGTGGTAGCTTGTCCATCTCCTGCCTCTCCTATGAGCAGTGAACAATTCCTGGCTCCCAGCAGTGCCTACTCAACATCCCTCTTCAGGGCCCACCTGGCACAAGATTAACAACAAAGTGTTGAAGAGAAACATATATAAGTCACATGAACTGGGCATGAGCTCTCCTCAACACCAAGGGAGACAAAAGAAGAGTAAAATAATAGATGGGTACCAGATTCTCTTAGGTGAGACCAAAAGACTCAAAAAAGCATCAACTGGATGTCTGAACACTTCAGCCTTTCCCTAGAAGTGATCTTGAAGTGAGCTGTTTTGAGTTTGAACTTGACTCCAGACCTAGCATTGATCAGGAACTAAACCTGCTTTGTGATGAATCCGTTTGGAACCCTCTGCAGAAGACCCCTACTGCTAAGGTTTCTTTGACATGTTAGAGCCCTACTTTGGAGGCAGTAGACAGCCTGGCTCAAAGTGCAGGGTACATTTTGGACCCAGGACAGGCCTGCTCAATGAGTAGGTTAGTGAATGAGAAATACATCTAGCTAGAAGGATCTGAATGGACACTAGTTCTAAATTTTTATTAGAACTAGAAATTGAACCCAAGACGAGGAAGATTATTCCTCAAGTCACAAAATGAAGTAGTAACTATTCTGCAAGTTTCAGCTCTTTACCTACTTGGCTATTTGGAGTTTTCTGTTCTGTTTCTTCATGTCTGGAAGATAGATAGATAGATAGATAGATAGATAGATAGATAAAAGCATTTTTAAGAAGGAGGATGGCTAGAGTCATGAATATGGAAACCAAAGAGGAAGTCTTTCTCCTACTTCTGTTCAAAGATTCCCTAATATATATCTCAGATAAATGAAGAGCCATAGTGATTATAGAACATGTAGGTGGGGATGGGGGAAGGCCCACACAATGAGTAGCCTCTCAGTACCTGTAGTGGCTCCTGTGGCCCTGAGGAAGCTCCATGGAGCCCAAAAAAGACTCCAGAAAACTTGCACTATAGTCTAGAATCTTAGGAATTTCTAAGTTTCACTGAGGCCAGTATCTGGCTCCAGATGGGATCAAAACATAGCAAAAGTAACTTTTGCAAGAGTATAATGAAGAGCATGGAAGTTTTTTGTTTTTTGGGTTTTTTGGGGTTCTTTTGGCTGCTATTTTTAGGAAAGAGGATCAGAGAATTCCTCTTTGCATGAATAAATCCTAATCTTTCATGTCTACCGTCACTTTTTAATTCATCGCCACCAGGACTTCTTCAGATGCTTCAGGTAGGGAAACAGGAGAGGGAAAACTAGAAGGGTCTTCTCTCATATGCTAATTCCTCCACCTCTGTAGAGTTCTGCTTTCAGCCATTAATTGCTCATAGTGCTCAATTCAGCTTTTCCTTTAGTTTTCTCTTCTTGGAATTTTCCCTGGCCCAAAAGTCCCCATTTCTGTTCCAAGAAATCATATCCCTGATACCTATATCTCTGTGAGCATTTAGACATCCTGGGTAAGGAGAAGTTCCAGACAGAGCCAGTGGCCCCAAATCCCAGAACCACCTAATTCCTGTCTGGGTTCCCAAGTTCCCCCAGGAGAAAGCATAGTTTCCAAACCAGGAAAGACTTACTCATAAGCAAACTTCTATAGTGCTGCAAAGTAGGGAAAACATGGTAATGGGACTCAGAGAGCCTTGGGAGTGAGTCCCAATTCTACTACTTTGTAAGGTCTATGACCGAGTATGTCACTTAATCTTTCTGACCCACAGAAATGGGGTCAGTAATACCTATGTTACAAGATTTTATAAGGATTAAATGAGATCAAAAGCATATACAGACCTTGTTATGGTGCCTGGCGTAAATTATGCATTAAATAAATAATATTATCTTATAAGTAAAGTTTAAGTAAGGGAGGTTGGGATGGAGAATGTGTAAAATGAGATTATGGGTAAGGAGGGGAAAAAGGAAGGGAAATAAGATTTTTCTCCATGGGGTACAATATAAAATACAAGTTGTAAGTTAGTGTATTCCAGCAGGAGAGGGAGAACATCTGGGGAGAACAGAAGATGAAAAAGTCTTAGAAATAGGTTGGGAGGGACTGGGAGCCAGGGTGCATGTATCCCTTTGAATTAGTGTTGTATTTTTGGGCAAACAGCTAGTAGTGCAATTACTGGATCACCTTGTACTTCTATTTTTAACTTTTTGAGAAACCTCCATACCATTTTCCACAGTGGCTGCACCAGTTTGTATTCCCACCAACAGTGCAAGAGTGTTCCCCTTTCTCCACTTCCTTGCCAACACCTCTTGTTTCCTATGTTGTTAATGTTAGCCATTCTGACAGGTGTGAGGTGGTATCTCATTGTGGTTTTGATTTGTATTTCCCTGAGGGGGATCTGTGATGTTACACATCTTTTCATGTGTCTGTTGGCCATCTGTATGTCTTCTTTGGAGAAACATCTATTCATGCCTTCTGCCCAATTTTTAATTTGGGTGTTGAGTTGTATAAGTTCTTTGTAGATTTATCAGATATGTCATTTGCAATTATCCTCTCCCGTTCCATAGATTGCCTTTTTATTTTGTTGTTTCCTTCGCTGAGTAGATGCTTTTTATTTTGAAGAAGTCCCAATAGTTTATTTTTGCTTTTTGTTTCCCTCACCTCAGGAGACATATCTAGAAAGAAGTTGCTACAGTCAGTGTTAAAGAGGTTACTGCCTGTGTTCTCCTCTAGCATGTTGATGGTTTCAGGTCTCACTTTGAGGTATTTCATCCATTTTTAATTTATTTTTGTGTGTGGTGTAAGAGAGTGGTCCAGTTTCATTCTTTTGCATGTAGCTGTCCAGTTTTCCCAACACCATTTATTGAAAAGACGGTCTTTTTCCCATTGGATAGTCTTTCCTGCTTTGTCAAAGACCAATTGATCAGATAGTTGTGGGTTCATTTCTGGGTTTTTTATTCTGTTCTATTGGTCTATGTGTCTATTTTTGTGTCAGTACCAAACTATTTTGATCACCACAGCTTTGTAATATAACTTGAAGTCTGGAATTGTGATGCCTTCGGCTTTGCTTTTCTTTTTCAAGGTTGCTTTGGCTATTCGGGGTCTTTTGTGGTTGCACACAAGTTTTAGGATTGTTTGTTCTAGCTCTGTGAAAAATGCTGGGGGTGTTTTGATAGGGATTACATTAAATGTGTAAATTGCTTTGTGCAGCGTAGTTATAATGAGCACCAGGTGTTGTATGGAAGTGTTGAATCTCTATATTGTACACCTGAAACTATTATTATGTTGACTGGAATTTAAATAAAAACTTTAAAAAAAAGAAAGTGTGACTTAGGTAGTCTTACAAAGTTACATGAAACATAATTCCTCAAGATTTTATCATTGTTTCTCAGTTGCATAGATTTCATTTACTTCTTAAACATTCCATAAATCATATTAAATACAACCACAAAATCCAAAAAATAAAAAACAAAAATAAAGGCTGCTCTATAAGACTAGGTCTTGAAGTAAAGACTATGTAGTAAAAGAGCCACAGCTATCTTAACAGACATGTAACATGATAAGTGAATTGTTATTGTTGGTAACCACTGAAATTTTGGGTCGCTTATTATCACAGCATAATTGACCTAAGCTGACTGATACGTTAAACTTCCCCTTCTGTAGGTCCATTAGCCCCTCTTCATCTCTGAGCTGCCTTCACTCCTCCTTCATCCAGTATAGATCTTACTGTCAACAGTTAATATTTGTGAGGTCATTTCCATTTCTGGGCTTATAAACTATCGCTAAGCCTCTTTTCCTAGTCCAGAAACATCCTAGGTGTCCAGTCTTCTGGGGGCCAAGGCAAAGCCTTCACCTGAGTCCACAAATGCCTTAACGCCTCTCATGCACATCTGAATATAGTAGGTAAATTGTCCCTGGGGGCAATAGAGGAAACAGAAAGAGAGAGATTACAGTGGACCAAGAAGTGAATGAGGAAGAGACTACAGTATAGAGTATACTCCTTCCCCCTCAAAAAAAATGTGGCTATAAAGAGAAGGAAAGACAAGGAAGTGGTTGGGAAATCAGCAGCCTGGAGTCTGATATGCTTTCTTATATCCTCCAGTTAGCTTCTCTCTAGTCCCCTGTTACAGAGGAGTAACTTCTAGTTTGTAGAGGTAGACCAAAGTTTTGGTTTCACCTTTTCTTGTGTCTATACTCACCACATGTTTCCTTTTCGAAATAGGTCCTTTCCTGCCACAGTACTGGCCCTAGGAAAACCAGCTCCCTTGGAGGAGGAAGGGCTATTGATTCTGCCCACTACACTTTTAAATGGGAAAAACTTGAGCAACAACCAGTGCTGAGGACCAATAGAGAGCCATACAACAAAATTAGAAAAAGGAACGTTTCCTCTGTGAAATAGGAGGCAAGAGCCTGAGCTGAAAGCTAGAGAAGCAAGGGTTGAGAAAGGAGTGTCTTCATAGGAGTAATGACCTTTTAAATTGTGTGGACCTGGCTGTGTGCGTGTGTGTGTGCGTGCATATGCATATTCACATTAAAAATTGAAGCGCTACCAGAGACAAGACAGAAACTTTACAGAACCTCCTGAACCCCTTCTTCCTAATTAGTAAAGCAATTTGTGGCCAGGAGCTTTCTGCACTTGTATGCCCTCAGCCAGACCTCTTTTGGCAATAGCCATGTTAGTAGCCACTTTGTCCTAGGACCAGTGGCCCCTTTGGTTCAGGTTAATGCTGCCTCTCCCATGGGCAGTGAACAATTCTTGACTCTCTGGAGCCTCTCCTCCCCATTCCTCCCCAGGGCCCACCTGGCATAAGATCCGAGGGATTTAATGAAAGAAGAAATACAAGTCATACTAACTGGCCAGGAGCTCTCTTCAAGGATTAGGGAGTAAAAGGGGGAAAAAAAGAAGAGAAAAATCCAAGTCATAAGAGAGCCACCTCCAGAAAGACCTTTACCAGAACACTTTGGCTCTTAACCACTGCCTGTCTGTATCTGTCTCTACTCATATAATTGGCTGGAAAACAAAGTCCACTTTTCATGGGACCTGGCTCTCATCTCCAGCTGTCGGAGCCGCGTCTCCTTCCTGCAGCAGTGTCCTGTGGCAGACAGCCTGGCTAGAAAACCAGAAGACACATCAGACCAAAAGCAGTCCTGCTCAGTATGGTTGGTGAGAGCCTTAGAGGCACATTGATATATGTAACTGGGAAAGATTTGTAGAGACCTCTGACCCAAGCCCCTCTAGTTTACACTGGACCCAGATTAGGGAAGTAACTTTCTCAAAGTCAGACATTGCTACTTCTGGTCAGATAATAGTTGAGCTGGAAGATTAAGTCTTCTGCTGTTTGTCCATGTGGGGTCCGTATTGTTTCTTTTCTTTTTTTAAAAAAATTTTTTCTTTAACATTTATTTATTTTTTGAGAGACAGAGAGAGACAGAGCATGAACAAGGGAGGGACAGAGAGAGAGGGCAAGTCACAGAATCCGAAGCAGGCTCCAGGCTCCAAGCTGTCAGCACAGAACCCGATGCAGGGCTTGAACCCATGATCTGTGAGATCAGACCCGAGCTGGAGTCAGACACTTCACCGACTGAGCCACCCGGGTGCCCCCTTCCTATTGTTTCTTTATGTATCTGGTTCTGGACACACACAAAAAAGTGAGGCTTTTATTTTAAATGGGAATGTGCTATTGGCCACAAAGCCAGATGAAGAGTAGGAAGGAGATTTCCTGGGGCATTGAAAATGAAAAAGACGAAGAACAGAGAGAGATTCATAGTCCTTTTGGCAATGGAATCCCTAGTTCACTGGGTTTTAGAAAGTTTTTATTAATGAAACCCTTTGCTTCAATGAAATTCTACCACCAAATCAAGTATGACAAATAGATGTAAGAAGAGCTGAGGCAATTGAGATGGATGTGAGGGCCCAAAGACTCCTCTGACTCCTCACTCCCTCACCATTTAGAGTGGTCCCTAAAGCACTACAGCAGAATATATAAGGTTGCATTCAACACACTTTGAAAACACAGCCCTGGTAGTGTTCTGGAATCCTAGGTATGAGGGAGTTCAAAAGGGCACCAGTCTTATGTACTCACATAGAACCAAACTACTGAGATGCCCAATGGTGTTGGGGAAGAGACCACAAAAGAATATTCTTTTTAGGAGTTCAGCTTCCTTTGCCCTGGGGCTTTTCTCTCACTTCAATCCAGTTTTCCCTTTGCCTTTCTCTCTGGAGAAAACAAAGCTAGACTGAGAGTTTCCTGAAAGTCTCCAAGTCATTTCTTTATAAAAAAAAAAAAGGGGGGGGGGGAAGTAATCAATGGAAAAATAATTTTACAACATTAGAGAAACTGTTTACAAGAAAAAATGCCCATAAACCTACTGCCCAATAGAGAAATTATTTCTATTTTCAATATTCTATGTCAATCTTTCTTCATACATACAAAAATTTGATTTTTGCACAGCATGTTATGAGCCCTCTGGTTTATAAAAGTATTTGTTTAATTTACCCAATTTTACAGATTAATAAGGTAAGGCTTAAGGAAACTGAGTAACTTTTACCAAATGATACCATTAGAATGTTTGAGCTAAGACTCAAGGTTACTACTGTACTCTAAGACTAGTTCTCTTTCCACTTCAATAGCAGCTGACACAGAACTGTAGATACCACTGGCTAAGTATCAGAGCCAAGGAATATTAAAATACAATTTAAGTGAACTCCCTACTAGCAAAGTTCCTTGTGATGCCAAAACCACACAAAATTCAGCTTCTAATAATCAATTCAAAACCACAAGTGTGGTGCACTAGCATATCAGATGAGTTGGAACATCTGGTTTAGTCCCAACCTCAACATCACTTTGCTATGAGAACTTAGGCAATGCATTATCCTCATTTGTTTTTTTTTTTAATTTTTTTAATGTTTATTTATTACTGAGAGACAGAGAGAGACAGAGCATGAGCATGGTAGGGGTAGAGAGGAGGAGACACAGAATCCGAAGCAGGCTCCAGACTCCAAGCTGTCAGCAGGGAGCCCAACACGGGGCTGGAACTCACAAACCACGAGATCATGACCTGAGCCAAAGTCAGATGCCCAACCCACTGAGCCACCCAGGAGCCCCTATCCTTATTTGTAAAATGAAGGGTTTAAAGTCCACTATGACACCACCTTAGTTACTGTGAGTCTATGACCTTACTATTCTGAGAAGGAATCACTTGTGCATGGGCTTCCTAGCCCTTAACCATAAAAGGTTTTCTAGGCTTAGCCACTGGGGCCCTTTTCCCTTCTTTTGATTCCAGGATGTACCTGACTTGCATGTGCATGGTATTTTTATTTAAAAAAAAGTCATGTAGGGTGAAGGTATAGAGATCATGACAAGATAGTGCTAGTAGTTAGAAAAGAAGGGCAAGTGAAGAGATTGTATCTGAGAACACACTTCCTTATCCTGAGTTTCCTGTTTTGGTCTATAGGTAAGGAGATATACTGTCTGTGAGTAGAAAACTCCTGTTCGCTGAGAAAGACTCAGATCAATGTCTTATCAAGTGGAAAAATCATTCATTCCTTTTGAGGGACAGAATCTCTAAGCAACCATGAAAAATGTCAGTATGATTACTGAGTTTGTCCTCCTGGGATTATCCAGTGACCCCCAGATCCAGACCATGCTCTTCGTGCTGTTCCTGGGGATTTACCTCCTGACCCTGGTGGGGAATCTGGTGATGATCCTGATGATCAGGGTTGATCCCCGCCTCCACACACCCATGTACTTCTTTCTTGGACACCTATCCTTCCTGGATCTCAGTTTCTCCTCAGTCACTGTGCCCAAGATGCTACAGAACTTCTTATCTCAGAATAAAAGCATCTCAATGTGGGGATGCATCACTCAGAGCTTCTTTTTCACTCTCTCTGGGGGAACAGAAGCTTGTCTGCTCTCTGCCATGGCCTATGACCGCTATGCTGCTATCTGCCACCCTCTGGTCTACACCATGGTCATAAACAGACCTCTCTGTATTGTGATTGTGAGCATAGCGTGGGCAGTGGGATTTCTGATTTCCTTGCTGAATAGTCTCTTCATCCATAAGTTGTATTTCTGCGGGTCCAACATCATCCTCCACTTCAGCTGTGAGCTACCTCCTCTCTTTCCTTTGTCCTGTACCGATCCCATTGTCAATGAGATTCTTCTTGCGGTGTCCTGTGCATTTCTAGGGCTGCTGACGCTTCCCCTGATCCTCTTCTCTTACTCCAGAATCATTTCTGCCATTCTGAACATCCGCTCCTCTGAGGGCCAAGCCAAGGCCTTCTCCACCTGCTCCTCCCACCTCACCGTGGTGCTCTTGTTCTATGGGACGGCTCTATTCAGGTACATCAGCCCTGCCTCAGGCTCAGTGTTGGAGCGCGTGGTCTCCATTCAGTACAGTGTGATCACATCGTTGCTGAACCCCCTCATCTACAGCCTCAAGAACCAGGAGGTGAAGGCTGCTCTGCAGAGGATGCTGAAGCAACAAAAGTGTGCCTCATGGTACAATAAAAGCTGCGTGATTCTGCTCAGGAAATAGAAAAAAATTATCTCTAAAGAAGAAAGATTTTTATGGGCATAGAGCACTTGGGGAAATTTCATTTCAATTAAATTCAAGTATTTGGGGGTGCCAAGGAGGCTCGATTGGTTGAGGGTCTGACTCTTGATTTCAGCTCAGGTCATGATCTCATGGTTCATGAGATGGATCCCCACATCAGGCTCCATACTGACAATGCAGAATCTGCTTGGGAGTCTCTCTGCCCGTCCCCCATTTGCACTCCCTCTCAAAATAAATAAATAAAAACTTAAAAAAAATAAGAAAATGATAAATGTGAGCTCACCCTATGTCCTTAAAAAAATTCAAGTATTTGTCTGGACTTCAAAGCAAATAAACTATCACAAAAATGGAGGGTGGGGAAAAGAGTTTGATATATAGGCTCCTATCTAGCAGCCCTTTGCAAAAATAATCTGAGAGGGATCTTGGCTCCATTGAGAAGATAGCAGGGCTGACACAGATAAAGCGTATTTGGAGCAGAGCAGGGTGTCTGGCCAAATTGATTATTTCTGGATGTGTCTTTGAGGATGTTTCCAGATGAATTTGAATCAATGAACTGAGTAAAGATTACCCTCACCAATGTGGGGCATTGTTGAAGGCCCAACCTTCAGCAATCGGTTGAGGGCCCAAATAGAACAAAACTGCAGTGGTAGGGAAAATTTGCATTCTCTGAGCTGGAACATCCATCTTCTCCTGACCTCAGACACTAGGGCTCCTTGTTCTTGGGCCTTCAGACTCAGATGGGAATTTACACTACTGACTCCCCTGGTTCTTAGGCTTTTGAGTTTGGATGGAATTACACCACTGGCTTTTCTGGGACTCCAGCTTGCAGACAGCAATCATGGGATTTCTCAGCCTCCATAATCATGCCAGTCAATCCCTCATAACAAATCTCTTTTCCTACACTTGTCTTAGCCAAAAGGCCAAGAAGCAATGTATATCTCTTTTTCTATCCCATTCTCTTCTGTTCTTTCTATTTTTCTGGAAAAGTGTGACCAATACAGCAGGGAAAAGTAAAAATAATAATTAATCAATTGTCAGATTGAAAATCAGTATATTGTACCTATTTTATTTTTCTTAAACTCTCTCACTTGAGGTCTCACATTTAAAAATACAGAATGTGCATTTGATCTAAATATATATTGTATACCAGTATATGGAGTGGAGAATAGACATGATCATTATAGAAACAAAATTAAAAGATTAACAAAGTACCCTTTGGATATACTTAATTAATAAACATAAATATATAACAGCAGCCTACTGAGAAGAATTAAAGAAGACCTAAATAAATGGAGAGTAATATACCATGCTTATGAATTGGTAGCCTGGTTATTGTAAAGATGCCAGTTGTTCCCAAATTGATTTATATATTCAGAGTAATGTCAGTCAAAAATCCAGAATACTTTTTTTTTTAATTTAAAAAGTTGATTCTAAAATTTATATTGGGATGAGCACTGGGTGTTGTATGGAAACTAATTTGACAATAAATTTTATATTAAAAATAGATAGATGCTGGTTCAACATTCACAAATCAATCAATGTGATACATCACATTAATAAAAGAAAAGATAAGAACCATATGATCCTGTCAATCGATGCAGAAAAGGCCTTTGACAAAATTCAGCAACCTTTCTTTTTTTTTTCCAACGTTTATTTATTTTTGGGACAGAGAGAGACAGAGCATGAACGGGGGAGGGTCAGAGAGAGGGAGACACAGAATCGGAAGCAGGCTCCAGGCTCTGAGCTGCCAGCACAGAGCCTGACGCGGGGCTCGAACTCACGGACTGCGAGATCGTGACCTGGTGGAAGTCGGACACTTAACTGACTGCTCCACCCAGGCGCCCCAGCAACCTTTCTTAATAAAAACCCTCGAGAAAGTCGGGATAGAAGGAACATACTTAAACATCATAAAAGCCATTTATGAAAAGCCCACAGCTAACATCATCCTCAATGGGGAAAAACTGAGAGCTTTTTCCCTGAGATCAGGAACAGGACAGGGATGTCCACTCTCACCGCTGTTGTTTAACATAGTGTTGGAAGTTCTAGCATCAGCAATCAGACAACAAAAGGAAATCAAAGGCATCAAAATTGGCAAAGATGAAGTTAAGCTTTCATTTTTGCAGATGACATGATATTATACATGGAAAACCCGATAGACTCCACCAGAAGTCTGCTAGAACTGGTACATGAATTTAGCAAAGTTGCAGGATACAAAATCAATGTACAGAAATCAGTTGCATTCTTATACGCTAATAATGAAGCAACAGAAAGACACATAAAGAAACTGATCCCATTCACAATTGCACCAAGAAGCATAAGATACCTAGGAATAAATCTAACCAAAGATGTACAAGATCTGTATGCCGAAATCTATAGAAAGCTTATGAAGGAAATTGAAGAAGATATAAAGAAATGGAAAAACATTCCGTGCTCATGCGTTGGAAGAATAAATATTGTCAAAATGTCAATACTACCCAAAGCTATCTACACATTCAATGCAATCCCAATCAAAATTGCACCAGCATTCTTCTCGAAACTAGAACAAGCAATCCTAAAATTCATATGGAACCACAGAAGGCCCCGAATAGCCAAAGTAATTTTGAAGAAGAAGACCAAAGCAGGAGGCATCACAATCCCAGACTTTAGCCTCTACTACAAAGCTGTCATCATCAAGACAGCATGGTATTGGCACAAAAACAGACACATAGACCAATGGAATAGAATAGAAACCCCAGAACTAGACCCACAAACGTATGGCCAACTAATCTTTGGCAAAGCAGGAAAGAACATCCAATGGAAAAAAGTCTCTTTAACAAATGGTGCTGGGAGAACTGGACAGCAACATGCAGAAGATTGAAACTAGACCACTTTCTCACACCATTCACAAAAATAAACTCAAAATGGATAAAGGACCTGAATTGAATGTGAGACAGGAAACCATCAAAACCCTAGAGGAGAAAGCAGGAAAAGACCTCTGACCTCAGCCGTAGCAATTTCTTACTTGGCACATCCCCAAAGGCAAGGGAATTAAAAGCAAAAATGAACTACTGGGACCTTATGAAAATAAAAAGCTTCTGCACAGCAAAGGAAACAATCAACAAAACTAAAAGGCAACCAACGGAATGGGAAAAGATATTTGCAAATGACATCTCGGACAAAGGGCTAGTATCCAAAATCTATAAAGAGCTCACCAAACTCCACACCCGAAAAACAAATAATCCAGTGAAGAAATGGGCAGAAAACATGAATACACACTTCTCTAAAGAAGACATCCGGATGGCCAACAGGCACATGAAAAGATGCTCAATGTCGCTCCTCATCAGGGAAATACAAATCAAAACCACACTCAGACATCACCTCATGCCAGTCAGAGTGGCCAAAATGAACAAATCAGGAGACTATAGATGCTGGAGAGGATGTGGAGAAACGGCAACCCTCTTGCACTGTTGGTGGGAATGCAAATTGGTGCAGCCACTCTGGAAAACAGTGTGGAGCTTCCTCAAAAAATTAAAAATAGACCTACCCTATGACCCAGCAATAGCACTGCTAGGAATTTACCCAAGGGATACAGGAGTCCTGATGCATAGGGGCACTTGTACCCCAATGTTTATAGCAGCACTCTCAACAATAGCCAAATTCTGGAAAGAGCCTAAATGTCCATCAACTGATGAATGGATAAAGAAATTGTGGTTTATATACACAATGGAGTAGTACGTGGCAATGAGAAAGAATGAAATATGGCCCTTTGTAGCAACATGGATGGAACTGGAGAGTGTGATGCTAAGTGAAATAAGCCATACAGAGAAAGACAGTTACCATATGTTTTCACTCTTATGTGGATCCTGAGAAACTTAACAGAAACCCATGGGGGAGGGGAAGAAAAAAAAAAAGAGGTTAGAGTGGAAGAGAGCCAAAGCATAAGAGACTGTTAAAAATTGAGAACAAACTGAGGGTTGATGGGGGGTGGGAGGGAGGGGAGGGTGGGTGATGGGTATTGAGGAGGGCACCTTTTGGGATGAGCACTGGGTGTTGTATGGAAACCAATTTGACAATAAACTTCATATATTGAAAATAAAATAAAATAAAATGTATGAGAAAAAAATAAAAAAGAAAAAAAAGAAAAAATAAATAAAAACTAAAAAAAGATAAAAAATAAAATAAAATTTATGTAGAAGCAAAATGGTCCAAAAAATGCCAAGCTACCCTTGAAGCTAAAAATAACAAGGTAGGGCCACTTGTGTGGTTGAGTCGGTTAAGCGTCTGACTTTGGCTCAGGTCATGATCTCGCGGTTTGTGGGTTGGAGCCCCACGTCTGGCCTTGTGCTGACAGGTGGACCCTGGAACCTGCTAAGGATTCTGTGTCTCCCTCTCTCTCTGCCCCTTCCCCTGCTCTCTCTCTCTCTCTCTCTCTCTCAAAATAAATAAACATTAAAAAAAGAACAAGGTAAATGATCTTGTTTCACCAGACATCAAGATTTATTATAAAACGGTAACTAAGATTTTCTATTACTAACACAGAGACAAACAAATACATCAATGGACAAGGAAAGAGAACTCAGAAATGGGCCTGAAATACAGAAATGGATACTGAGATCATAAGACATATCAATTCATTCAGGATAGACTTTTCAGTCAGTAGGGCTGGGATGATTAGTTATCCATGTAGAAAATTAATGAAATTTTATCCTCACCCACCATATGTAAAAATCAATTCCCATTAGACTAAACTACTAAATGTGAAAGGCAAAACTATAAATCTTTTATAAAATAGTACAGGACAATGTATTGATGATAGAGAAGGATTTTTAAAAACAAGATATGAAAAGCACTAAGTATAAAAAGTTGATAAATACAATTATATTAAAATTATGAACTTTATCAAAACTCTCTTAGGAATGAAAAGACAAGCCACAAAGTGGGAAAAATATTTGCCACACACATGAATACCAAAAATCCCAATATCCTACATTATATAATGAAAAAAAATCATTCTGATAGAAAAATAAGCAAAAAGAACAGGAACTTGATAGAAGAGGAAGTCTAAATCTTTAAGTTTCTCAGCCTTAATAGTAGTCATGCAAATTAAAGCCACAATGAAAAGGACAATTAAACAGGTATCAGAATGGGAAAAATTAAGGAGTCCAATAAAATGAAGTATTGGCAATAATGTGGAACAATGAGGACTCTCATTTTAGGAAAAGTTTCAGTGACCCATTATATGGTAAAGTTAATTCAGCCCAGAATTCCACTAGGTATTTATCCTAGAGAAACTCATACTCATTGCACCAAAATAAATGTACAAGAATGTTCATAGTAGCACTGTTTGTAATAACCAAAATCAGAAAATAACTCAAATGGCCATGTATAATAGAAATAGATAAATTTTGATATATCCATACTGTGAAGTGAATATAATCAATGAAAATTAACAAACTGTAGTCATATGGAATAGCATGAATGAATCTTGAATATAATATTGAACGAAATTATATGTAATACATTATTCTATTCATATAAAATTCAAGTAAAGGCAAACAGGACTATTTTATTTAGAGATGCATTATAAATGGTAATACCATAAAGTAAGCAAGGAAATCAGTAAGAATGTTAGGGCAGCTTGAGTTATCATAAGAGGGGAAGGAACAAGGTTCATATAATGGAGTGGTATACATTCCCAGTGCTGATAATCTTTTAAAAAATGTTAATTTTTTTCTTATAGTGTTCACATAGATCTTTGCTTTATAATTATTTGTTAAACTATACATATATGTTACATGTACTTAAATCTTAAAAAATCTTATATAGTGTTTACATAGATCTTTACTTTGTAATTATTTGCTAAACTATACATATATGTTACATGTACTATTCAGGATGTATGGCATATTTCAAAATTCCTTTAAAACTGTAAACATCAAAATAAATGGTGAAATACTGAAGTAATTACTATTAAAATCAGAAATTGGGCAGAGATGCCTGTTTTCTCCACTATTTCCTAATATTGTTTTGAAGATTATAACTAAAGTAATAAGACATGATGATGAAATACTTAGAATGATCGTAGAAAACCAGTTACTTATTCTTATATGCAGATAATGTGATTATATTCATAGATAATTCAATAGGGTGGGGTGAAAAGTATGAGAAGTAATAAGAGAAACTAAGTTGGCAACACACAAAATAAATACAAAAAAAAATAGCCTTTTACTATCCTGTCAGTAACCAATTTGAACTGGAAATGGAAAAAAAAATCATTCATTCACATTAGCAACACAATCACAAAGTAACTTATAATAAACTTAAACAAAAGAAAAGTACAAGGGCACCTGGGTGGCTCAGTTGGTTAAGTGGCCAACTTTGGCTCAGGTCATTATCTCGCAGTTCGTGAGTTCAAGCCCTGCATCGGGCTCTGACAGCTCAGAGCCTGGAGCCCACTTCTGATTTCTGTGTCCTCCTCTCTCTGCCCCTCCCCTGCTTGTGCTCTGTCTCTCTCACTCTCTAAAATAAATAATAAAATGTTAAAAAAAAAAAAAGGTACAGAATTTGTATGAATAAAACTACACTGAGTGACATGAAACAAGCTCTGAATAAATGGAAAGACATACCACATGGCTGTCCTCAGCAAAATATTAATAATTAATAATAATAATAGAATATATTTGAAGGAAATTGAGCATCTCAAGAAATCAAAGAGAAAGCTGAAGATCCAAACTTCGGGTAGGTCAGGAGTTAGAGTACCTGTGGAGATCTAAGTCATGGAAATTAATGAATAATCTCTTCAGATTGTCCCCCTATTGGACAACCATAACCTTTGATAATGAAAATGCCTGAGTGAAAGGGTCCAGCTGGCCTAGATTAAGTCACCTTGTGCTTGAGAAAGGACATATAATGCCATTTTCCTATCTAACCCAACTTTTTAACCTGCCCTTTAAAAGGATCTACAACTCAGCAGTCACAAAAAAGACAACAGCACTCCTGTTTTAGTGAGCATGTGGTTGGCTCAATATATAAACTTGGTTTGGCACCTGAGTCACAAGGTCAGACAGTTATGTCCATAAATTATTAAAGCACAGTCCTATGGTGTATAAGTACTTTTCCTTAGCTTTAAGGCTCATTTCTACATCATTGCTTTGATTCTTATTGGCAATATATATTGACCTATTTTTCTCAGCCTGCCTGGGTAGTCACTTTTCTTGAAGTGATCCTGATGGAAGCCTCCTTGAGTGGCCAGGACAGGCCACCTTCACCTTTCACTGTATCCTGACTTTGAGCTCTGAACCATTCTGAAGGGTCTCTTGGCCTTTCCCCTACTCTCCAGGATTAGGCTTCCTTAGCAGGCCACCCTCCTCACTTCCTACTGGTGCATTTGTTGTGTTAGTGAAGGTCCTACTACTTGCATGGGCTCAGCAATCTTTGAACTCTCGTTGGCACAAAGGCAGTCAATGAGCCAAACTCTGCAGCCTTCTTCTTGACCAAATTCAAGATCCCTTCTCTGTCTTGAGACTCATGTGCCTCTAAATGGTATGGTCTGATGACAGAGTTAGCCTGCCCAGCCCAGGTATGACCAAATGTGATGCACCCTATTGCAGCCCAAACTGTGATTTTTTTGCTTCACCTCTGATCTTTTTCTTTTCTCTAATACCCTGCATCCCTAAGCCATGTGTTCAAATTTGGATTCTTATATCTCCTTTTACCTGATACAGGCTTAAAAGTTCTTTTGTATTTTTCTAGAAATGAAAATACCATTTTCTGGTGAAGCAAACATGAAAAATCAAGCTTGGGTGATTGATTGTGATTGTGATTGTGATCTACTCTTCCACAAACTATTGCCTTGTATCCAAAGTTTTTGCTAAACAGAGATGAGGTCTGGAAAATTAAGACCTTAACCCATGGAGCCCTATGAGGGTTAGAAGGCATTAATAGATGAAGAACTTGAACTGAACTGGGCAGCTAGACAGGCTATGCAGGTTGAGTCAGCCCTGGCTACCAATTTTGCTACATAATCACCATATACCATTGAAAAGTGAAGTTAAAAGGTTTCATATAGTATGGGTCAGTTCTAATAGAATTTGGGCCTTGGAATTGGTGAGTTAACTAGATGGTGACTTTGTGAAAGTTATTGAACCCATGTGATCCTATATTCTTATATGTAAAATTAACTTAATAAAGGATAATTTTATTTTTGCTTTCATTCTCTCAACAGTTTTATGTTAAACATCTGCCATTTACAGATGGGAAAACTGAGGCTCAGAGGGGTTATTTAATAGCTTATTCCTACAGAGCAGAACTAGGACTAGGTATTTTGATCTTAATACCTGTGTTTATCCTGACTTCACCACACTTTCATTTTCAAGTCCCTGATCATCCCAAAGCACCTATTGCTTAGATAGAATTCTGGATAATCTTTTTATTTAAAAAATAAATCTTCCTATTGTTATTTTGGTGATATTGTAATAAATAAAATTTGGGGGTAGTTGAAAACAAGAAAGAGAAGGAAGGAAGGAAGGGAGGAAGGAAGGAATGAAGGGAGGAAGAAAAAGGAAAAACGGAAGGGAGGAAGGAAGGAAGAAGGTGTGGGTGTGGGGAAAGAGGGAGGGAAGGAGGAAGGAAGGAAAGAACTGCCCCTAGAAGAGTAGGTATTATATTTCCCATATTTAAAGAAAATAAATGTTATAAAATAGTATTAATTAACAATATGATAAAATATATTTGAAATTCATATTATCGCTTCTCGGCCTTTTGGCTAATATCAAGTGAAATTCATATTTTATATTTGTTTTCCATCCCAATTATCAGTACTTATTTTATTAAAAAAACATTTAATGTCTAATGTTTTGGACCAGAACAGGGAATAAGGAGCAAGATGATTGACATATACCTTAGGGAGATTTCCACTTTCAAGGATCTTCATTCAACATTCAGTGGGCCTGATGTATTAAGTATTCAATACTCAGTGCTTGGTTTCTGGGATAAAGGTTGGGTTGGTTAATAGAGTTACTCCCATAAATATTTTACCATCTGCCTAATTTTGTGTCTCCAAAGTTGGTTCCTTCTGAGTGCTGTAAGAGAGAATTGTTCTAGGCCTCCTCCCATCTTCAGTAGCCTTGGACATTCCTTAGACCCTGTCTTCCCATTGCATCCCTCTAATTCTCTGTCCTCACATGGCATTCTCCCTGTGTCTTCATATTATAATCTTCCTTCTATCCATGTCTGGCTCTGTGTCCAAATTGCCCCTTTTCCTAAGGATACCAGTCATATTAGGTTAGGGACCACCCTAATTATTAACTTGATTGCCTCTGTAGAGACCTTATTTCCAAATAAGATTGTATTCTGAAGTGCAGGATATTAAGACTTCAACATATCTTTTTTTGAGAGACACAATTGAAATTCTACCCATAACACCTTCTATCTTTCCTTTTTTTCCTGTAAAGTTTGACAAATTAGTTGCAAACCAAGTGACTGTGCTCCAGTTCATTGTGATCAATATGATTTTTCATATTGCCACTATGCTATAATGAAAACTCATTTTTTTCTTTTATTATACATTTAAGAAATGCCTAGAGGGGCGCCTGGGTGGCGCAGTCGGTTAAGCGTCCGACTTCAGCCAGGTCACGATCTCGCGGTCCGTGAGTTCGAGCCCCGCGTCAGGCTCTGGGCTGATGGCTCAGAGCCTGGAGCCTGTTTCCGATTCTGTGTCTCCCTGTCTCTCTGCCCCTCCCCCGTTCATGCTCTGTCTCTCTCTGTCCCAAAAATAAATAAAAAATGTTGAAAAAATTTTAAAAAATAAATAAATAAATAAATAAAGAAATGCCTAGAAAAGTAAATTCAAGTAGAGGTTATACAAGGATGAAGAAAAATAGAGTATTCCTAGAAATAAAAGTATCAGCTTTGTAAAATATGAAAAAATGAAGGCAAGATATTACAAAGAGTTAAGTTGTATCTGCTCTAAGGAAAGTCCTCCAGATGGTGAGATTCCAAAACCATCATCCATGGGCTGCTGGATTGCCATATTGACTGTCATCGTATTCTACTCAGTTTTGCTTCTTTTTTGGGGGGTGGGAGGGGGCAGAGCGCAAGCAAGGGAAAGGCAGAGAGAGAGAAAGGGACAGAGGATCCAGAGCAAGCTCTGTACTGACAGCATAGAGCCCAATGTGGGTCTCAAACTCATGAACCATGAGATCACAGCCTGAGCCAAAGTTGGACACTCAACTGACTGAGCCACTCAGGTGTCCCTACACAGTCTTGCTTCTGACCAGAGAGTTCATTTTCCAGAAAAAAATTATGAGCAATGTGCTCATGCCAATGGAGTTTATTGGTTTTACCATATTCTCCATCACCCTGACGCTGCCATTATAAAATAGAAGAATGGCCTTTTGAAATCTCATTTATCATGGCAGCTGAGTGACAACACTTTGTGGGATTGAAGCAGTGTCCTACTGTAGCAGTTCTCAAATTATTTGGTATCAGAATCCCTGTTACACCATACACAAAAATAAACTCAAAATGGATGAAAGACCTAAATGTGAGACAGAAAAACATCAAAACCCTACAGGAGAAAGCAGGCAACAGCCTCTTTGACCTCAGCTGCAGCAGTTTCTTGCTGACACATCCCCAAAGGCAAGGGAATTGAAAGCAAAATGAACTATTGGGACCTCATCAAGATAAACAGCTTCTGCACTGCAATGGAAACAGTCAACAAAACTTAAAGGCAACTGATGGAATGAGAAAAGATAGTTGCAAATGACATATCAGATAAAGGGTTAATATCCAAAATCTATAAAGAACTTCCCAAACTCAACCCCCAAAAACAAAAAATCCAGTGAAGAAATGGGCAGAAGACATGAATACACACTTTTCCAATGAAGACATCCAGATGGCCAACAGACACATGAAAAGATGCTCAATGTCACTCATCATCAGGGAAATATAAATCAAAGCCACACTGAGACACCACCTCACACTGGTCTGAGTGGCTAAAATGAACAACTCAAGCAACAACAGATGCTGGTGAGGATGTGGAGAAACGGGAACCCTCTTGCCCTGTTGGTGGGAATGCAAACTGGTGCAGCCTCTCTGGAAAACAGAGTGGAGGTTCGTCAAAAATAGAACTACCCTATGACCCAGCAATAGCATTACTAGGAATTTATCCAAAGGATACAGGAGTACTGATTCATAGGGGCACATTTACCCCAATGTTTATAGCAGTGCTTTCAACATGGCCGAATTATAGAAAGAGTCTAAATGTCCACCAACTGATGAATGGATAAAGAAGATGTGGTTTGAATATACAATGGAATACTACTTGGCAATGAGAAAGAATGAAATCATGCCATTTGCAGCAATGTGAATGGAACTGGAAGGAATTATGCTGAGTGAAATAAATCAGAGAAAGATAGGGGCGCCTGGGTGGCGCAGTCGGTTGGGCGTCCGACTTCAGCCAGGTCACGATCTCGCGGTCCGTGAGTTCGAGCCCCGCGTCGGGCTCTGGGCTGATGGCTCAGAGCCTGGAGCCTGTTTCCGATTCTGTGTCTCCCTCTCTCTCTGCCCCTCCCCCGTTCATGCTCTGTCTCTCTCTGTCCCCAAAATAAATAAACGTTGAAAAAAAAAAAAATTAAAAAAAAAAAAAAAATCAGAGAAAGATACCATATGTTTTCACTCATATGTGGATCTTGAGAAATTGAACAGAAGACCATGGAGGAAGGGAAGGGGAAAAAAAATAGTTACAGAGAGAGAGGGAGGCAAACCATAAGAGATTCTTAAATACAGAGAACAAACTGAGGGCTAATGGGGGGAAGGGGAGAGAGGAAAATGGGTGATGGGCATTGAGGAGGGCACTTGTTGGGATGAGTACTAGGTGTTGTATGTAAGCGATGAACCACGGGGATCTAACCCAAAAACCAAGAGCACACTTCACACACTGTATGTTAGCCAATTTGACAATAAATTATATTTTTAAAAAAAGAATCCCTGTTATATTCTTAAAACTTATTGAAGACTCCAAAGGTATCTTTTTAACGTGGGTTATACCTATTGATATTTACTGTTTTTTTTTTTAAATTTTTTTTTTTTCAGCCTTTATTTATTTTTGGGACAGAGAGAGACAGAGCATGAACGGGGGAGGGGCAGAGAGAGAGGGAGACACAGAATCGGAAACAGGCTCCAGGCTCTGAGCCATCAGCCCAGAGCCGGACGCGGGGCTCGAACTCACGGACCGCGAGATCGTGACCTGGCTGAAGTCGGACGCTTAACCGACTGCGCCACCCAGGCGCCCCAGATATTTACTGTTTTATAAATTAAAACTGAGAGGGGCACCTGGATGGCTCAGTCAGTTCAGGGTCCAACTCTTGATTTTGGTTCAGGTCATGATCTCACCATAATGAGATGGAGCCCTGAGTTGGGCTCCATGTTGGGCGTAGAGCCTGCTTAAGATTCTCTCTCTCTCTCTCTCTCTCTCTCTCTCTCTCTCCCTCTTCCTCTGCCCCTCCCCCACTCACACTCTCAAAAAATTTTAATTAAAACTGAGAATTTAAAAAATGTTTTTCAATTCACCTGAAAATAACAATAATAAATCCATTATGTGTTAACATAAGTAGCATTTGTTAATGTTTTATTTGTATTTATTTTGAGAGAGAGAGAGAGAGAGCGAGCACAAGCAGAGGAGGGGCAGAGAGAGAGAAGGAGAGAGAATCCCAAGCAGGCTCAGTGCAGAGCCGAGTCAGTGCAGAGCCTGACTCGGAGCCTGATCTCATCAACCATGAGATCATGACCTGAACCAAAATCGAGAGTCAGAGGCTTAACCAACTGAGCCACCGAGGTGCCCCAACATAAGTATCATTGTCACTAAAATAATTATATTTTCTGAAACAAAAAAATGAGAAGAGTAGCATTGTTATACATTTTTGCAAATCTTTTTAATGTCTGACTTAATGAAGATAGCTGAACCTGTTTTTTCTGAAGTATATGAAGAATATCCTGCCTCAGACAGATACATTATTGAAAAGGGAGGAGCATTTTCAGATCTGAAACTATATCAATGATTGTTTCATACTCTGTTAAAACACATTGGTCTATGGGGCGCCTGGGAGGTGCAGTCAGTTAAGCGTCCGACTTCAGCCAGGTCACGATCTCACGGTCCATGAGTTCGAGCCCCGCGTCGGGCTCTGGGCTGATGGCTCAGAGCCTGGAGCCTGTTTCCGATTCTGTGTCTCCCTCTCTCTCTGCCCCTCCCCCATTCATGCTCTGTCTCTCTCTGTCCCAAAAATAAATAAACGTTGAAAAAATAAATAAATAAAAATTAAAAAAAAAAAAACACATTGGTCTATATAGCATTTTGAGTAGAACTTTCATCCAGGCATGATTTTTAAAATACCATGCATTGGTCATATGAGAAATACTGGTTCCCTGATGTTCCAAATATGTATTATACAGATGTTCCAAATATTAACTTAGTTACTTAGATAATATAAAAAATCACATCCAAAAATATCATCACCAATCTCAGAATGTTACCACTAGCAACAAATAATGTCAGTTTTATTTTTCTCTGTCATGCTTATTTATGTTGATTTTAAGAAAAAGTCTGGCAAATATTTTTTTTAATTTAAATTTTAGTTAACATACAGTGCAATATTGGTTTCAGGAGTAGAATTCAGTGATTCATCACTTACATACAACATCCAGTGCCCTTTTTAATAACCAGCACCCATCTAGCCAATCCCCCATCCACTTTCCTCCATCAACCTTCAGTTTACTCTTGTGGTTTGTTTCCCTCTCTCATTTTCCCCCCAATTCCCATATGTTCATCTGTTTTGTTTCTTAGATTCTACATATGAGTTAAATCATATGGTATTTGTCTTTCTCTGATTGACTTATTTCACTAGCGTAATACATTCTAGCTCCATCCATGTTATTGCAAATGGTAAGATTGCATTCTTTTTGATGGCTGAGTAACATTTCATTGTATATATGTGCCACATCTTCTTTATCCATTCATCAGTCAATGGACTTTTGGGCTCTCTCCATAGTTTGACTATTGTTTATAATGCTACCATAAACGTCAGGGTGCATGTACCCCTTTGAATCTGTATTTTTGTATCTTTTGGGTAAATACCAAGTAGTGCAATTGCTAGATCATAGGGTAGTTCTATTTTTACCTTTCTGAGGAACCTCCATGATGTTCTCCAGAGTGGGTGCACCAGTTTGCATTACCACCAACAGTGCAAAAGCGTTCCCCTTTCTCCTCATCCTTGCCAACACCTGTTGTTCCTTGTGTTGTTAATTTTAGCCATTTCTGACAGGTGTGAGGTGGTATCTCATTGTGGTTTTGATTTGTATTTCCTGATGATGAATGATGTTGAGCATTTTTTCATATGTCTGTTAGCCATCTGGATGTCTTCTTTGTAACAGTGTCTATTCATCTCTTCTGACCATTTTTTAACTGGTTTATTTGTTTTTTGGGTGTGGAGCTTGATAATTTCTTTATAGATTTTGAATACTAACCCTTTATCAGATATGCAAATATCTTCTCCCATTCTGTACATTGCCTTTTAGTTTTGTTGATTGTTTCCTTTGCTGTGCAGAAGCTTTCTATCTTGATGAAGTCCCAAAAGTTTATTTTTGCTTTTGTTTCTCTTGCCTTCTGCAATGTGTTTAGTAGGAAGTTGCTGCAGCTGAGGTCAAAGAGGTTGCTGCCTGTGTTCTCCTCTAGGATTTTAATAGTTTCCTATCTCAATTTAGGTCTTTCATCCATTTTGAATACATTCTCTCAAGTAAAAGTGCTATTCTATTTTTTTCAAAAAGTAATTACTTCAGTTCACAACTGAAATAAATGTACAGATGCTTTATCTTAAGACAACCATCCTTCTTTGTTTTTCAGCACAAGAGATTTATGCATACTTCCCATTTTGTTACACAGAAAAGTAAAAAGATGTATACTCAAGTGTCAAGATTTAATAAAATTAACATTTTTTATTGTTTCACCAAAATGTTCTCAGTGTTGCAAAGCTATTCTCCTATGTTTTCTTCTAAAGACACTAAGGAACAATTTGGAGATAACATATCTTAATAATAGTGAATCTTTCAATCCATGAACATGGTGTATCTCTCCATGTATTTAAACTTCTTCAACTTCTCTCTGCAGTGTTTTCTGGTTTTCAGTGTACAAATCTTACACATCTTTTGTTAAACTTATCTCTGAGTATATCATATTTTAAATATCATAAATTGAATTGCTTTACTTTTATTTTCCCACTGTTTGTTGCTTATTTATAAAAATATAATTGATTTCTGTATTTACCTTGTATCATGTGACCTTCTTGAATTCACTTATAGTCTAGTAACTTCTTTGTAGATTCCTCTAAATTTTCTATGTACATGACAAGGTTACTTTTCTTTTCTAAACTATGTGGATTTTATTTTTTATTTTTGCCCTTTTTTGCACTTATTAGGGCCTCCAGTACAATGTTGAAAAGAAACAGTGAGAGCAGACACCCTTGTCTTGTTTCCAATATTAAAAAAATTTTTTTTAGTATTAGGATAATTATAGCCTCCTTAAATGAGTGAGGAATTGTCCCCTTCTCTCTTTTCTTTGTAGGTATTTTTCTTTGTAGGATTAGTATACTTTTGTTTAAGTTTGATCAGATTCACCAGTAAAACTATGTGGACCTTGAAATTCCTTCTGATTTATGATTACAAATCTAATTTCTTTAGTTGATATATTTAGATTTTTATATTTTCTTATAATTCGATAATTCTTTCAAAGAACTTGTCCAGTTCATCTAATTGTCAAAGTCATTGGCTTAAAATTGTTCATAACAGTCTTTTATTAGCTTTTATTAACTTTTGAGTCTATGAAGAATCTGTAGTGATGCACTTTTTTTATTCCTGATATTGGTAACTCATTTTTTCTTTTTGTCTAGTGGAGGTTTATTAACTTTATTTATTTTTTTTAAAAAGTCTTTGCGACAACTTTTGCAATTTGGCATTATCTAATAAAGATGAATATTCACATGTTCAGCAATTCTAATCCTAGGGAAACTGTTGAACAAGTACACCAGAAGTAATTTACAAGGTGCTCACAGTAGCTTTGTTCAAGGAGGCAAAAAAAAAAAAAGTAAATAATTCATTTCCATGTACAAGGAAAAAAAATAAATGTAGTGCCTATGCATGCACAATCATAAAAATGAAAAGTGGGATACATAGTGTATTCATTTTCTATTGTTGCATAAAAAATTACCGCAAATTTAGTAGCCAAAAACAACACAAATTTATTATCTCACAGTTTCTGTGGGTCAGAAGTCCAGGCATGGATCACTTTGGTACTCTGCTCAGGGTCTCATCAGGCTAAAATCAAACTGCGAGCCATGCTATGATCTCACCTGAGACTCAGTGGTCTACTTCCAAGATCACACGGTTGTTAGAATCCAATTTCTTGTGGCTGTAGGGCTGAGGTCCCTACTTGCTTGCTAACTGACAGCCAGGGAATACTCTTAGCTCCTATGGGCTGCCTTCAGTTCCTAGCCACATGGCCCCCTCACAGTATGGCAGCTTTCTGACTTTAGGAAGTGCCCACTCCTATGGGCTCTCCCCCTTAGATCAGGGATACTCAAGATGATCTCCATTTTGATTAATTCAAAGCCAACTGATCAGTAGATAATCATGGAAATGAAATTCTGTTGCCATGCACAGAACAAGAAGTTCTCAGACACCAGACTGAGCGGACATGCAGGACTGCCTCTGCGAGAGAGCAGTAAAAGCAGGAGACTGCACATAGCCTTTATTTCATATTTTATCAGATATAAGTATCCAAGAGTATCAAAGTATGGAAAGAGAACACAAAGGATTTTCAGACATACATCTGGTGACAACGTGAAGGCATGCAGGGAGTATGTGCAGTTCCAAGGAGTGTCAGGAAATTGCAGTGGGTTCTGTTTCTTAACTGTCCTTGGGGGGGATCATGGGGCTTTGTATCTCATAATGCTAGCACATTCAACAGCCTGAGACCAGAACATTGCTGACATTTCAGCTATTGCCCCATTCACCCTCCAGGGCTTACAATACATTCTCTAGAAATAACTCCACAAAAATTCTACCATATTCACAAGTCCCATCCATATTCAAGAGGAATGGACTACAGAGGACATATATGAGGGGGTTAGAATGTTAGGAGACATCTTAAAATTATTTTAGCACAGCCATATGATAGGCAAATAACTCTAATCTGATGGAAAACAACTTTGAGCCTGTATTATACCAGCCATTATATGCTATAGGCATTTATAATCTCAGAAGAACTTTTAAAGTCTAACTCTTTCTGCCATGGGGTATTAGATGATGCCAGGTATTTCTCTAAAATGATTCAGAAATCTGGCCTACTTAAAATATAAATTAAGAGGTAGAGATAATAGAATTAAAGATTAGGTTTTCAGTAACTTATAAATAAAATGTGTTGTAAATAAACAGCTAAATTAAGAAACTATACTATACCAATGAGAAGTCTGCTTTGAGTAAGCTTTTCTACTATAAAAAAAAAAAAATGACAGTTTGAGATTACACCACTCCAAAGCTGTCCCAGTGTAATATGATATTTCACAAGTGCCATGTTGACCCAGTCTTGATGTCATGGCTAAAACTCTCAATTCTCCTTCACTGGCAATTTATCAACCCCCACCCCAAACTACTTCCCTTATCAGGCTCTAACATTCCTGGGTTACAATATACACATACCCAACTGCCAGAGGCCCCCAGATACCTACACTCAGGAACAGCTACTTCTTTCTTAGGCCCATTGAATTATTTAAAATATCTGATCCCCAGGAAGCCTGCCTGGGAAACCTACCTAACTCTATCCTGTTTGCCATACATAAGCACCTTCCTAGTTTCAGCTTACTGTTACCCTGTCCTCAGGTGTAACCTGCTATGCATCCCTGCACGACAGACTTCTCTCTTTGGAGCTGTAATTAACAAACAGTTCTGCCTTTTTATCTATCTGAGTTGTGTCCCACCATCAAAAACCTCTTTAAATCTTATAAAACATCTAGTCTTACCCTAATTGTAACACCAGCTGTCACTAACTGACAGCTGCCTGCACTTGGTCCACTATTTGCACTGACTACAAATTATTTCTGCCAAGTAATACTCATTGCCAACATCTTGCTTTTGAATAGTGCTTTATAAATTTTACACCATATGCCTATATTTTTACTTAATTTATTCCTCACAACAGCTTTTAAGGAAAAGAAGAACAACATTATACTAATTTGATAGATGAGGTTAAGGCTCTGATCTGTCACCCAGAGGCACAGCCAGAATTAAAAAACAAATCTTTTGGTTCTTAATTTAGCACTATTTCTAGCATACCCTTGTGCCCACTATTTAATTTAGCACTGTCTTTTTAATTAACATGTTTCTACTTCAAGAGTACGTGAAACTATTAGCTTCTATTAAGGCCACTCCTTCCCTCCCTCTCAATATCAAGGACAGTAGGATTTGAGTGTAAGCCACAAAACTTCTTAGGCTTTGATACAACTACCACTCATTGCCAAGCGTGGTTTAGGGGATCCTCACAGGCCTGGAACTTCTGGAAAGACAGTCCCTCTAGCCTTAACTGTGTCCAAAACAGAACTGAAAGAGAGTCCACAGAGCCCAGCACACTCCTTGGTGAGACCTCACACACCTCAAGATGAGGCACACACACCTCATCTTACTCAACCCCAACCAATCTTTATACCTCACCCGTCTACTGACAAACTAAGGGACCAGTCCCAAGAAGGAGGCTATAATTAGAACTGATTATCCACCCCTCCCCCTCGCCTGAGAGAACTAATCTCATCATGCCCTATATCTCTGCTTACAACACTCACCTTAAGAATCCTCAGCCTCCAGATCATCTCTCGAAATAGAGGTTCTCACCCTATTACGGTCCTCTACATTGCCTAACTTGAATCAGACTCCAACTCCCAAAACAACCTCTAAATCCTTCCATTGTGACCTTTGGTATTCAGGGTCTTTCATCAACAAAACCTCCTTTCTATAGACTGAATGTTTGTATCTCCCCAAAGTTCATGTGTTGAAATCTAATCTCCAACGTGATGGTATTTAGACGTGGGGCCTTTGGGAGGTGATTAGGTCATGAGGACAGATGGCTCATGAATGGGGTTAGTGGCCTTATAAAAGAGGCCTCAGAAGAGAGCTCCCTTACCTCTTCCACAGTGAGAAGACATCAGAAAGCAAGTTCTCACTAGACACTGATCTTAGACTCCTCAGCCTCCAGGACTATGAGAAATAAATGTTCAGTGTTTATAAGCTACCCAGTCTACAGTATTTTGTTACAGCAGCCCAAACGGACCAAGACACCCCTATATCCTTCAACGTCTTTGATAGACGTTTCTTTATTTTCTTTATCTACTCAAAACCTGGCTGTCCCTTAACAAAGCACGCTTCCTATGCAGTCCTCTGGAGAGGTGGCTATTTTTGCGCCTACCACTTACATACCAATACATTTCAAATGATAAACTGCAATCCATTAGTGAGTTGTGAAACTAATTTAGTGGGTAGTAAATGGAAAACTTTTTAAAATAAAGTAATAGAATAGAAACCAACAGCACACATTGCATGTGGTTAGGGTGAGTATTGTTTCATGAAAGTTTTGTTTCAGCTATATGAATGATGGCTTTACACTATCTACGGCCAGAAGTAAAATGTTCTCTTTGCTTTTCATGCTGCCTCAAGTACCATTTCCCTCCTTCCTTCATAAATAACGTCCTGTATCTTTGAAGCGCTTGCCATCAAACCATCTTACACAGCACGCTTCCTTGTTATTATGACCTAACATATCCTGGTCATTCTCCTTTTCTCATCAAAGCCTCCCTCAACTGGCTTGCTGTCCCATGCTCCATAACACCATCATCATTCCTGGCGACCCCGATATCCATGTGGACAATTCCATCTTATGCCCTGGGTTAGATTGCACAAGTGTGATTATTAAAATACTGAAATATTTTCATAGTCGCTGGTGCCTCCAGGACCAACACTATAGGCTACATCCATTTTGATGGATCCATGTCCATGCTAGTATTGGTAGTTAAATACTTTGGATACTATCCCTGCTGACACCCTAGCCTCTCAGCTCCTTGGCTTTCTCTTACCTGAAATGACTTTGTCCACCACTTTGGCCATTCACTTTCACAGTCATATCCTATACCTAGTTACTACCAATGACTGCAACCCCTCCCTATCTCCAATTCAAGCTCCCCACTCTACCACCTGCACCTTCAGCTCATTACATTCTAACCAATTTGTCTACTTCACTAAGACTCTGGAATAAAACTGATCTTTCATCTTATGTTTTCACTGTCCATCACCCTACTAAAGTCCTCTTTTCAATTATTATGCAGCTTCAATTCTTAGCTCTTACCATTTATTGCATTCTTACTATGCATTCAATTGTTTATCTACATCATCTCATCCTTCACAGCAACCCCACCAAGTAGGGGTTCATTTGGGCATTCATAATGGCATTCATTTTATTGATTAGTAAACAGCTTTATATACATAAATCTGCCCAAGATGATAGAAAGTGGAGGTTCTACAGTTTAAATGTCTGAACCACTATTTCCTTAACCATAGACTAGGAATAACTTATCTCTCTGAGTTGTGAAGATCACATATACAAAAAGTACTTTGTAAAATGTAAAGTGTGCTACAAATGTTAGTTATAATTATTAATTACTGGTTAGGAGACCCTTAACCTTTCTCTACATAGGAGCCCTAATCTGAAACTTCCCTCAACCCTTCTCTCTTGTTTATAGTCATGGACATAGAGGAAGTAAACATCCCCACTGACCTGCTGGTAGAAAATTCATCTCTGACACTAGTCTTCAAAACTTTGAATAGAAGAAAAGCAGTGTCATAAGTGGTGGTTAGGTTCTAGTTAGCAACAGAAGGTAGGGCTTCATAATGGCCGAATAGGCTTTTATAAGCCAAGCTGATAATTCATTACAATCAACTGACTGATAAAAGAACTCTTATAACACAATCTTGAACTGGTAAATACCTGCATTGTACTTTCTTATTCAAACCACAGCAGAACAGGATTTCAGAAGTGAAGAAGCCAAGGCTGATAGGCAAGAGACTGAGTCTTTTAAGGTCTTTCAAAGTCTATAGAGAACTTGAAACCGTAAGTGCCTGGGAACTCTCCCTGAGGCTCAGAAAGAACACTGCTGTGTCCTAAGGAACTCTATATTCCACACACTAGAATCTGGCTATGGGCCCACTTCATCCCATTCTGAGGTTCTGAACTCTATCAATAGGGCAGCCACAGGCCACCACATTTCCTTAGAATGACATGATTAGACCCATCAGGTATATTGCTTTCTTGTAATACTAAATATAATGACTCTTTATTATTTGACATGGCAAATAAAAAACCCCACATTCTCGTCTTTCTATCAATTTCCTCATTTCAATTCTCTACTCTAGATAGACACCCCCACATCTGTATTCTTCATCCCACAGCATGCCACAGCAAGTCCATTTGTGTCTTCTGATTCTATCCAAGCTGTTCTTCCTACATTTTGCCATCAAGACTGATCTTGAAACTTTTCCACCAGAACGTTTTTATTTTATTTTTTTTTAAATTTTTTTTTTCAACGTTTATTTATTTTTGGGACAGAGAGAGAGACAGAGCATGAACGGGGGAGGGGCAGAGAGAGAGGGAGACACAGAATCGGAAACAGGCTCCAGGCTCTGAGCCATCAGCCCAGAGCCCGACGCGGGGCTCGAACTCACGGACCGCGAGATCGTGACCTGGCTGAAGTCGGACGCTTAACCGACTGCGCCACCCAGGCGCCCCTCCACCAGAACGTTTTTAAAAGATGGAATTATCTACCTGAAACTCACTGCATATTTAATTATTCCACCTTGGAACATTATATAGGCATTTGGATTTGTCCATATATTACTGTGAAAGCTAAGGTCTACTCTGGTGTACCAGGTTATAAGTCTAAGCCCAGGGCTCAATTTCTAATTTTGCCTTTTGGCTCACTTAATACCCCAAACCCATGCTGAGATGATATCTACACTTCACAGTTTGCTGATTGATAGGTAAAGAGATGGCACATCAAAGCATAATATAGAGGTGTTTTACATTTTTCCCTGTGATGTTTAAGACAAGGTTCTGACATAAAGTATATGTTTACTAATTATTAATGGCCCACTATCATGCCATTGGGCCAGAGCCTATTTTGCCTCCTCCCCCCTTTTTTTTTAAAGGATACAATCTTACACTGGTTTGTTTCCCAAAGAAGAGAGGAGAATCTGGGCTGCCTCTCCTATCTATCTATCTATCTATCTATCTATCTATCTATCTATCTATCTATGTAACATCTATCTATCTATGTATCATCTATCTATCTACTATCTCTCCCCAAATATCCCTTTTAAGTAAAGTCAGGTCTAGGTGCCTGGTTATGTTCATTTTGTGTGGCAAAGGCAATATAAGTGTCCATTAAACCCCATTTCCTTTTCTACTAGGCACAAGCATTTTACTTCCCAGCCACCCCTGCAGTCAGGTGGGACCATGTGACTACACACCTGAATTCAGTCTAAGGGAATGGGGTGAAAATGATGTACTTCACTTCCAGGCTGGCCCCGGATATCTCCAACAGGTCCACCACAGTTCTCCCTTATCTGAGGCCCATAGATTGGACAATTACAAGGCAACTGGTGATGGTGGAGCCACAAGATACAAGCCATGTCCTTCCATGATTTCAAGGAGCAGATAGCCCACCCACTGGCCCCATCCAACCCACTACACCTGACTTATATGAAACATAAGTCTTTATTATGTTAAATCACAGAGATAGTGGTTTTGTTAGCCTACCTGATTAACACACCTTATATTTATCAACAGTGGTAACATAATGAAAAGAACCCCTGGACTTAGTTCCAGAACTCCAAGATACAAATCTTGGCTTGACCACTCCCCCCACATACCCGGTGATTGGCTCTAGAGTATACTCTATACCCTTTCCCAATTGCAGGTCTATCACATTCTCTTCTTCCTCATTATGGAGCCCTCTCTACTCTTCTGTGCCTCAAGACTTCTGTGAGGCATTCTCTGACTTCCCTCCCATACATATTTATTTCTTTGTTCCTAATGTGGAGTATACTCCTCCGTTTTAGCATCTATTACATTTAACTGCAAATATTTGTTGACCTATGTTTCCAAAGACTGAGTTCTTGAAACACAGACAGTTCCTTTGGGATCGCTGACTGCCAGCAGTTAGTTTTAGTGCCTGGCACATAGCAAAAACTAAATATATATCAAAGGAATGATTGTCACTTATGACCTTAAAGTGAGTCATTTATTTTTTAAGTCTATAAAATTGTACAGAATTGTTGTGATAATGAAATAATGTGATTTGTAGATTATAAATAGGTTCTAATGGTAACATAGTTTATTCCTTCTCATCTTTCTCAAATTCATCTTAATGCTTCGAGGTAGCTCTGTCCAATAGAAAAATAAGCAAGCCACATATATAATTTAATAATTTTAGTAGCCATATTTAAAAGTGAAAAAAAGTAGGTGAAATTAATTTTAATAATGTATTTAACCCTATAGGGTTACCTGGGTGGCTCTGTCAGTTAAGCCACCGACTTCACCTCAGATCATGATCTCCTGGTTTGTCAGTTTGAGCCCCCATCGGGCTCTGCACTGACAATTCGGAGCCTGGAGCCTGCTTCAGATTGTGTCTCCTTCTCTCAGCCCTTCCTCCGCTCACAGTCTGTCTCTCTCTCTCTCTCAAAAATAAAAACATTTAAAAAAATTTTTAAGAACAAAGTAATGTATTTAGTCCTATATATATCAAATGCTGCTTATTAGCTATTTGACATTTTGTTAATTCAGTCTTCCAAACCTGGGTGTGTGTGTGTGTGTGTGTGTTACAACACATCTCTATTTGGACTGGCCACATACAGAGAGTTCAGCAGCCACATATGGCTAGTGGCTCCCGCAAATTGGACAATGCGGCTGCAAGGCCTACTTCAGATAGCACCTTGTCCTTGAAGTCAACCTGACGATCTCTCAAGCAGCATTAGTGACTCCTCCTCAATGCCCTCTCAAGCCCCCTATCCATGCTACCTTGAAACCTACAAGTCAAGCTCCTTGACGAATTCCAGATTGTTGCCTGAGAATTTGCTCTCACAGCGATTGTCTGGCATACAACGATCGGTTATTAAATGTCGGGGTAATTAATGAACCCGTGTGCAAAGAACCCCGTGGGAGGCCGAGGGCCGGGACCGAAAATGGTCAGTCAGGGAGCGGGCGCGGGTGGGCGGCCACCGTAGGCAGGATCCGGCGTCCCGGGGCGGCGGGCGCGGAGGTCCCCGGCTCTACCGGCCTAAGCGATGGGGGGCGTGGGGGCCACGGTCCACCCCCGCCCCCGCCCCCGCCCCCTCCCCCTTGCCGCCGCCGCCGCCGAGCCCCGGAAGCGGGCGGGGATTTCCTGTGCCCGCCCCACCCGCGCCCGCCCGGCCGCCGTCTCCGCCCGTTGCTGGCTCAGCAGCCGGCGGCTCCGACGAAGCGGAGGGCGGAGGGGAGGGGCCGGCGGCGCCCAGGAGGGAGGCACGGGCCGCAGGCCAAGCCGACCGGGGTGAGTGGGGCCGAGCCGCAGTTAGTCGCGGCTGGAGGGAGGGACACCCGGCTTCCCGGGAAGGCGGGTGGGGGCCCAGTCACCCACGGGGCGGGGAGGAGGATCGACGCGGCCTCCGGTCGCTGCCTTAACCGGGGGGTTTGCCCCACTGACATTCTGTGTCCGGCCTTCGCCCAGGCTTCCCCGTCCCCAGCGTCGCTGTCAGGCCCCGCGGTTCCCGCCGCTGTCACTCGGGCACAGGTTACCCCGTGGCTCCTTTCTCTTGACTTGCTCTTGCCCCAGTTCACGGGAAACCTGTTTTCTGACCTCACTTCCCCTGCCCCGGCTCAGCCTCTCGGATTCTCTGAAATCTGACCCTCTCCTGGGGCACTGTGACAAGAAGAAGGGAAGAAGCAACCTTACTCCGGAGCAGGCGCCCGTCCCGCCCATGCCCCACCCGGGGCGGAGGGCAGGGTTCTCTGACAGAACGGGAGAGACACGTCCTCGTGCCCTTGGGCCACTCATTTTGATACACCGCCTTTTCCCTATTCAACAGCGCCCGCTGCAAAAACTTCTGCAGGTGGCTTGAGCCCCGGATATGTGAGGAAAAGTGAGAAATGCAAGCCCTAGAACCCAGACTCCAGTAGGCCTGGGAACATCCTGGAGCCAGGAGAAACCTGGTTAGGGCTGACACCTTAACTGCCCAGGTGCTGTCTCTGAGAGAGTGAACATGTAGGAAATGCAGTGTGAGGATAAGTAGCCACCCCCTTGCTGCTGAGATTTTTGCCAGCACTTCCACAGGTTTTCTGTGGAAAGTAGTCTCCAGTAGTCTGGAGAGGCTCACAGCTAGCCCAGTAAGCTCTGCAGAAGGAGGCTTCCCGTCAAGGGACTGTGCTGCTGGGGGGATGGAGAAATGAGTTTGAGACAGGTGTTCAGATAGTAGCTGTAGGTAAAGCCCTGAAGGAGGATGTTCAAAAGGAGCTTGAGAAACAAGGAAGACCTCCAGTGAAGGGAGGGAATTGGCACCTTATATGTTAAAAACGAGGCAAATACAGGGGCTGGAATTCAGAGGAGAAAGCTAAAATGGAAGTTTCCCTTTATTGCTTTATGGGGAATTTTCCTTTCTCATGAGAAGTCTCTGAAAAGGAAACCTCCTAAGCTGGTAATCAGTCCAGGATGCTCCCATGAGGCCCTGAGACTCCTTTGGACTTCTGAGATGAAAGGATAATTTGTTCCCTTCCTGTGCATTGGGCTTAGGGTTGTCACCTACCTCTTCCATCAAAGACAAATAGGCAAGAAAATAAATGACTTGACATCTGTCATTACCTATCCTGGGCTTCTGGGTTCTTGCAAATGTCATTGAATGGGTATGAGTGAGCCAGGATAGTTCACCAAGGTTCTGACCTGTTTTTGGAAGCCTTTCATTGGCTCTGACGGCTTCGGTACTGAATAAAAATCACACCACACACACACACACACACACACACACACACACACACACACTGATGTTGCCAAGTAGAAGGGCTCTCTGTGCCATCTCATAGACTGTCTATCTGCGAGGAGGCAGGGAATCCCTTGTCAACAACATATGAGACCTGCCCTGACCCCTAAGATGTCCAGAGAGGAGAAAAGCCCACAGCCTGGTCCTATGCACCACAGGATTATTATTAAGAATTTTTGTTATCTAACCCAAATCTCTTCTCTTGGCAATCAAGAGAATAGACCTGTACACAGAGATAGAAACCACTTCTCTTTTCTCCTAGACAGGAGAAAACTATATCTGTTGCTTTTAACTTTTTCCCAATGGCCATATTTCCCATCTCTTTCTCCACTTTTGTTTCTTCTGATGGAACATACTCTGGCTTCTTCACACCCTTCTTTAAAATTGAATATATTTTGCTAATGAGATCTGACTGGATCTTTCCTGTCTCAGGTTCTTTCTTATGTTTCAACTCATAGGACTTTGAATTCACCATGAGGTCATATTAGCAGCAACTATTTCCCCTTTATCCACTTTTGGTTCAAACACTTTCTCTTCTTTTTTACTTTTCTCCATCAGACATCGACTCCCCGTTGACTAACAATTTCTCCTATCTGTCAGGGTTGCTTGGGAGTTTTACTCCTGCTTTCTGAGTTATTGGTCTTTGAACCACATTTATTGCCAGTTCTCATTTTCTGCATCAGAGTGAGAGGTTGTGTCCCTTTGTTGAGGCTTAAGTGAGGTGTCATTTGGCTTAGTTTCATAAGGGAGGTGTGTGCTCCTGACACACACATACCTTTGCCTGGGACTGCCACCTATAGTAGTCATTTCATTCTGAACCAATTGATGAGAATGGATTTGTGGCAGAAAATCTTACATATGATTATATCCATTTTTGTTGAGTGGAAGTCAGTGCATATTCTTTCCTGCATGTGTCCAGATTGCTTACTTTATTGTATTTTCAGTGGTTGAAATTAAATGAATAGCTTGAATTTCCAGGATTGTTCTTTTTTTTTTTTAATTTTTTTTTTCAACGTTTATTTATTTTTGGGACAGAGAGAGACAGAGCATGAACGGGGGAGGGGCAGAGAGAGAGGGAGACACAGAATCGGAAACAGGCTCCAGGCTCCGAGCCATCAGCCCAGAGCCTGACGCGGGGCTCGAACTCACGGACTGCGAGATCGTGACCTGGCTGAAGTCGAACGCTCAACCGACTGCGCCACCCAGGCGCCCCCTTTTTTTTTTTTTCAAATGAAGTTCTTACAGCCATCAGGGATATTCTGTATCTACCATGAGGTCCCCAAAATAACTGTTAGTGACTTTGCTATTTAGCACCTGCTCATTTCTTAATTTCTCCAAGAAGCCTGGCCTAGGCTTAGTTGATTGGAACACACCAAGCTTTTAAAATTCATCTTCCATCAAGCTTCTCGTACCCAGTTTCATCTTTTATCCCTAGGGCTGTTTTCCATAACTCCCTTAGGAGTATTACTCCTTTACATTTTTAATGGGCACAGCTGATAATGAATTTGTTTCAGGTCACAATTTGGGTTTGCAGCAAAGATGCTTTCAGAACAAACAGCAGTCCTGGGGACAGGATGGGAGTCAATGAATGTCCAGCTGGATGGAACAGAGCCTCAGGTGGAAAGGGGAAGTCAAGAAGAGGGGCCATGGAGAACAGCACCAGGGCCACTGGAGCACCTGTGCTGTGACCTTGAAGAGGAGCCACAGTCCCTTCAGGAGAAGGGTAAGAGCCTGGAGGGTGTGTGTGTGTGTGTGTGGGTTTGGGTAGCGGGGAGGGGAGAGCACAGTACAAAGAGTAGTCTCTTAATCTATGTTGAAAACAGAGTTAAAATCCCCAAATTGCCATGGACTGAACACCATAACCAGTACCAGGACTAGTCCATTCTTCCTGCGCCCTGGTCACAGAGTATAAGGAGCTCCTGGGTTCTGTAAACCATGAAACTGGGTTTCTCCCGTTTCTTGCATAATCATTCCCTCCACATGCTGCAAGTGCATGGTTAGTGGTATTGTATGTGGGAGACAAAGGAAGTGACAACAGCTCTGATTACTGTTGAGAACATACCCAGTGAGATGCACTTTACTAGGTGAAAATTACATTCAAATAATATAAATTCAAACCACAGCTAGTCCAGTAGAGATGGCTGACATATAAGTTCTACTAAAAACCACTCAATACCCTTGCAGAATATTTTGAGTAAAGGTCTCTTCCACTAGGTGTATGCATTTGAATTTTATCAGTGGGCAAAAATACAGGACAATGTGACCCTTAAGCTCCTTTAACATGGGGCCCAGTCTCTTCTTGGGAAAGGGTGGATGGTCCATCTCTAGTGGTTCCTCTTTCCTCTCTTCAGCTCAGTCGGCCCCCTGGGTTCCTGCCATTCCCCAGGAGGGGAGCACCGGAGATTGGGAGATGGCAGCTGCACTTCTTGCGGCAGGATCACAGGTGGGCCGTGTGCTTCCCTTAGCCTCTCCCAGGGTCTCATCACGACTGCCTTTCTGTAGCCTCAGCATCACCCTATTGATTTGTTATTTCGCATGATCACTAATAGTATCCCCATCTTATAACTGAGCAGATTCTTTCCTTTCCAAGGGGCTCATCGTACCCTTGAAAAAATGAGTGGAGGCTTGACAAGAAGAGGGTAAATTCCTAGAGGTTAATTTGTTTTTAATGGATGGTTGTGCTATCCCTAGAGGGATTTTAAGAACAATTTATTAATGTCTTTTAAGAAAAAAAATCTGGAAAGATTAGGAAAAGATGACCTGAAGGAAGTTTGGAAGAACATAAAATAGGCAGGACTGGGTGGACAGTGGAGCATTTATGGAAAAAAAGAGAAAACAGAAAGATGTAAACAGGGGCAGAGCCAGAGAGATTTAGATCCAGAAGGCAATGGAAGAACCACAGAAGAACTACACTCCCAGAATGCTTACCATACTGTGGTTCTCTAAACGCTTTACGTATATTAACCCATTTAACCCTGAGAGAAACTCAATTATGCCCATTATACAGATAAGAAAATAGGGTAGGATAAGATTGAAGCACTTGTGTACGGCCAAACTGCTAATAAGTGGCAGAGCCAGGAGTCATTTGGCTCAAGAATCTGGGCTTCTAGCCACCATACTATGCTACCTCAAAAGATAGGGATATGGCATGATGGGTGGAGGGCGAGAAAGAATGTTTTATCTATATGATTTTGTGCTGATAGAAAAGGAAAGGTCAAGTGGAGGAAGGAGATGTTAGTACCCAATTTCTGCAATGAAAAAAATAAGGCAAGTGGGAAGCACTGGGCAGACACCGTAATTAAACAGAGGGAGCAATGAGGGAGCGTGCCTCCAACTTGCCATGGTCTCAGTGGGAAACTCCTCAAGAGACATTATCCTTACTCACTCACTGACCATTACTTTTACACCTCTGTTCATTTACCCTTCACCAAAACTGTATGCCCTATCTCTGGGAAATTCTTTCTAGATGCTCCTGTGCCTCTCTCCTCTACTATCTCAGCATTTTATACTGAGATCACATTTTCCTTAACGAACAATTACTAACAGATGATGCTACATTTTGTTTCAGGGCCTGGTAACCATCAAGGATGTATCACTGTGCTTCTCTCAGGAGGAGTGGCGGAGCCTGGATCCTTCTCAGACAGACTTTTATGGAGAATATGTCATGCAGGAAAACTGTGGGATAGTGGTCTCTCTAAGTAAGCATAATCTTCCCTAGCCACTTTTATAAGATTATACTCTGGGAGGATGGAGCCATCTGCTCTAGAGCTGATGCTCTAGAGTGTCTGTCTAGGGTACTTTCCCTGGCTGGCAATATGTGTAAGCTTTCACTAGAGAAAGAGCATTAAGCCTAATTCAAGGAAAATGGAAGTGAGGTGTCATTTTTTTTTTATTTTTTAATTTTTTTACCGTTTATTTATTTTTGAGACAGAGAGAGACAGAGCATAAACAGGGGAGGGGCAGAGAGAGAGGGAGACACAGAATCCGAAACAGGCTCCAGGCTCTGAGCTGTCAGCACAGAGCCCGATGCGGGGCTCGAACTCACAGACCGTGAGATCATGACCTGAGCCAAAGTTGGACGCTTAACCAAGCAAGCCACCCAGGCGCCCCGAGGTGTCATTTTTTAAAAACAACAGCAAAATAATGCTGAATCGTGGAGAAGAGAACTTTAGGCTCACCTTGGTTGGGAATTGGGAGATTCTTAGAAAGCAGAGAGGACATTTAAGTGATAGAACTGAGTCCTTGGAAACTCAGCAGCCATCTAGGGTAAGATGGGAGTCTGGGGGTAGGACAGCTCTAGTAGGGCTAATTAAGTGAAGTTAAACACAGTTGTGCTAGTATTTGAAATTCGAGTGGAATTTGAGTAGAAGAGAACAGACACACCAGGGAAGAGAATGTGATTTTCTAAAAGAAAGAAGAGGGACTTAAGAGAAATCACATGGGGGCTTGGGGAGAGAGGCCTATATCTGGCCTTCTTTTATCTTCAGTTCCAAGGAGTAATCTAGGAAATAGCTTTTTGTCAGAAATAGATAATTACAGTTGAACTCATTGACATCTCTGTTTTCCTTTCCCATGGGCAGGATTTCCAATTCCCAAACTGGACATGCTTTCTCAACTAGAAGGAGGGGAAGAACAATGGGTCCCTGACCCCCAAGACTTAGAGGAGAGGGACATCCTGAGGGTCACATATACAGGTAAGCACCTACAATAGACTTTCAGCCACTTCCTTCACCCCTCTTGGAGTGTCATCATTACATGTCCGTCTAATCCCTCCTCTGCTCAGCGAGTTACGTAGTCAAAAAGTATAGAGATATTTTTCTTCAACGGGAAGACAGTGTAGCAGAAAGGTTTAGAAGGCAGGCTCTAGAGCCAAACGTTGTGGATTGTAATCTAGGACCACACCTGGGGGACCTTGGAAAAGAAATTCACCCCTCTTTGGGTTCCTCATCCATATATTACTGTGAGATTTAAATATGTTAACATAGTAGAACAGTACCAGGCACATAATAAGCACTCAATAAATGTTAGTTGTTGTTGTTGTTATTGTTGATGTTATTGTAAATGCTTTCCAAAATGTCTCTTGTATTGCTGACAGGTGGTCACTCAGCCAGTGAGGATTGCAGCACATTTCTTAAGTCTCTCCACCTATGCTCATAATAATAAATAAATAGCAACAATAGCATAGACCATTTACTAAGTGCTCACTATGTGCAGGTACTCTACTATCTATCTTATAACATTTATCTTATAATTATTCCCATTTTACAGAAGAGAAAATGAAGGCTTACAGAAGTTAAGTGGGAAAGCTGAGATTCAAAATTGGGTAATCTGCTTCCTAAGTCTAGACTTTTAACCTCTGCACCTCTTGCACTGTCTTATACAACATTAGAGCCTGTTCTCTCAGCCCTTGTGGGGTAAGGTTTAGGCCCTAACAGGAATCATACTACCTCACCTATGACTTGGGTCCTGGGGTACTCTCTTGTGACTCCCCTCTTGGGGTTGGTATTTTCCCTTCTCCACAGGAGATGGCAGTGAGCACGAGGGTGATACCCCTGAACTAGAAGCAGAACCTCCCAGAATGTTATCTAGTGTGTCTGAAGATACTGTTCTCTGGAACCCAGAGCAGGATGAGAGCTGGGATTCCATGCCCAGGAGCTCCAGAGGAATGCTCCTGGGTCCACCTTTTCTTCAGGAAGATAGCTTCTCAAACCTTCTATGTAGCACAGAGATGGATTCCCTGTTAAGACCGCACACATGCCCCCAATGTGGGAAACAGTTTGTGTGGGGCTCCCACCTTGCCAGGCACCAGCAAACACACACTGGGGAGCGGCCCTACAGCTGCCTCAAGTGTGAAAAGAGCTTCGGGCGAAGACATCACCTGATCCGGCACCAGAAAACCCACCTACATGACAAGCCCAGCAGGTGCTCTGAGTGTGGCAAGAATTTCCGATGCAACTCCCATCTAGCCAGCCACCAGAGAGTGCATGCGGAAGGCAAATCCTGCAAGGGCCAAGAGGTTGGAGAGAGCCCTGGGGCTAGGAAACGGCAGCGGGCCCCACCAGTGCCAAAGTGCCATGTGTGCACTGAGTGTGGGAAGAGCTTTGGCCGACGGCACCACCTGGTGAGACACTGGCTGACCCATACTGGGGAGAAGCCCTTCCAGTGCCCTCGCTGTGAAAAGAGCTTTGGCCGTAAACATCACCTGGACAGGCACCTGCTGACCCACCAGGGACAAAGTCCCCGGAGCAGCTGGGACAGAGGGACATCTGTCTTTTGAGATCTGTTTCTGCTGCAGCTGTGGTCACATCTATCAGCAGCTGGTGCTACCAGGAGTCTCTCCCAGAGCTGCCCCTCTCCTGCACCCCAATGGCCAGAATCATGAGCCCTGGCTCCATGCCTGGAAAGATGAGGTTCCAACATTGGCCAGACATTTCTCACCAGTTCTGTGAGATACCACACAAGATGAGTTCTTTGGGCAAAACTTTAGGAAACAGTGCTTACTACATGGGCTGATATTCAGCCTGAGCCCATTCTCAAGGGAGTTTATTACTGAGGTCCAAGCCGAGTGGTTGGAGCCTATGCTATCCCAGTTAAATATTTGAGTACCACCTTTGTATACTGTAACTATTACATCCTCTCTATATATAGAGAGAAAGACCATATTAGCATATTAAAGGCTCTGAGAACTTTCTGGGTACAGGGAATTGTTAAGCCTCTTTTAATGCAGTGTTTCCTAAATTTATTTGACCTCAGTATCCTTTCTATCTTACATCCCACAGAACTGGTGACTCCATGAAACACACTGGTGAACACTGGGTTAGAGAGTAATGAGGAAACAGGAAAGAAATAGTGATCAGGTACCCAGAGTCCCCCTTTTTTTTTATCCAAATGAAAGCTGAGGGGCAGACCTCATTCCTGTGTGGGTCCATCACCCTTAACCAGATCATCGAAATACACATCCACACCTCTTACCCCTACCTCCTGAAAAATAGAAACAAGAACCTTTTCACCCCCTATTCCTACTCTCTTCATCCTCTTCATACATATATCCAGCTGAGAGATCACCCTACATACAATGCTAAGAGATGGACTTATACCTGCAAGTAACCCAGGCCCACATGGAAGAAAAAACTTTATCCCCTTGAACAGACCCCTCTTCTCTTATCTGTGTCTTTGTGTCTATGTGTATCTGTGTGCAGGGTCTTTGAATTCAGAGAGCATGCAAAGTGCAAACTGTA
Organism: Leopardus geoffroyi; assembly: GCF_018350155.1. NCBI lineage: Eukaryota > Metazoa > Chordata > Mammalia > Carnivora > Felidae > Leopardus > Leopardus geoffroyi. The sequence continues at coordinate 75,651,410 of NC_059341.1, read as the reverse complement.
CAAGCTAGATTTTCTAGGGGCTGTTTTCTGGGGATGAGGGTAGTAGGGATTGTATGGGAGTTTTTGTTTTGTTTCAAGATAGGAAGTAAGCTGAGCAATTAAGAGAGCCCTCATGGAAAGGGTTAAGTGATGGGTTAAGTTGTGGGAGTTGAGATATAATGTCTTCCCCAGTATTAGTGAGATCAAGACAAACGTGGATATATATGTCTAGGTCTGACTCTCCCGGCCACAGATTCTTTTGGCCTGGGAGGAGAAAGAAAGACCCATCCTCAGTGAGGTGAGCTGTTTCTTGTTGATTTCAAGTAAGTTGCATATAGAAGCTTCGTGCTTAGTGGGTTTCTTTGTCTTGTTTTAGTGCTGGGAAATTAGGGCAGGAATCACAGTGCTTGCAGGTTGTTGTCATCATTCTTATTTGACCTTGATTGCCTCATCAAGGAGACAGTTTTTCTTGGGGATCTCATTCTCCCAGAAACAGAACTTGAGGGAAATGGCTATGGTTTAGCTTTTCAGCTGATGCAGGGTAATGCATTGGGTTTTCTTCCCAATTCTGGACAGGTATCCACACTAAGACTCTTAACTCCAGGACTTACATAAGTATTCTAGCATCTGTTGGTTGATAAGTTGGTCATTGTTTTGCTTTATTGATAATGTGTTAATACCAAGCTTATAATTTAAAAATGATCTTGTATGTAAGAGCAGTTTGGGGTTAGGGAGAGAAAGGAGCAAAGTGGATGAAAGTGGGGTAGTTTCTCTTTAATGCTTAGACTCTGGTTTGTCCTTAACTTATTTCTCAACCACAATTGGTGGAATTAACTAGAGAGGCAAGAGGAAGTAAGCTGCAACGATCTAGTTTAATGACTGTCCCATTTGCTTAGGAAAAACTGGGTGAATCACAGCTCTTCAGAGTTCTGGACCCAGATGGAGCTGAAAATAGGGCCATTTTGTTGACTTGGCTTCTTAGAATGTATATGAGTTGAGCAGCCGAGCCCCTGCCTCCCTTCTGCTGCTCAGAGCAGCCTTCCTTCTTTGCTTGGAATGTACTGTTCTTGCTTACGTTCCTAGTAATAGAGCAAAATGGCCAGCCCTTTATAAGGTCCTCAGAGAAAGGAACATTTTAGGAGTAGTATTAGGAGATACCCCAGGGACTAGGAGAGTATTGGATTCCAGTGGTAAAACTGGGCTATACCATTTCTTTTACCCTCCCACTACACCTCATTCATTAATGCAGATCAGCTCTATGTAAGCAATGGTTCAGAAACTGTTTTAGATCATAGATCCTTTTGAGAATCTGATAAAAACCAGAAACTCACTTTTTGAGAATAACAGACATTAGCAATTCACTCTGCTTTATATATACATTTAGCAGGTTCAGAGCCTATCCATGGAATCACTAATCTGGGATCATAGGGAGTTACCCTGACCCAGTATGGTCGTTATATATTTGTGTCAAGAATTACAGGGCAAGGATCGCTAAGTATTTTAAGGACTAAGATATCAGAGGCAGTAGGGGATAAAGACAGAGTCTAGTCTTTAATGACTACAAGAGTATTGCTTACATTCTACTTATATTTTTTAAAACGATGACATGCTAACAAATCCAGCTCCTCACAAACTTTGTTTTAAAGACCCGTGGGAGGTGACTCCCTGTACTATCAGATTACACCTCTTAATAACCAAATGTTAACCTCCAGCCTTTGATCTGTTTTAGTAAATGTAAGGAGAGTAAGCGAAGCCCCCAAAGTGTGGGGGCAGTCATAATACCCAAATGAAAGGCATCATGGAGTCTAAGGGCCTTCTGCAGAAAGGACATCTTAGGGCATTTCTGGTATACCACTGTCTTCTCTACCTCGGTCCAACACCACTTTCCTTGGATGAAAAATAAAATAAGCAACAGCCATCAGATGGGTGAATAGATTTGAATGATTTGTCCCATAGGGAATCAGTCTCAAACTCCCATCTTTCTCCCAACTTGCTTTGCCACGTGTCCACCCATCCCCTTTAAATAAAAAAACTGTCTCTGTGTTCTCTCTGGGCAAATGTAAAATGGGGAAGTCCATCTTCAGAAACCTGTCACCTTTTCTTTCTGTGGTGCCTCTACCCTGTTCAGGGCCCCAGTGTCCTCCCCTTTCTATTCCATCAAAGTATGTCTTCAAAGAATCCCTTACACTGGAGGAGATAACTCAAAGTATTAGCTTTTCCCAGAGTCATTTACATTTTAAGCCTTAGCTCTGATAGTAGAAGTGGAAAGAAAAAGTTTTCCCTTGTTCAGCTCCTTCCGGGAGCTAAAGGGGTGATAATTTGTGACAAAGTCCTTTTCTTTCCAGCACTTCTGCACTCAAACAACTGTTTCCTTATTTCCATCAAGGGCAAGGTGAGCCCTGACTCAGAACCAGAGATGCCAGAAGATATGTTCTTTCCATTCCTATTCAGATGAATGCACTGGATGGGGGTGAGTGAGGCTGGGCAGTAACAGAAAAGTGAAATCTATTCCCATATACCCCTTAGAGATCCTGAGCTGGCAAAATTTCCTTCTATTCCTGGAGTGCTATATTAGGCCTTGGGTCTCAAAAGGTGGTCTCTGAACCAGCAACATGGACATCACCTGGGAACTTGTTTTAGAAATGCAAATTCTCAGGCTCCATCCCAAACAAACTGAATCAGACACTCTGGGAGTGGAGCCCAGCAATCAGTCTTCACTTGCCTTCGAGAATATCTGATGTATACTAAAGTTTGAGAATCACTGGCTAGGAGATTCAAGTTCCACTTCAATCAGTGATACCTCACCCTCTTCAAGTGGGGAGAGAGGGAGGGAAATCTTTAAACCCCTGCTGCCAGATTTATTTTCTGCAACCTCTCCAGGCTAGTTTCTCTTCATTTCTGGTTCCCTTGAGTCCCAAGGTCTTCCCGCACCCTTAAATCGGTGAAAGGACTCGGTCAGGCAACAATTTTAGAAATTGTGTGTTTGGGGGCGGGGGGGCAACTACCAATGTGCCGTGACTTACTGGGGCTAGAGCTTCTAAAATGGGGTCTGAGGATTCACGGGTCCAGAAATCTGAAAGGATAAAAAGGAGAAGATACCTCAAAGAAAGGAAATCCAATGTAAAACTGAAAAACCAACATCCAAGGAAATGGTCCTCCTTTGCTAGTTAGTGGTCCTTCTCCAGGCCTAATAAGTTGCCCTGGAGGCTTGCAAGGTGGATATTTAGCACAGGATAGAGGGTAAGGCCAGCTCTCCCAAGCCCTTAAGGAACCAAGTTTTCCAACCTCACAATTGCATTGGAGACCAATGAGGTACCATGCAAGGGATTTCTAACCATGAATTGGCATACCCTGTGGACAAGGGCAACAGAAGTACTGGAGAGTCCCCAGGACACAAGAAAGAACCAGGCTCATTTAGTAATATGTGACAGAAGTGAGATTTGAACCCAGACTCGGTTTACCAGGTAGAGTTGTAATTGTAATCAATTAAGCCATGGCACCTGTGTCAAAAATGCATTTCCTGCTTGAAGATTCTGTCCAATTCAGGCTGCAAGAAGGGGCCTGTCTTGCAGGCCCTGGTCCTGTTACCTCTAGCTCCTCTCCTAACCAAACTCATGAGGACAGACTGAACTAAAATGACCACTCCTGTGGGGCTCTCCAAGGTCAAAAGGTTGGAGTGAACCTAAGTCTCTTTGGAGGTGATCAGCTCCTCTCTCCAAGGTGGAGAAGCTTAGCTACAGTTTTCTTCAACTCCAGTCTTCAGGGTCTCTCTCTCTTGCTTTTCCAGTTACTGCCTTCATTTTCCCAATAAATGGAGCTCCTCCTCCATTCTTCACTCCCATTTCTCTTTTTCAGTTGGTTTGGTTTAGTAGCTTTTCGTTTTGTTTTGCCTGGGGAATGCTTCACCTTCCTAAGGATATATGTTCTTCCTAATCCCTATCCTTCTCTTTCCATCATAGTTATTGTCTTTAGGCTTCTAGCTAGTTCCGTTCCACCATGAGCCCCTCCATCCCTCTGCCTGCTGTCCAGTTTGTCAGCTGTAAGCCTACAAAGCAGGGTCAAGTACTCATACTTCCCACTTTCTTCCCTCCAGTCCTTGGCTTGGCTCTAGCAGCTCAGCTGCCATCTTACCACCCTGCATCTCTTTCTCTCTCTCACCCTTCCCCACATCCTAACCTGGCTAAGAGGTTGTCCATACTGCCAAGTCCAGGCCCTACACTCCATTCCCTACAGGCTCTTCTTCCCTAGATTTAGCTTCCAAAGTGGGTTTCTACTTTTTGCTACTTTAATTTACTCAATCTCTTCCTGTCTTTTGTGGCTCCTGAGAATCCCTCTCAATTTTATAAGCCATTTTTGGCAATCTCACTATATGCCAGGCACTGGCTCTTCCAGGCCTGGGAAATCAGGTGTGACCATGGTCCCTGTACTCAGCATGTTCCTCAACTGAGCCCTCCCCTGGCACCGCTTTCCTGCCATGTCTCTTGATACTGCACACCAAGGCACACTCTTCCAGGAAGTTTTGGGAGTGTATGCCCACTTGCCATCCAACCCAACTGCTCTGTGCCTGCTGGATTTCTAGCTCTTGTCTGACTTGATTCCCTCTGATGGACTGTGAATTTCCCATGGGTTACCCACTGGGGACCTTTGTCTGTATCCTTAGGGGTCTCTAATATGCTTCCCATGGTCCCTGTCAGTTGAATAAAGGTCTTATTGGCTGTGTCACTGATTTCCTCTCTCAGTCCTCTCCTCTCCTCTTCCCTCCATTCTCAGCTCTTCTCTCATGATCAAAAGACTGCAACAGAGTGGGAGACACCAGACAGCTCTGGGAGGAGTCACACAGTCATGCGTGAGCCCCTTCACTGCTTCTCCCAAAAACATAAACCTTGAGATGCCACAAATTAGGCCTCCCCATCTCTCTTTTGGTGTCCTGGCTTCCAGATGTCCCTCCCCTGGTCTTCACCCAACCTGGAGCTGGGAAAAGGAGATTGCTGAGCAGGACTGGGCCTAGGGTAAGGCAGGTAAGGGTCTAGGGAGCAAATATAAGAAGGCCCTCCATCTCGGGGTCATTCAAGTGCTGACCCTGCTCTTGGGAGACCCTTAAAGTGCTGAACCCAAGTCTGGAAACCGAGGTGATGATGGTGACTATGAATTGACCCCCTAGGCAAATTTACAGTAATTGGAGATTTGGTGGGGGGAGCCAGAGGAGGCATGCACAGATGGGGTTAGGCAGGAACTGGGTCCACCAGACATACTCACCCTTGTGGATAAAGAGGATGAGCATATGGCAAAGGGGATCAAGAGAATAAGGTAAGAGAATAAAATTCGTGTGGGAGTAAACATGGGAAGCTGGCATGGACACCACTAGCCTCTGATCCACTGACACAACCTCCCACCTATGGAGCTTCATGGGACATGGGGAAGAGGGGAAGGAGCCATTCCCCAGGCCTTGAGTGCATCCCAAAGGCTTTGCTCTTCCTCCGTGGGAGTTGCCTTAATGGAGCTTCAAGCCTACTGTTTAGGGGACAATCTGCCTCTGCAGCTTTCTGAACACCAGCCAGACTGTTTTGGCACCTACCTCGGTGCTTCAGGTTTCCCCATTTTCTTATGTTCACTCTTAACTTCCCACTGTCACTTGGAGTAATACTCTTGACAAGTCTGGTCTTTCTCCTAACCAGAAAAGGAGGAAGGAAGGAATTGACAACAGGGGGAGGAGAAACCCAGCCGTGATTGTTCACTGAGGGCCCTGTTCTTTCTGCCGGCTCCAGTGGTCTATTGGAATCCTGACTTCCTCTCCTTACTCCCCTCTATCAGTGCCTTTCCCAGCCCCATCCACGGCCTCATGCTGAACCCCCCACCCCAGTCTTCAGTTCCTCTCTTCCAAATCCTTTGGCTTTTCTCTTTTTCAAACTCCCTTTCTGACATGGTGCCCCTACATTAATTTCCCAGAATGTCTTCTTGTCCTTGCTAGGCATTTCTAGCCCAACCACACTGCTTTGCCATTTCAGAGCTCCCCAGAGGAGCGGGGACAGGAGAGAGCTACTGCTTTGAGACCACTGACAAATGGAGATGCTTGCATGTTCTGAAAACCCCACAATGTGTTTAAGAACACCCTCCCCCACAAAAATCCTCTAAGTTACCAAAACACTCAATGTAGAAGTGAATCCTAACTTCTGATCTTTGCCTACATCGAAAAGATATCTTGGAGAGTTACTGAGTAGATGATGAGGCCCCATCTGACATCAATAATTGTAGACAAGAGAGCACTGGATTCACAGTTAAAAGTCAATTTCTAAAGTGCACATTTTCTAAACATTAGCTTTTTCACTTAAGATCTAAGAGACTGAGGTGAAAATGAAATGAAATAATGCATGCAAAAGTACAAACCATCTTATAAATGAAAAAACTATAACAACTACATGGAATTTTCTACTTTATTTTTGAACAAGTTACAATTCACTTGATTCTGAAAACAAATACAAAAAAAAAAAAAGATATAGTAAAGAGTCTCATTTCTACGTATCCTCTACCATTCCCATCATGTTCCCCTCACAGTAGAGAAGCAGTTTTTTTGTGTGTATCTTGCCAGAATTTTATACAATTACAAAGAGGTATATTTTCCTCCATTTTACACAAAAGGTAGTATGGTATACTCAATGTCCCAAATTGTTTTTTCACTTAACATATCTTTGGGAGCTTGTCATAATACATAGAGAATCCCCCCTTTTTACAGCTGCATGCTATTTCACTTTATGGAAGCTTCAGTTTAACCAGGCCCCTGGTAAAATTTAGATTATTTCCTTTTCTGTTACTGCAGTGCTGTACTGAATACGTTGGACATAAGTCTTTTCACAAATGCATTTACATCTAAAAGATAAAGTGGTTCTGCTGGGTCAAAGGATATTTGCATTTGTAATTGTAAAAGGGAAATTCCCTCCATTTACACTCTCACTAGTGTTGTGAGTGCCTGTTCCCCCACAGCCTTACCAATGGAGTAGGTTCTCAAAACCTTTGAACTGATTAAAAATGTTATCTTACTGTTTTAATGTGCATCTCTCTTATGAGTAAAATTGTATCTTTTTCATATTTTTAAAGGCCATTTGTATTTTTTGTTAACTGTTTTATCAACAACCATTGAATAGTTGATGCAAAAGGGCATCTAAGCTTTGTTACAACTCTAAAGTCCAACAATTTTCTGATCATCATCATCGACTAGGCAGTTGAAAGCAAAGAATTGAGGTCAGGGATGTTCCATTTGCTCTGACTAAAGTTAAATACCCAAATATGGCACTAGAGTGTGAGCAGGGAGAAGTGGGGATTATGCTTTATCCATCTTTATTCAGCAAAGCATCCAGAATCTTATAGGCATTTAGTTATTAGTGAACACTTGGGATGAGATTACCTATTCTTGGGAATTCCTTTCACAGAAGTACCCAGCTAGCATTATAATCTAGATAATCTGGATAGCTTGCCAATGAGTAAAGTCATTTCTTATATTTCATTGGAGTACAGCCACCCAAAAGCTTATGAATGAAAAATAATCTGTAGTGACCATTGATAGCTATTACAGTCAGGATCTGACACTTAATAAATTCAATAAATGTACTGACTGATGGATGGAAATTTTGCTTAAATGAAATCATCACAACACAAACAGAACTGTGATGGTTCTTAGGAAATCTAGAAAAATGTTTGCCCCTGTTTTGCATCCCATCTTAGGAGAAAAGGTATCTAGTTCTAGATCATCTGATTCTTTAGGTAAAAACTTGCCAGGACTATAGGCGCATCTGGGTGGCTCAGTCAGTTAAGCACTCAACTTCGGCCCAGGTTATGATCTCATGGTTTGTGGGTTCGAGCCCCGCATCAAGCTCCACACTGACAGTGTGGAGCCTCCTTGGGATTCTCTCCCCCCCTCTCTGCCTCTCCCTGATTCACACTTTCTCTAAAATAAAAATGAAATAATAAAACCTCCCAGGACTATAAAGGGGCAATACATCTGGCTATCACAAGGACATCTGATTAACTTTGTTCTAATTGTGTTCAATAGACAATGTTTTTCACTGCCTTTTTTCAGATGGCTCCCTATTCTCTGATTCCGTTTGCTTCATTCTGCTACTCACAGACAATTCAAGAACACAGTGAACCTAATTACAGCAGGGGGAAATTTAAAGTTCAAATCATCTATAGATGAGATATACTTCAAGCATTTTACTATTAGCTTTGCATAGGTTTAAAGTGGTAATTCTTATTAAGGGTATGAGGGGGTGATTATTAGCATCACTTAAGCTTTCTTTTCTTCTTGTGTGGTTGTTTTGTTTTGTTTTGTTTTTTGTAAATACACATACTCTGTTCCCCCTTGTAGGTGATATCAGACTCTTGGCAAAAGCTTGGTCAGGTACACTCTGAAAAAGCTCCCCAGGTTGTCCCAACACCTTCCCACCTCCAATGATCACTCTCCCCTCTTTTCAAGAATAAAAAGCACCTTCCCAGTTGTTCCCTTTCCCCTATTTGTTTGGCTTCAGTTGGAAACAGCGTCATTTCCCTGAACCGGCAACTTTGATGTTTACTTCCCTAGGGACCACTTCCGTGTCCTGTCATGACCTATGGCATGAGAACTACTCCCATGCTGCTCTTAACCTTTGCTTTCAGAACTAAAAGAAATCATACATTTGCTCCATATTTGATATATAGTGTTCAATGCCTGTTGTTTTTTAAGAAAAGCAAAAGACTTAGCTATTCATTAGCCTTCCCCATCTTCTATTTCTGATAAGCATTCTATAAATCTTTGTTGTTTGTTTTGCATTCATAAATCTTGATAATATCCTCTCTTATAGTTAGTGCTTTCCCAGTTGATAACTCCTTTACTGAATTTTGGCAAGAAAAGCCTATGTCATGATATTTTAAGTACTTCTTATTTTACTAACACTTAAAATCATCCTAGCCCAATTCCAACTCTTTTTTTACAGAGAAGGAAAACCAAGCTATCAACAGGTAAGTAACAACTCAGCCAAGGTCAGAGTGGCAGAACTTTGACTAGAATCCTGGTCTCATTAAGTACTGATCCTGTATAGTTTTCTGCTATAGTCATTATTACATAATCACAAATTATTTATACTCATTAAAATCTCAGTAATGAGCACCTACCCTGTGCCAAGCTCTGTGCTAGATGCTTTCACACTCTCCTTTAAGTGAAGATTAACATATAAGACAAAGTTTTAAAGTTAAGATTATCAAGTCAAGCAAAAACTATAAACCCATTACAATTTTGGGAGAAGGGCCTTTTTCCTAAAAGGAATTTCAGTTAAGAACACTTTGGATCAGTGAGACCACTCAACTTAAAGGTTGTCTATTTTCTTGTCCCAATGATGCCCCCCACTTTGCTTTTTACATGCCCTTCTCCCCAAAACTCAATTTGGATTTGATAGGGTGTCTAACGTTAATTCAGTACTTCTATCTAATCTCGTCAAGTTGCCGCTTTTCTTCTACCTATTTTCTTTTTTCCTTCTGAAAGGCATTTTCCCAACAGGAACAGAATCCCAACATCTCCTTGTCTCTTCACCCCATATGCCTCTGCTATAGGTCTCACCTCACCACCCACCCTTACCCTTCCTGGTACAGCAAAGACGAAACAGACACAATGTAGTGGAAAGGTCTTGTGTATAGTTTTGTCCACTTCAGTGTGTGAGAGCTGCTCTCATTAGAGCCTAAGGGGAAAGGCATCTGTGCCTTGAGGAAGGGAAATTGCTCCCACACTACAGGCACCCGGCTGCATACGGAGGACTTTAAGCTTTAGTAGAAGTCTTTGTGCGAACAGCCCTTGGGTCATGCGTGGGTCTCCCCTGACCGCTAAAATTTAGGTCACTTTTAACCAAGGATGTCTTCTGGATGGTGCGTTTTACCAATGTCTCCTGGTCCTGCTGCTTCTCTTCCCTGGGCTTCGAGCTTGGCCTCTTCTGTCGGGTCCTAGGCCTGATGTCTTCCTTCATGGTCTGACCTCTCCCCTGGTTCATCACCTTGGCCCTTGCTCCCTCCTTGGCTTTGGAACGCACCGAGTCCTTGGCTCTTGGCCTGACCTTCCTCATCCTCGTGTTTCCCTTCGTGCTCTGTCTCCATAATTCCCTGGCCTTCTTGGCCGCCCTGCGATGCGTGCTGCGCCTCCGTGGGCTCCGTGGCCTAGGAGGAGTCCTCCTCGAAGAGCGCACGCCCTCCTCCAACCTCGGGCGTCCCGGCTTTCTCTTCGGCTTTGGACTCTTCCAAACCCTGAAGTAGCCGGAGGCATCGCTACCGCTGACTCGGAGAAGCGTGCCCTTAACATCAGACCTGGGTGCTTCGCCTGAGTGGCGGCACTTCCGGCGCACTTCGTAGCCAGCATTTCCGAGCTCCTTCTTGAGAGTGGCCAGAGTCAGCCCTTTGTGTGCTGTGATGGCTCGGAGCAACAACTGGGACACTTTGAGCACCGAGGTTGGACCCCGCCTTGGCGGTGCCCTGAGGGTTTTTTCCGTGGCCTGCTGGGTTTTAACTTCAGTGCCTTTGGATTCGCCAGTGGGCCCAGGCACCTCAGCCATGGCCCCGCTCCCGCCTCCGCAGGGCCACTGCTCTGGGCCTCCCCCAGCCAAGGCGGGAGCTAAAGCTGAGACTGGCTGGACCACGTCACAATGGCAAGGCCCCACAGAGATGTTCAGGTTCTGGTTAGGGAGCTGCCAGATCCCACCCAGGTAGGGTGTCCAATCAGACTTAACTTTCTTCTAGGTCTAAACCAATCCAGATCCTCAGCGCCTCTGCACCCATAAGAATCACCCTTATGATCCCAGGGTGTGTTCGCCCCGCCCCTTATTGTGCTACCACTTCTTGACCTTGATCTCAACCATTTACTTAAGTTCACTATTTTTCTGTGGTCCTGAATACCATTGACTCACATTTCCCTAAGGTGAAAGAAGCTGCCCCCAACTATCTAAAACAGGTCATACGATGCCTTAAAAAAAAAAAAAAAATGTGGTAGTCTAGCAAACAACCCCGACCTAGAAACTCCCACCTTTTCCACCCACCAGTTAGAGATCTATGGTCATGCCTCCCTGATGTGTCTCATGACACGGTGGATTCTATGCAAGAATATGAAGGAAAGAAGGAACCACTAAACCACTACCCTAAACAATGATTCCTACATCTGAAATTCAGATGCCTCATTCGGTTGGATTGGAACAGTCCAGTTTACAAATAGCCTAAGAACTCTGGTATAATCGTTATTCTTTGAGCAGACTTTGCTTTTCTGCCTCTTGTCCTTCTTCTTGGATTGCCCACCCCTTTTCTCTGCCCAGTATAGCCTGTTCATCTTTCAGAGTCCTGCAAAATACCTTTTTCACTGAAGCCCCCTCATATTCTTTTGGTCAAATGATTTCTCTCAACTACCACATTAAAATTTTGCAATGCTATACTGCATTTTCTTTATTTTAAATTAATTCCGTACTAGAGGATACAATGAGGCACAATAGTTTTAACAAGAAGACAGCCTAGACTCAGAGCTGTAAGACATAGACACATACCCCAGCTCTTGAACAGCCATGTGGCATTGCTAAATCCCTCCATATCTTTGGATCTGACTTTTTTATCTTAAAAAAAAAAAAAAGCCAATAATACGTTCCTACCAACATCGCAGAATTATTGCAAAAATTCAGAAGAGGTGATGGTAGATGACAAAGGACTACCCAAATATAAGGCATAACATTAACTTTACCCTGAATGTTTATATCTTTCCAACTAAATTAAAAGGTCCCTGACAGCCAAATAGCCTTTGAATTTCTATGGTCCATGATGCACTCAACATTATTCTTTATTAAACACAGCAGGCATTTAATTGAGTCTGTGTAAGCTCCTCTCTGGTGAGGAGACTTTCTCTGGATTCAAAGGAAACTCCCAGAAAATCAGGAGAAAGGAGCAGGATGAATCTCAAAGGGTTGAAAAGGAAGCTAGTTGCTCAAGGACTTACTATTTTGGACACAGTTTAGCTGTGAATTATTCAGAGAACACTTCAAATTGCAAAGCATATCCTACTTCTCCAAAGGACATTCACATATACCCAGCAGTCACAGGCTAGATTGTGACATAGTTTCTCCCAGGAATAAAAGTGCTAGAAAGTAGCTTAGACCAGTGCTTCTTAAACTTTAATGTGTACTTCAGAAAGTACAGATTCCAGTACATTAGGTCTGGAATGAGGCCAGAGGTTTTATCTTTCCAACAAGCTCCTAGGTAGTTCCATCTGGTTATAAAACAACCCTTAGAGGGAGTGGGGAGGAGACAGAACGGGAGAGGCAAGAGATTAGATTGGAAAGGTAGGTTAGGGCCAAGGTGTGAAGGACATAACATAAAAATGACACAGCTATAAGTAGTCACACAGCAGTAAGTGGTAGAGTGTGGATTCATGCCTAAGTCTACTGAATTCTAAGGCCTGAGTTACTAACTACTGAGCTAGGTTTCCTTTTCTCCAAGGTTGACCCTCCCCACACCTTTATGTATCTCCACCACAGAGCAAGAGGAAGTTTGTCTCCACAATTACAGCTCAGAATCAAAAGGATCTACCAGCACTCATTGTACCTTCTCCCAGTCTTTAAATTAGAGCAGGGTACTGTGGATCTCTAAGAACAGGAGAGTAACACATCAGCACAGGGACAATGCATGAATGAAGAGCTGCCAGATGGAGAGGCAGAGCCACATGGAGCAGGATTTCTCTCATTCGTGTAGTCTCTTGGTCTGGCTGTACTTCCTGTTTACAGAGGTCAGTGGCCATAGGATGGGGCAACCACTAGAGATAAAAGGGCAAAACTGTTTGCTTTGAGAATAAGAGGAAGGTAAACAAAGTCTGACCTTCATATCAACTGGCTCCAGGTAAAAATAGGTTGGCTGCACACAATGGTATCATCATGAGAGAAAGACAAGAACCAAATCAACCATGTTTATTGATACCCCAGTGATGAGAAAAGAGGTCAAATAGAAACCTTTGGGAGAGGGTGAAATTAAAGGAAAAGAAATATATGAAGCAAAATAAAATAAAACATTTTCACTTATATATAACCATTCATTTATACATAGATTTCTGTATAAATATACTCTAAGTAATAGAGGAAAAACAAAAATGAGAGGTAGGAAACAAATGCCCTACTACCACTCAGCTGGTTCAGAGGTTAAGAAAGCCAGCTAGCTGACAGAAACTTTCTATAGCACCAATCCCTTGGAGTTACTTTGTTCCTCTTTGGAATAAATCTACTTGCCAGCCCTCTTATTCTGATGCCCCAAAACAAAAAGACATTTCAAAAAAAAAAAAGATTGCATTAGGAAAAAGATTTCATTAGGAAAAGATTCACTACAAACCAGCATCATACCTCTAATTAGGAGACACCAACTCCAGCTCCAGAAAGACAAAACTGAACCATCTTTTCCAATTGTAATCTATGACTACAAACCAGAAGTTACCACCTAGCACCACCCTGTTGTGAAAAAGATCAATAGCTCTTAATTTCTGGAAGCTTTGGAGTTAAGGGGGTGGGGGCAGAGGAGAAAAAAGGATACTTGGGAATAATGTTTAGCCTAAATCCTTCTGCTTCAAGTTCCAGAGCAAGATCGTATTGTTCTCTGTTGGTAACAAGACTCTTCTATGATGGTCATGATTCTGTGAGGTCTCCAGAGGAACTTGGTTGCCTTAGACAGGGCTACCTTTAATTACTTACAAAATTCTAGAACATCAGATTTCATTAATTTCACTCCCTCACATAGAGTTATGCAGCTCTAACTTCATTAAGGATAACTCCATGTAAGGGTACAGCAAAATTTAGTAGCACACTCTGATCTAACTTCAATCTATACTTCACTGTCCCTCCTTGGTCCACAGGCCTGCAGCTCCAAGGTTCTAGGTCTCACTCAGTTATCTTGGATTGACTCAATTTATCTCTCCCAAAACCAAATGACATTAACCTGTTCAATAATCTATTATAACTCCCCCACTGACCTTAAACTGTTAGTTGTTTTTCCCCAAAAGACTCCTTTTCTCTCCTGAACTACTACGATGTGCCTGGCACGACAGTCATTTCAGCAAATAAACCCACCAGTCCACTCATGCCTTTTGGGAGGACTAAAGTAGTTCACACAAATGAATGCGAAAATAAAATATCAAGATTCCATAAAAGCATGGAAACAGACTAGCAATTGGGCATTCATCCTTCTAATCCTCAGCGTAATTGTTCATAAGAGAGTCTAGACAATCTAGGGCGCCTGGGTGGCGCAGTCGGTTAAGCGTCCGACTTCAGCCAGGTCACGATCTCGCGGTCCGTGAGTTCGAGCCCCGCGTCGGGCTCTGGGCTGATGGCTCAGAGCCTGGAGCCTGTTTCCGATTCTGTGTCTCCCTCTCTCTCTGCCCCTCCCCTGTTCATGCTCTGTCTCTCTCTGTCCCAAAAATAAATAAAAAAACGTTGAAAAAAAAAATTAAAAAAAAAAATAAAAAAAAGAGAGTCTAGACAATCTAGATCCAGGTGATCTTACTGGAGGACCAGGAAAATCTCTCAGCAATTATATAAAAAATAAGATCTGGTCTCCCTGACTCCTCCCAGGAAGCTCTAAACACCTAGTGTAACACACCCCTCCCCACAAATATAAAATCTATACTCACCCCTCCAAAAATGACAAGAGAGAAATAAGGGCTTTGATATTAGCAAAATCTTACCCAAGTTATTTTTCTCACCCAAAGGTGTGCTATATAAATTAAATCTCTCATAAATTACATCAAGCATCATTAATAGTTAAGTCTTTCCATGATCCCACAATGTGGGACCTCTAAGAACCATTCTGCTATAGTCAGTTAAATCTCAAAACTGAAAACCCATTTCTCTAAGGATTTTTACTTTCAATATGAGGCTTAGGTCATCCCTAGACACAGATAAGCTGCAGTCCCAGAATAACACTACATGCTGGGCATCATTCATTTCTGTTATAGTAACTCCCAGCCATCAAACCCCTTTGTCAATTCCCAAATTACAGTATAAATGAAGCCAAAGCAGAAACACAAAAAAATGGCAGAGTAAGAAATCAGTTACCATAGGTATGTAACTCTTGTAGTCTGAGAATTGAAATATCTCAGACCTATAACCACTACAAGGAACCTTATTTCTATCCTAATCTTTGCAAATCTAAAATTCCAGGAAATCCAAATTCACTAACTAAAAATTTCTTTCCTCCAAATTAAATGGTGTAAATAAATGCCCATGCTCAGGAATACAACCAAGAGCAAGACTGATTTGCATTCATAATTCACAATACACTTCCTGGAATTATCCTGAATAATTTCCCCCATTTTTTCCTTCAAACCTGCAGTTCTAAATATTTCATTTCAAAAACACTTACCTCTCCATTTCCTGGGAATAATTACATCTACTTTTCTATTTTAATCCTACTCTTCTTCCTGGCTTTTTCTCAGCTTTTGATCCATCTAGGGAAGAAGAGCTACTTTTTATTGAAGGCCTATGGATCAGGTATTATGTAGAAGTTATCACTAATTCTTTCAACAGCACTGAAAACTGGATAATATTATTCACATTTACAGATGACAAGGTAAGTGGTGTACTGAAGGAAAAGTTTGGAATAAGAATTCTCTACACCTCACAATTAAGCCTACCAAGGATTCCTATTTTTCATTTTCCACTTAGAAAAAAAGAAATCGCCACACCAGCTCTTATATCATTTCACTAATCAAAGCTTTGGGCAAGCAACTCAGATTCCCCTTTCCTCACTATACCTTCTACCATACTAGTTATGCCAGTTGCCAAATTATTGCTTTTGTTACCTGAATGTGAAAATGGATCTGGGCCTTTTAAATATTTTTCCTTTTCCAGCTGACGTGATGTTAAGCTTTATAAGTAAAGGGTACTGCAGAGACTTTGCAGGAGGAAAGGGTTTTCCCTTTCAGTTTGGTTCTCTGGTCCTTCACCAGGTTGCTAGAGCAGAGGTTGGAAAACTGTGGCCCATGGGCCAAAACCAGCCTGCTGCCTATTTTTGTATGGTGTGTAGGCACAACTCATGTGGACTAGCACTTTGAGCTGCAGAGAACAAGACATAATATTCCCCACCTCATTTCACAGTCCACTCCCAACATATGCTTCCCTGGCCTGGGCCGTGCCTCACCACTCTCTAGGGCCAGTGCTGGCCCCATACACAGTCCCCATTCTCCACTGGTGGCAAATGAAAAACAAATTTATATCTTTTTTTTAAATGTTTTTTTTTTTTAAATTATTATTTATTTTGAGAGAGCACACGAGCTGGGGAGAGGCAGAGAGAGAGGAGAAAGAGAGAGAATCCCAAGCAGACTCTGCACTGTCAGTACAGAGCCCAGTGTGGCGCTCGACGTCACGAACTGCAAGATCATGACCTGAGCTGAAATCAAGAGTTGGACACTTAACCAACTGAGCCACCCAGGTGGCTAAAAGACCTACCTTTACCTTTAACAAGGTAGGAGTAACTTTTCATGAGAAAAACGCATAGAATACCATAGTTAATAACTTGAAAAATTTTAAGCACAATACTCATGTTTAACAACACGCTAATAAAACTGAGATGGATCAAAGAGTTAAACATATAAAATGAAAGCAGGAAGAAGTTTATGTATTTATCTGATTTTAGGAAGAAGAAATATTTTCTAAGTATAAAATTAATGGAAGATACCACAGAAGAAATACTGACATGATTATATAAAAATCTAAAAGTTTTGTGCATTAAAGGATTAAGACAAGAGTGAAAAAGCAAACTGAGGAAAAATCTGCCAAAACAGTCTAAGAGTTATTTCAAAATTAAGAGTAAACCCCCAAATTAAGCAATATATAAATGAAAATAATGGTTACTATGTGAAAAAACAAGCTCTTCCCTTGACTATAATAACATTACAAAGGAAGTAATAATTTTTGACCTATCAAAGTAACAAAGATTATTTTTTAATAAAAACAGAGATAAGAGACTTCTATTCCCTGATAAGATAATCACTTCCACTCAACCTCTCCTATAAATAAAAACCTTGGACTAAAATATATAAAACTACCAGAAGCCTCTAAAAAGCAGATAAAAGCAGGCAGACTGGCCCAGGGTCTCAGGACTTAGGGGACACGGTAGCTGCAAGTTCCTTGAGTTTTCTTTTTTGCCTCATATATATTATGGATGCTAGAGCAGCCTAAAAACCAGAACTTCCAATGGCCCAGACAGGAAGAAAAAAAAAAAAAAAAGGAGAAAATTCTATTCTGTCTAGCTATAGGACTGGCAAAAGGGAGGACCATGGGATGGAATCTTTCCAATTTTTACCTATCCTATTCCAGGTGGTTATCCTCAAACTAGCAGCACTCCTTCCCCTCCTCACAACCAGTGAGGTAGCTCCTGAAAGGCAAACCCTATTTCAGCCTTCTACTCTATTCCAGGGAAGTGCCAATAAAGAGGCAGAGCAACTCCTCCTCCCCACTGTGCAGGAGTAGCAGATTCCGCATAACATAATCCTACAGCAACACTGTAGGGACTCAGCAGAATGGAGATGACAGAAGAAAGAGTCACTGAGCTTGAAGATAAAAAAAAAGTATTCAATATAAACAAGGGAAAAAAATGAAATGAGTTGAAAATAGTCTTAGAGACCTGTAGGACAATATCAAAAGGAACAATATTCATGTCACAGAAGTTTCAGAGGGAGAGGAGAAAGAGACTGGAGCAGAAAAAATACATAATCATACATACATATAAAATAGTTGAAAATTACCCAAATTTAGTGAAAGGTATAAATTCACAGATCCAAAAAGCACAGCAAAACCCAAACAGATGAACTTAAAATTATAGTCAGACACATCATAATCAAACTACTTAAAAAACTGAAAGAAAAAAACCTGAAAAGCAGACAAAGAAATACAAGACATTACATTAAAGGGAACAAAGACTCAAATCATGGCATTCAGGCCATTAGTTAGTGGAACATTTTTAAATGACCAATTATTGGTCCAGATGGCTTCTAAAATCCCTTCTGTGGGTTGCAAATTGAATATGGTGTTTGCATGTAATTGAATGGACAACTGTACACACACATGAAAAGGAGATACTGAATAATTCACTAAAGTGTACTACCTTCTCTGCATGAGAAGGATTAGAGAGAAAAAGAAAAGGCCTTACTGTTCCCTAGGGCACTGATTCTCAAAATGTAGTCCTTATACCCCTGGAAAAGTCAAGACTTTGAGGGGAGTCATGAGGTCAAACTTTTCATAATAATCCTTAGAAACTATTTACCTGTGTTGACCTTGACTCCAATAGTGCAAAACCAATAGTGGGTAAAACTGCTGGCGTTTAAGCATGAATCAAGGCAGTGGCACCAAACTGTACTAGAAGACACTATATTCTTTACCACTACACACTTCTAGAAAAGAAAGGGAAGAAAAGTTTTACTTTAAATATCGTTGATGAAGCAATAAAAACTAATTTTATTAAATCCAAACCCTTGACTACCTTTTTTTAAATATTCTGTGTAGCAAAATATTTATTTTATATTTATTTGTATCTTTACTTTTTATCTTATTTAAAACTTTATATTATTTTTATTTATATTTATGACTGTATACCTAAACCAATTCTACTATGTACTGTCCCAAAGAAAACAGGGTGAGCAACATTTCCCCTGCTTTTTCTACCTTCGTCCAGTTCACGTCCTATACTGACCACGTAATGAGTCTCCTGCCTCTTCCCTTGCTGTAGAATATTTGTGTTCGGAAAGCCTCCATTTCTGGATCTGCTAAAATCGTTCTTCAAAAATTCGCAAACTTCCCCACCTCCAGAAGTGAAGGTTCACAAACAGACCTGGCAGGGATGCAGGCATAAGACTCGCCAGGGAGGTGGAGGGGCCCTCAGAAGACCAGAGGAATCCAAATTAAAATGATGGTTCACAGACGACCTAATTCAGAGAGAGGGCACAGCCTCCCCAGGCTGCCCCACCCTCTGACCTAGAAAACCCAGAACTCACGAGCTCAATAGTGGCCAAGCCCAGGAATTATAGTGGGCGGTGCTTCGCTGCAAGAACAAAACAAAACAAAACAAAACAAAACAAACAAAACAAAACAAAACACCTCAAACCTCCTCCCAGGAGCCTCCGCGCGGTGAGAAAAGCAAATGTTAGCCAATGAGAGCAGCTGTTCCGTGGCTTTCCCGCCCTATACCCCAAAGGCTGAAGGAAGGCGGCTCTTTAGAGCCAGCGGGGAGTTATAAAGGACCTCGGTAGCTGCTGCCAGAGAGCACCTGCCTCGCGTGGGATAAGAGGAACAAAAAAAGCTAAATAATAGTTAAAGGAGGAAATGCGACCATTATTAGGTAAGGCCTGGGAGCGAAAGGAACACTGAGAATGAAGGTTACTTTGTGAGGCTGGGGAGAGGAAAATGCTGGCCAAGTGGATGGAGGAAGAGACTCTTGGAGGTGGGAAAGAGTTGCTTGTGAAAGGTTTAGACCGGGCAGAGAACAGGTAACAAGGCATTTAATCAGAAAGAATGGCATGGGCAGGGCCACAAGACATCCTTTCTCCTGTGCCTAGACCAGGTATTTCTGAATAGTCCACAAAATATATCCTTTCCCTTCCTGTGTTCACCTGCAAGTGTTTCCTTGTCCTCTGAAGAGCTTTCCTACTACAGGTGATGGTGTTTCGGAGTGATGGTGGGGCTCCAGAGCTGATGGCCAAGAAAGAATTCTTGAAAAGTCTTTGGTGCAAAAAGGTGATTTTATTAAAGCACAAGGACAGGACCCGTGGGCAGAGAGAGCTGCACTGGGGTTGTGACGGGTAACTGGTTATATATCTGCAGGTTGGGAGGGGTTTAGGGATAGAGTAAGTGTCTAACGTATTTTGGAAGCAAGGTTTCCAGGACCTTAACAGGCTAGTGTTGTGAGGAAAACGCTATTTATTGCTGTTTAGTAAAACCTCAGTCATGAGACCGTTTAGATGTATATCAGAGGGCCATAAGCTTGGAGTGTGATTGCCAGCATATATCTTGGGGCAGTTGAGATAAAGGAAGTAGGCTTATAGGATGCTGGGGGGTAAGGATAATGTTAAGCCAAGATTCCCTTTTGCCCGTAGCAAAGCTCATCCAGGCAGCTGAGCTCCTAGAGGAAGATCACTCTGCCTGTTTCAAGGACTTGTCAACGGACTGTAGGCAATAAGGGAATGTAATTTGTCATTTGGCCTTAGTTTCCCACATCGCCATGGCAAGCACTTAAACTCCTTTCCTTTGTTCTTGGGTAGCCAGGAGTGTCCGAGGAATATCACATGTATCCCACCTGGGGTTGGAGGCTGGGGCGGGGGTGGGGGTGGGGGTTGCTGTTAGCCTGTACTTGGCCAAGGGAGCTTGCCCCGTTTTCCCTCATCAGTCACTATGCTGTACATTACATACCCATGACTTATTTTATAACTGGAAATTTATTTCACCCATTTCACTGATCTATCCCACCCCCCCACCTCTGGCAACCACCAATCTGTTCTCTATCTATGAGTTGGGTTTTTTCTTGTTTTTGTTGTTGTTTTGTTCTGTTTTTTTTTTGTTTTTATTTATTTTTTAATATAATTTATTGTCAAATTGGTTTCCATACAACACCCAGTGCTCATCCCAACAAGTGCCCTCCTCCATGCCTATCACCCACTTTCCCCTCTCCCCCACCCTCCATCAACCCTGTTTGTTCTCAGTCCTTAAGAATCTGTTACGGTTTGCCTCCCTCCCTCCCTCTCTGTTTGTAACTATTTTTTCCCCTTCCCCTCCCCAATGGTCTTCTGTTCAGTTTCTCAAGATCCACATATGAGTGAAAACATATGGTATCTGTCCTTCTCTGACTGACTTATTTCACTCAGCATAATACCCTCCAGTTCCATCCACATTGCTGCAAATGGCCAGATTTCATTCTTTCTCATTGCCAGGTAGTATTCCATTGTAAATATAAACCACATCTTCTTTATCCATTTGTCAGTTGATGGACATTTAGGCTTTTTCCATAATTTGCTATTGTTGAAAGTGCTGCTATAAACATTGGGGTACAAGTGCCCCTATGCATCAGTATTCCTGTATCCCTTGGGTAAATTCCTAGCAGTGCTATTGCTGGGTCATAGGGTAGATCTATTTTTAATTTTTTGAGGAACCTCCACACTGTTTTCCAGAGTGGCTGCACCAGTGTGCATTCCCACCAGCAGTGCAGGAGGGTTCCCGTTTCTCCACATCCTCACCAGCATCTATAGTCTCCTGATTTGTTCATTTTAGCCACTCTGACCAGCATGAGGTGGTATCTCAGTGTGGTTTTGATTTGTATTTCCCTGATGAGGAGTGACGTTGAGCATCTTTTCATGTGTCTGTGGGCCATCTGGATGTCTTCTTTGCAAAAGTGTGTATTCATGCCTTCTGTCCATTTCCTAACTGGATTATTTGTTTTTCGGGTGTGGAGTTTGGTGAGTTCTTTGTAGATTTTAGATACTAGCCCTTTATCTGATATGTCATTTGCAAATATCTTTTCCCATTCCGTCAGTTGCCTTTTAGTTTTGTTGATTGTTTCCTTTGCTGTGCAGAAGCCTTTTATCTTGATGAGGTCCCAATAGTTCATTTTTGCTTTTAATTCCCTTGCCTTTGGAGATGTGTCGAGTAAGAAATTGCTGCGGCTGAGGTCAAAGAGGTTTTTTCCTGCTTTCTCCTCTAGTGTTTTGATGGTTTCCTGTCTCAAATTCAGGTCCTTCATCCATTTGAGATTATTTTTGTGTATGATGTAAGAAAGTTGTCTAGTTTCATTCTTCATGTTGCTGTCCAGTTCTCCCAAAACCATTTGTTGAAGAGACTTTTTTTTCCAGTGGACACTCTTTCCTGTTTTGTCAAAGATTAGTTGGCCATACATTTGTGGGTCCAGTTCTGGGTTCTGTATTCTATTCCATTGGTCTATGTGTCTGTTTTTGTGCCAATACCATACTGTCTTGATGATTACAGCTCTGTAGTAGAGGCTAAAGTCTGGGATTGTGATGCCTCCCGCTTTGGTTTTCTTCTTCAATATTACTTTTGCTATTTGGGGTCTCATGTGGTTCCATACAAATTTTAGGATTGTTTATTCTAGCTTTGAGAAGAATGCTGGTCAATTTTGATTGGGATTGCATTGAATGTGTAGATTGCTTTGGGTAGTATTGACATTTTAACAATATTTATTCTTCCAATCCATGAGCATGGAATGTTTTTCCATTTCTTTGTGTCTTCTTCAATTTCCTTCATGAGCTTTCAATAGTTTTCAGCTTACATGTCTTTTACATCTTTGGCTAGGTTTATTCCTAGGTATTTTATGGTTCTTGGTGCAATTGTAAATGGGATCAGTTTCTTGATTTCTTTTTCTGTTGCTTCATTATTGGTGTATAGAAATGCAGCCGCTTTCTGTACATTGATTTTGTACCCTGCAACTTTGCTAAATTCATGTATCGGTTCTAGGAGTCTTTTGGTGGAGACTTTTGGGTTTTCCATGTAGAATATCATGTCGTCTGCAAAAGGAAAGTTTGACTTCTTCTTTGCCAATTTTGATGCCTTTGATTTCATTTTGTTGTCTAATTGCTGATGCTAGGACTTCCAACACTGTGTTAATTAACAGTGGTGAGAGTGGACTTCCGTATTGTGTTCCTTATCTCAGGGGGGAGCTCTCAGTTTTTCCCCATTGAGGATGATATTAGCTGTGGGCTTTTCATATATGGCTTTTATGATGTTTAAGTATGTTCCTTCTATCCCAACTTTCTTGAGGGTTTTTATTAAGAAAAAAAATGCTGTATTTTGTCAAATGCTTTTTTTACATCTATTGACAGGATCATATGGTTCTTATCCTTTCTTTTATTAATGTGATGTATCACATTGATTGATTTGCGGGTATTGAACCAGCCCTGCAGCCCAGGAATGAATCCCACTTGATCATGGTGAATAATTCTTTTTATATGCTGTTGAATTTGATTTGCTAGTATCTTGTTGAGAATTTTTGCATCCATGTTCATCAGGGATGTTGGCCTGTAATGCTCCTTTTTTGTGGGGTGTCTGTCTGGTTTGGGAATCAAGGTAATGAGGGCTTCATAGAATGAGTCCAGAAGTTTTCCTTCCATTTCTATTTTTGGAACAGCTTGAGAAGGATAGGTTTAACTCTGCTTTAAATGTCTGGTAGAATTCCCCTGGGAAGCCATCTGGCCCAAGACTCTTTTTTGTTGAGGGACTTTTGATAACTGATTCAATTTCTTCACTAGTTATGGGTCTGTTCAAATTTTCTATTTCTTCCTGTTTGAGTCTTGGTAGTGTGTGGGTGTCTAGGAATTTGTCCATTTCTTCCAGGTTGTCCAGTTTGTTGGCATATAATTTTTCATGCATTCTCTGATAATTGCTTGTATTTCTGAGGGATTGGTTATGGATAAATCCATTTTCATTCATAATTTTATCTATTTGGGTCCTCTCTCTTTTCTTTTTGAGAAGTCTGGCTTTGGGTTTATCAGCCTTGTTTATTTTTTCAAAAAAACAACTCTTACTTTCATTGATCTGTTCTGGTTTTTTTGGATTCCATATTGTTTATTTCTGCTCTGATCTTTATTATTTTTCTTCTTCTACTGAGTTTGGGGTTTCTTTGTTGTTCTGCTTCTAGTTCTGTTAAGTGTGCTGTTAGATTTTGTATTTGGGATTTTTCTTGTTTCTTGAGATAGGCCTGGATTGCAATGTATTTTCCTCTTAGGACTACCTTTGCTGCATCCCAAAGGGTTTGGACTGTTGTGTTTTCATTTTCATTTGTTTCCATATATTTTTTAGTTTATTCTTTAATAGCCTGGTTGACCCATTCGTTTTTTAGTATGATGTTCTTTAACCTCCATGCATTTGGAGGTTTTCCAAACTTTTTCCTGGGGGGGATTTCAAGTTTCATAGCATTGTGATCTGAAAGTGTGATCTCAATTCTTTTGTATTTATTGAGGGCTATTTTGTGAACCAGTATGTGATCTATCTTGAGGAATGTTCCACATGCACTCAAGAAGAATGTATTTTCTGCTGCTTTTGGACGAAAAGTTCTAAATATATCTGTCAAGTCTATCTGGTCTAGTGTATCATTCAGGGCCATTGTTTCTTTATTGGTTTTCCATCTAGATGATATGTCCATTGTTGTAAGTGGAGTATTAAAGTCCCCTGCAATTACCACATTCTTACCAATGAGATTGCTTAGATTTGTGATTAATTGTTTTATATATTTGGATGCCTTGAATTTGGTGCATAAGCACTTAAAATTGTTAGGCCCTGTAATTATTATATAATGCTCTGCTTCATCTCTTGTTACAGTCTTTAGTTTAAAATCTAGTTTGTCTAATATAATTATGGTTCCAGCTTTCTTTTGACTTCCAGTAGCACATCAAACATTTTTTAATGGACAAGACTAAACTATCACAACTATGGATGCATATTTGTGTGATAAAACTGTATTTTAAAAAAGCAAGGAGTGATTACTTTAAAAGTCATGAGAGCATTTACATATGGGGGAAGAGAGAGGATTATTACTGGGACAAGGTTAATAGAATTTCTGGAGTGAGGTGCACAGTTCTATTTCTTCACCTGGGTTTCTCCTACTGGAGTCCATGAGGTACCAGTTTATTGTCTTCTACACTTGCCTAGTTATAGTTAGTCATATAATTCATGCTAATTGAATTAATGTAATTCATAGTACAGTCTCAAGACATCTCACACAAAGGACAGAAAATCCTTACAAGATGGAGAGACGCCGAATTTTCCTGTCACCTATTGCACCCCTAGTGTTAGTGGATTTTAATGTCTGAGGGCACTTATATCTGTGTTTATTAGGGAGGGGTAATACTCATAGTGACTTGTGTCTTAATTTTTAATAGTAAAGTTATAAACTTTATATTCAACTTGGATTTTTTGTAAACGTTTATGTTTACTTCTTTTGAGATTTAGTGCTCATTTAGTTTATAAATTTAACAAATTAAATTTCCTTAAATATTGAACACCATTTACAAACTTTCTCTCCAGCATTAAACCCTGTTATACACTAAAAGGATTCTGAACCATTTATTTGTCCTGAAATTACACCATCTTTCTCTTTCATATAATTCTTATGTGTGTCATGGCTACCATTTTGTAGTCCTATTGATATTTACTACCTTCAGAAGTAAATTGTTCCCCTGACTACCATCTGTCAGGGTTCCTTTCCTCCTATGTAGGGCCCCTCCAATCAGAGTAAACATTAATTATCACTAGGTCACCTGTGATGGACCTTTAGCTGGTCAGTGTAAATTCAGTAGAATAATTTGCCTTAAAAAATACTGTGCTTGGGGCGCCTGGGTGGCGCAGTCGGTTAAGCGCCCGACTTCAGCCAGGTCACGATCTCGCGGTCCGTGAGTTCGAGCCCCGTGTCAGGCTCTGGGCTGATGGCTCAGAGCCTGGAGCCTGTTTCCGATTCTGTGTCTCCCTCTCTCTCTGCCCCTCCCCCGTTCATGCTCTGTCTCTCTCTGTCCCAAAAATAAATAAACGTTGAAAAAAAAAATTAAAAAAAAAAAAAAAACTGTGCTTACTGATGTACTCAAATGCCTAGATATTGCAATAACAATATTCTTATCCACACTGACCAATTATTTTTTTTCTTCCTTTTCTTCAAACCTTTTTTTGGCTCACTTTCTTCTTTTTAACGTCATTGACTGAGTCCAGTGGCTTAAATTGTAGCTGTAACTTCAACACTGGGGGACATTGAGGCAGAGTTGCCATTACTTACAAAGCCTGGCTTGCTCTGTTGTAGTGGTTAAGATTTATGGACTCTGAAGTCTGGCAAACTTGGGTTTGAATCACAGCACTAACACTTATTTGCTGTGTGATCTTGGGCAAGTGATTTCACTTCTCTCAATTTCATCCATAAAATGTGGATATTATGAGGAATAAATAAGGCTGATATTTCTAGAGCATTTAGTGCTTTATTGATAATGTTGTTGTAGCTTAAAGCAAAATATAGTACTTACCTTAATATCCTCTTTCTTATTTCCACATGTAGAAATCAGGAATCCTCCTTTACTTTGAGATGAATATCAAAATACACCTCTTCATGAAGTTGTCCTGATTCCCTCAATATAATATAACCTTTGCTTCTTCTTAAAATCCATGCACTTCGTGCCTCATTAGTGTACTTATTTTGTATCCTCAATGGATTATAAGCTCCTTTGCACAAATACTCCCTAAAGCCTAAAATATCACTTTGCATATAGCATAGGCGATAATTGGTGAAATAAACCAGCAGTTACTTATCATTAATGCTACTGTCAGTGTTCTTCAGCCAAAGACTGCAGGAACACCTGCAGTTAAACAAGTTGTGTCTTTTACTCACTCATAGCAAGAGAGAACATGTACCACAAGGAGCTGTGGAGTGTCTCAGTAAGAGGATGTTAGAATTTATTTTGAGATTTGGGCTTTGGTTTGGTAATTTGGGGGAGAGTCTGAGGAAGTGGAAGTTTTAGACTTGGTGGTTCTAAAAATCAAGGCAACATTATGATTGGGTATTAATAAATTTTATCTATGGGGAGCATAAACTAGGGCAGAGGCAAAGATGTAATTGGTAAAGAAGTAGCATTAATTCATTTAGTTGACAGGGAAATGTTTGGCATTGTGGGTTGTACAAGGTGTCTGAAGTGGATATCCTTGTGAGATTATGACCAAATAGAAGACACCATAGCTTATCTGTGAGTGTCAAAGCAATTCCTGGATATTAGGGGTAGTTATTTCTTTCTCACTACATTCCATTTGTGGAAATCCCACACATTTGTTGTTTCCCAGTCAAGAATTACAAAAGGTAATTTTGTTTTGCTCTTGCTCTTGGTGTTGAACTCTAAGATTCAGGCTATCACAAATGTTTCTAATTGGTCTTGGGCCTAAGAAGAAGTTTTCCTTTTGAGTAGTGATTAGGACCTTTCTTTTCCCCTCAAAATTTAAGAACTCCTTGATACACACATAGAAATATATTATTGCCCTTGAAAAATTAACCATGATCATAATATAAAGGCTTTGAAGTGACTTTGAAGTCAGACCATCTGGGATCATTTTCCAACTCTGACACCTTTCTACACTTGTGATTTTTAGAAAGTAATTTCTCTGCTCCTTAGGTTTCCTTATTTTAAAAATAGGTTTAATACTACCTATGATACATTGTTGAAATCATTATATAACTTATTAAATCCACTAGAAAATAAGTCTAATGACTGCAAGGATGGTTCCATATTCACAGATCAATCAGCATGATACACCACATTAATAAAAGAAAGGATAAGAACCATATGATGATTTCAATAGATGCAGTAAAAGCATTTGACAAAGTACAACATCCATTCATCATAAAAACCCTCAACAAAGTAGGGATAGAGGGAACATACCTCAACATCATAAAGGCCACATATGAAAGTCCCACAGCTAATAATCATCCTCTATGGGGAAAAACTGAGAGTTTTTCCTCCACAGTCAGGAAAAAGACAGGGATGTCCACTCTCACCGCTGTTATTTAACATAGTGCTAGAAGTTCTAGCTTCAGCAATTAGACAACAAAAAGAAATAAAAGGCATCCAAATGGGTAAAGAAGTCAAACTTTCACTATTTGCAGATGACATGATACTCTATGTAGAAAATCCAAAAGACCACACACACACACACACACACAAAAACCTTACTAGAACTGATACACAAATTCAGTAAAGTCACAGGATACAAAATCAATGTACAGAAATCTGTTGCATCTCTATACACCAATAATGAAGCAGCAGAACGATAAATTGAAAAATCAATCCCATTTACAAGTGTACCAAAAACCATAAGATACTTAGAAATCTAACCAAAGAGGTGAAAGATCTGTACTTGAAAAACTATAAAATACTTATGAAATAAAGTGAAGATGACACAGAGAAATGGAAAAACATTCCATGCTCATGGACTGGGTGAACAAATATTGTTAAAATGTCTATATTATTCAAATTAATCTACACATTTAATACAATCCATATAAAAATACCACCAGATTTTTCACAGAGCTAGAATTTGTTAGCCAAAGCAATCTTGAAAAGCAAAGCTGGAGGCATCATAATTCCAGAGTTCAAGTTATATTACAAAGCTCTAGTAATTCAGCCAGTATGGTACTGGCACAAAAACAGACACAGAGATCAATGAAAAAGAATAGAAAACCCAGAAATGAACCCACAAATATATGGTTAACTAATCTTCAACAAAGCAGGAAAGAATACCCAATGGGAAAAAATCTCTTCAAAAATGGTGTTAGGAAAACTGGACAGCAACATGCAGAAGAATGAAACTGGACCACTTTCCAACACCATACACAAACATAAATTCAAAATGGATGAAAGATCTAAAATGTGAGACCTGAAACAATGAAAATCCTAGAGGATAACACAGGCAGTAACCTCTTTGACATAGGCTATAGCAATCTTCTTACTGACATGTCTCTGGCAGCAAGGTAAACAAAATAAAAAACTATTGGAACGTCATCAAGATAAAAAGCTTCTGCACAGTGAGGGAAACAATCCACAAAACTAAAAGGCAGCCTATGGAATGGGAGAAGGTATTTGCAAATGACATATCTGATAAAGGATTAGTATCCAAAATCTATAAACAACTTACCCAAATTCAAAACCCAAAAAGTAAATAATGCAGTTAGGAAATGAGCAGAAGACATGAATAGACATTTTTCCAAAGAAGACATCCAAATGGCTAACAGACACATGAAAAGATGCTCAACATCACCTGTCATCAGGGAAAGGCAAATCGAGAGTGCAGTGAGCTATCACCTCACACCAGTTAGAATGGCTAAAATTAACACAGGAAACAACACATGTTGGCAAGGATGCAGAGAAAGAGGAACCCTCTTGCACTGTGGCTAGGAATACAAACTGGTGCAACCACTCTGGAAAACAATATGGAGTTTCCTCAAAAAGTTAAAAATAGAACTACCCTAGGACTCAGCAATTGTACTACTAGGTATTTACCCAAAAATACTGATTTGAAGGGATACATACACCTGAATGTTTATAGCAGTATCGTCAACTATAGCCAAATTATGGAAAGAGCCCAAATGTCCATTGACTAATGAATGGATAATGTGGTATATATACACAATGGAATATTACTCAGCCATCAAAAAGAAAGAAATCTTGCCATTTGCAATGATGTCGGTGGAGCTAGAGAGTACTATGCTAAGTAAGTCTGTCAGAAAAAGACAAATACCATATAATTTCACTCGTGGAATTTAAGAAACAAAACAGATGAACATAGGGGGAAAGAAAGAAAAAGGCAAACCAGAAAAAAGTCTCTTAACTATAGAGAACAAACTGAGAGTTAGTGGAGGGGAGGTGATCAGGGAGATAGGTTAGATGGGTGGTGGGTATTAAGGAGGGCACTTGTGATGAGCACTGGGAGTTGTATTTAAGTGGTGAATCACTAAATGCTACACCTGAAACAAACAAACAAAAACCCCAATAAGACAAGAATCTTCTCTGATTTGTTAACCACCCTATTCTCAACTAGTATTGCGCTGAGAAGCACATACTAGGTGTTCAATATTGGTTAAATGAATGATTATAAAGTACTTACAGCCTTACAACATATTAGGCATGTAAAAAGTTTGGTGATAATATATATTATTATCATCACTATTATTATTCTCCTAACAGTGTTACCTCCTAACACTCTCAAGAGCTGTAACATTAACCTAGTTATAATACTGTTTGGATCTAGTCATATTACAGCCACTGTGCTTTGCTTGTGTCTTCTAATTGGTTCTAAACTCTTGAGTATATTCATAGGCTTTCTACCATCAAGTTTACCTGTCATCATAGTGTTATACAGTGAACTCCTTCAGCCAACCTACTGAAGCCCTTATTCTTATCTCTCTCTACAAAATCACTTCAAAGTCTATGTGGCAATTTCATTTGGAGCCTAATCCTTACCACACTGCAACCTTGAGATATGCCTGAGTCCTGTTGTCCTCACTTGTCTTTAGCACTTGATCCTTCTTGAACTTGCTCCTTTGTTACATTTTTCATTCTCTTCTTTATGGTGGAGTTACTTGGATAAGGTCGAGATCTGCAACTGTGGAATACACTTTCGTCAAAATTTAAGAAGGGCTTGTTAGGCTTTGGTCTTTTTGCAGTGAGAACAGGATAGGCCTAGAGTTTGATCTTCTGAAAGTTCTGTGTTAATTATTAAATAATGGCTCATTGTGAGAGGAAGTGATATATTTGGTTTTGGGCACTCTACATTTGAGTTAATAAAAGGAGATATTCCAGAAGAAAGTGGAAATATTAAAATTAACCTTCAGTGAAAGTTAAGTCAATAGAAACAGTTTAAATATTTTATTGAATAGATTATACATCCTATGAATTTATTATACATTCCTCCCTGACCTTATTCTTCTTCAAACCTTGCCCAAACCTTGACCCTCTCTGGCAAAGTCCAGAATTGTAAGAAAGCTCAGGAATGGAGTAAGGCCCAGGAATAAAATAAAAGGGCCTGATACTCACATTACTCGGTAATTAAAAATAACAAGAGCTTTTTAAAGCAGTATTAACATGTCACCAAGGTCACTAAATCAGTTTAGAAGGCTGTCAGCACTTGTACATAAGAGTAACCAGACTCCCCCTTGCAAGCCCTCATATAATTTTAAAATAAGTCAGAGAGTCTGGGTACTTTTGGAAAATCTTGCATTCCCATATGAGCTCTTTTCTGTATAGGTACTGTATTTTGACAATCATTTGGCCAAGTCAACTAGTCTGGATTAGTGCCTGCTAATATACCTATTACAATATTCCAGAGTTTATTTGATTATGCCCCTTTGACAGTTTTTACTATTACAAACATGCTACAGTAAGTCTCTCTTTATATTCCTCTTTGTGTACATGTGCATATAATTCATTAGGAGAGATCTCTAGAAATGGAATTCCTGGTTGAAGGGTGTATGCATACAATGTCTTGGTAGATATTGTCAAATTGCTCTCTGAAAGGGCTGAACCGATTTAAATTAATGCCAATAGTGTTTTACTGTTTTAATTTGCATTTTCCCATTGGTGCAGTTGAACATCTTTTCATGTGTTTAATTTTTCATTTGTATTTCTTTTGTGAATTGTTTCTATTTTTCTGTAATGTTTTATGTTGTTTTATTATTGACTTGTAGAAGGTCTTTATACATTCTACAAGAAAGAAAATGACAGAATGTCAGATAGAAGCTAGCCTATAACTAGAACCTAGGCCCAGAAGTTCCCTACTTAATAGAAACAATTTCAGAGAACACCTACATCAAACAAGGCTATTTGTGACTCTGTTGGAGCAAGACAAAAATACTACCACTCTGTAATCATGTCTGAGCACACATAAAAATAACACTGTGCAAATTACAAAAAAATGACCAAACATCCCCTTCTCCCAGCTAATACAAGGGCCTGCTACTGCTTTATCAATTACAGTTTCAGCTCTATTCAAGTCCTCCCACCTCTGGATAATTAAATTATCCAATCATGGAATTGCCCCACGTTCTGGCAGACTCTCCCCAAACTTAACACAAGCCCAAATCACAAGCCAATTCCTCTTAATCCCCTCTTAACCCCCCACAGGTTCCCCATGGTGCATAGTCTCTCTTGCTGCAGCATGTAAAAATCCGACTCTGCTTACCTACAGGTTTCCTGGCACTTTTGGCTGGTGGACACAGACCTCTAGATATTGATTGCTCTCATTCATGATACAGATACATTCCCCTTGTCTTTCTGTTATCTCTTAACCTTGTTTATGGTATCTTCTATTACTGATAAGTTGCTAATTTTATGTTGTCTGTTTTATCAGTCTTCTCCTTTATGGCTTCTTAGTTTTGTGACTTGTTTCCCTGCCTTAGGTCATAAAAATAGTATCCTACATATTTTTAAAGTTGTTTTTATTGTTTCATTCTTTAATCCATCTGGGCTTTAACTTTGTGTGTAGATAATGAAGGCTGAAGTTCTTTCCAAACCTAGGGACACTTTAGGACTTTATTCACACCCATCACTTTCTCTGGGTCGCTTTCCTTGACTCTTTCTACCTCTCCATTTCAACAGTATGGGTTAGGAGTCATTGTGTTTTGTTCCCATAGCACACATCACAACAATCATCACTTGTCTTAGACTAGTTTGCTTGAAAGCAAGGGCAGCATTTATTTGTTTTACTTCCATGTCTAGTATGTTGCCTACACAGTAGAAGTTTAATATTTATCAACTGACTGCCTATTCTCCTTACTTCATCTCCTGGAGAGCAAAGGCCAGATCTTATTTGGTGGGCCTTTATCGGTGTTATTTGAGATTTGATTTGAGGATGAAAGAAACCAGAAATTGTAGTCCTTGGGTTGTTGCCGTGGCAATGGGGTGGGTTTTTCAGGTCTGCACCCTCAGTTATGCTTTCCAATGGCTAAGAAACTGACTGCTTGCCTCACTCCCTTTCATAATTTTCACCCCACCTATTTACACTTAAAACTAAAATTATGCAAACTGCATAAATAATTTCTGGGCAGTTTTGCAAAATCCTTTTCCTGGGAGATCTGGCTCCCTCTTGCATTAAGGCTGAGGGGACATAACGTAGTGGACTTCTGTCCTCCAGGTGCCACAGGCATCAGGACCAAGGGACCATGCAGGGTCCCGAGGCTACCGCAAGAGGTGCTGGAGAAAGATTAGGTGCCAAGAGTGGATAAAAGCCAAAAGTACCTATCTTTTGAGTACTTTCCCATATTCTGAAGGCTGGGTGAGTCTAATCTGAACCATCCAATGGGTCAAAGCATGCGCGCCCCCTTGGTGGGGAGGGGGAATCTGCAAACGGAAGTGGAGCCGTAGCTTGTGGGGAATGTAGTCTCAGGGCTTCTTAAATGGAACTAGGAGGCCACTCAGCCCCAGGACTGTCTCAGTCATTTGCCTCAGAAGGAAGAGTCTGTTGTGCTCCTTATTAATGAGACATAGAATAAGAAATGGGTGAGATGATGGCTACAGACAATCTGGGGTAGAATTTGACAGATTCCTAAATTTTACCCTCCTGAAGTTCAGGGGCTGCTCTCCTTCAGTTTCTTTCTTTGAAACTGCTGAGGGTTCCAGAAACCAACTAGGAGTTTTATTTTGCTCACCTAAGCATTGGAGTGAGGGAGTGAGGTTGTGTTTGGTTTCTGTTTCTTTTTCCCCGGAGTGTGCTAATGGGAAAACTCAAGTCTGTGAAGATGCTTAGCACAGTGCTTGGCACAAAGAAGCCAGTAGGTTTGTGGCCTTTGTGGAACCTAATATGGTAAAGGCCTCTGAGGATAAAAGTGATTACCCATTATGGGGTACCGACTTGAAGGGAAGAAATATATGGTTTGGGTCAGAGGATCTATGGGTCCTTTCCCATTGCTTGACTCCCCATAGTAGCTCTTGAACACTCCCTCATTTCACTGAAGAAAAAAACCAAGAGATAATGAGCTCAAACAAGGTCCACCATGACATAGCAACAGCATCGAAACTAGTACCCAGGGCTCATTCTCCAATGATTTACCTATAGGCAAGCCAATGAGGTGTGGAGATCAGCTTCTCACACTTCTGAGAGTGAATAAAGGCTAGGGAGGTAGTGTCAGGGAAAAGTGTCATCAGAATTCTGGCTTTCTGCCTAGACAAATGGATGTCCCTACATCTGGGGAGTTTCTTATGTAAGTTGGCTATAAAAGTAAGTTTACCTTTCTCATGAGCTTTGGGTTGTGAGGAATAACTGAATCTCCAGTGGTAAGGAGCCTGGGACCCATGAAATTGGTAAAGTAGACATATTCAAATGTGTCCTATGCTCTAACCTAAGCTGTATTATCCCTTCTATTTTATGTCCCCTCTTCCTTGTAGTGATTATTATTATTATAAGTTCTAAGCTAACCTATGAGAGGCGCCTGGGTGGCTCAGTTAGTTGGGTGTCCGACTTTGGCTCGGGTCATGATCTAGCGGTTCGTGGGTTCGGGCCCCGCTTCAGGCTCTGTGCTGACAGCTCAGAGCCTGGAGCCTGCTTCTGATTCTGTGTCTCCCTCTCTTTCTGCCCCTCTGCCACTCATGCCCTATCTCACTTTCTCAAAAATAAATAAACATTAAGCTAACCTATGAAATGATAGAGTTAGAGGATTTTATTATTTTCTTCTTAGATACCTTCAGAAATTGAATTCCTAATTCAATGATAATCAGCAACATGGGATTTGGAAAAAGCAGAAGTCTTAGCCTTAGGAAAGCCTAGATTCAAGTCCCAGCTTGATCATTAAATCTGACATAAATTACTTCTCTGAGTTTTCTTATCTATTAAATGGGAGTACTGATACTTCATCAGGCTGGGGTCGAATACACATGAGATTTTTACCAGAGTAAAGCACTTAACACATGGTGAAGGGTACATGCGTTCAAGGATTTTGAGCTTCAGGTCCCCAAATGTCCCTGAGTTGTGTTTGAAAAAGTATAAAAGTAGGAAACACAAAAAGAAGTGTTTAGAGGAAGTTCTGGGGAAAATCTCTTTTCTGAGGGAATGGTTAGCAGGGGGTATGTAGTCAGAATTTGGAATGCCAGCATGTAAATTAAGATGGTGTTTAATTTCCATAGAGTTCCTGTATATGCCAGGCTGGACTTCTGAGAGTCCATATCTATTTTCTTAAAAGATGGCTTTTCCCCTGGCCTACAGTTGTCCTCCAAGCTAGATAATGGCCAGGCATTGGAGACAGAAGAGTAACCTGTGTTGAAACTCAGGAACATCCTCCGTGGAATCAGGAGTTCAGCATAAATGGGGGCTCTTTCGGCCCGAATATTTCTTTCCATAGCTTCTTTGAATTAGCTCTGACTCAATTCTGGCAGTTATGCCTTGAGGGGTTGAAGTCAAAATTACACCAAGGAACACATACTGGAAGGACAGGAGCAGATTCTTAATGTTCTGCCCAAGGATATCTAGTTCTGTGTTCAGTAGCAGAATCCAAAAATTGATGAGGATTTGTAACCATGACATAAGAGAAAACTTGCAGAAAGAGTCCTGGAAGTTCACATAGTAGGTAAGATAGGGCACTTGGGTTATCCAGGAGAGAGGGAATCTAGAAGGGCAGAGTTGAAGAGAAGGAATAGAGCTCATTGGCTCTTTGTTTCCCATAAGGACACACACAAATTAAGTATGTGGAATACTGGAAAATATTCTTGAGGATTTTCTTCCAAAAAGGAAAAAAACAAGCAGCAGTGAGGAAGAGATTTATGTATCTTTGGGCCAGTATCCTTGCCGTGTGTTACAAGATTTGTATTTCTCTTGGGCCTCTAATCTTTTTAGAGAAGTTTGTGATTCTTTCCTAACGCCCTATACCTCTAATATTAATTTGTCTCTTTGCTTATAGTTATCAACTACTGTAGCATAGCAGAGGTCATGATGGGAATACATGAAACTAGAAGGCATGAATACAGGGTAACAAAGTTGAGAAGAGATTGGAAGGTCCTTCTTCTAATTCTCAGTACACTATATCTCAGGAGATCCTAGCTTTAGGTTTAGGCCAAAGTCTTTTGGAAATTTATTTAATATCCCTAACAACCCCTGAAAACAGGACTCTATTTTCTCTTTCCCCTTCTCTTTTCCTCAGGTCTATGCATCTCAAGCCAGTTTTCCAAGAAGTCTTAACCCTGAATTCTATAGCAACAAGGAATGGTCTTCAAATCTAAATACAGAAATAGGACCAGAAACTCGATGGAATTGGCATTACTGACTTCCCCAGTACAGAAAACTAAACCATAATTTGAAGAACTTTCCTAAGAAGAGGAGTCACAATATCTGTATCCCAGATTGGAGGAATAGGGAAAGTCCAGGTAAGTGAGTAGAAATGTCTGTTATTTAAGCCCAATATAGACAGAAAACAGGTTATGACCTTTCTCCTCCCCTCAACCCAAACTTCTTACTCTCACTTTCTGAGAAGCAAATTCAGTTTGGGAACATCCTAGGGCCAAACAACAGATGGTCTTGAAGGCAAACTATCTTTCTAGAATCAATTTTATGGAGAACAGATCTAGATTTCAAATCAAGGATAAAAAACACATAAAAAATACATTTCAGTTTTCATTTTCCTAGTAATATTACCTTTGGGAAGATAGACCCTCTTGTAATGAAGAAAATAAGAATATTCCTTATTTCTAATTACTTTCTTCTTCTCTAGATCACTCACCTTCCTAGTTTCCTTTTCTTCCTGATGATAGTAATTCTAGAGACCGAACGATGGTATACCCAATTTTCTTACAGTCAGGTCCTAAGTAAGTTTTTCTTTTTTTTTTTCCTTTTTTTCAAATAACATCTTTTATTTTTTTTTCCAAGATTTTATTTAAATTCAAGTTATTTAACATATTGTGTAGTATTTGTTTCAGAAGTAGAATTCAGTGATTCATCACTTACATATAACACCCAGTGCTCATCACAAGTGCCCTCCTTAGGGTTCCTGGATGGCTCAATCGGTTAAGGGTCTTGATTTTGGCTCAGGTCATGACATCACAGTTGTGAGATCAAGCCCATGTTGAGCTCTGTGCTCGGCATGGAGGCTGCCTGCTTGAGATTCTCTCTCTCCCTCTGCCCCTTTCCCGCTTGCACGCATGTGTGCTCTCTCTCTCTCTCTCTCTCTCTCTCTCTCTCTCTCTCTCTCAAAAAAAAAAATGGTAGCAACAAGTGCCCTCTTTAATGCCCATCACCCACTTAGCCCATTCCCCCACCCTCCTCCTCTCCAGCAATCCTCAGTTTGTTCTCTATAGTTAACAGTCTCTTGTGGTTTGCTTCCTTCTCTGTTTTTATTTCATTTTTATTTTTCCTTCCCTTCCTCTATGGTCATCCACATATGAGTGAAGTCAAATGGTATTTGCCTTTCTCTGATTGATTTATTTCACCTAGCATATACACTCTAGTTCCAGCCACATTGTTGAAAAAAGCAAGATTTCATTCTTTTTGATGGCTGAGCAATATTCCACTGTACATATATACCACATCTTCTTTATCCATACATCAGTCAATGGACATTGGCTGTCTCCATAATTTGGCTATTATTGTTAGTGCTTCTATAAACATTAGGGTGCATGTACCCCTTTGAATCAGTATTTTTGTATCCTTTGGATAAATACCTAGTAGTGCAATTGCTGGGTCTTAGGGTAGTTCTGTATTTAACTTTCTGAGAAACCTCCATGCTATTTTCCAGAGTGGCTGCACCAGTTTGCATTCCCTCCAACAGTGCAAGAGGGTTCCCCTTTCTCTGCATCCTCGCCCACATGTTGTTTCCTGAGTTGTTAATGTTAGCCATTCAGACAGGTGTGAAGTGGTATCTCCTTGTGGTTTTGACTTGTATATCTCAAATGATTAGTGATGTTGAGCATTTTTTCATGTGTCTGTTATCCATTTTTATGCCTTCTTTGGAGAAGTGTCTGTTCATGTCTTCTGCCCATTTCTTTTTTTTTTTTTAATTTTTTTTTTACATTCATTTATTTTTGAGAGACAGAGACAGAACACAAGTCAGGGAGGGACAGAGAGAGGAGACACAGAATCCAAAGCAGGCTCCAGGCTCCA
The DNA here is from genome assembly GCF_018350155.1 of Leopardus geoffroyi. Lineage (NCBI taxonomy): Eukaryota > Metazoa > Chordata > Mammalia > Carnivora > Felidae > Leopardus > Leopardus geoffroyi. Next base: position 75,613,821 of record NC_059341.1, on the reverse strand, counting down.
AGCTGTCAGCACAGAGCCCGATGTGGAGCTCAAACTCACAAACTGTGAGATCATGACCTGAGCTGAAGTCGGACACTTAACCGACTAAGCCACCTAGGTGCCCTGTCCTCTGCCAATTTCTTAACTGGATTATTTATTTTTGGGGTGTTGAATTTGGTAAGTTCTTTATGTATTTCAGATACTAGTCCTTTATCACATATGTCATCTGCAAATATCTTCTCCTATTCCATAGGCTGCCTTTTAGTTTTGTCGATGGTGTCTTTCGTGTGCAGAAGCTTTTTTATCTTGATGAAGTTCTAGTACATTTTTGTTTTTGTTTCCCTTGCCTCAGGAGACGTGTCTAGTAAGAAGTTGCTATGGCTGATGTCAAAGAGGTTGCTGCTTATGTTCTCTTTTAAGATTTTTATGGTTTCCTGTCTCACATTTAGATCTTTTACCCATTTTGAATTTATTTTTGTGTATGGTGTAAGAAAGTGGTCCAATTTCATTCTTCTGCATGTTGCAGTCTAGTTTTCCCAACATCATTTGTTGAAAAGACTGTCTTTTTTCCATTGGATACTCTTTTTTTTAATGTTTATTTATTTTTTGAGAGAAAGAGAGCGCGCATAAGCAGGGGAAGGGCAGAGGGAGTGGACAGAGGATCTGAAGCGAGTTCTGGGCTGAGAGCAGAGAGCCTGATGTGGGGCTCAAACCTGCGAATGGTGAGATCGTGACCTGAGCTGAAGTTGGACACTTAACCAACTGAGCTATCCAGGCATCCATCCATTGGATAGTCTTTCCTGCTTTGTCGAAGTTTACCATATAGTTGTGGGTCCATTTCTGGGTTTTCTATTCTTTTCCATTGATCTATGTGTCTGTTTTTGTGCCAGTACCATACTGTCTTAATGATTACAGCTTTGTAATATAGCTTGATGTCTAGAATTGTGATGCCTTCCACTTTGCCTTTCTTATTCAACATTACTTTGGCTATTCGGGGTCTTTCCTGGTTCCACACAAATTTTAGAATTGTTTGTTCTAGCTCTGTGAAAAATGATGGTGTTATTTTGATTATGACGGGGATGTCCACTCTCACTACTGTTAGTTAAAATAGTACTGGAAGTCCTAGCCTCAGCAATGAGACAACAAAAAGAAATAAAAGGCATCCATATCAGCAAGGAAGAAGTCAAATATTCACTCTTCACAGATGACATGATTCTCCACATGGAAAACCCAAAGACTCCACTATAAAATTGCTAGAACTGATACATGAATTCAACAAAGTCACAGGACATAAAATCAACATACAGAATTCTGTTGCATTTATATACACCAAAAATGAAGCAGCAGAAAGATAAATCAGGAAATCAATCCCATTTACAGTTGCATCAAAAAACATAAGATATCTAGGAATAAACCTAACCAAAGTGGTAAAAGATCTGTACTCTGAAAACTATAGAACACTTATGAGAGAAATTGAAGAAGACACAAAGAAATGGAAAAACATTACATGCTCATGGAATGGGTGAACAGATATTGTTAAAATGTCTATACTACCCAAAGAAATCTACACATTCAATGTAATCCCTAAGTAGGTTTTTCTTTGTTTCTTATTGAGAAGATGACAGGCTATGCGTTAATTCAGAAATCATAATGCTGGGAAGTGGGGACTGCCAGGGAATTGCTATGATGAAATCTGACAAAAAGCTTCAATGGTGAACCTAGGGAAGATGATTTTCTGGTAGTTTGTAGTATGCATTTGTTTATATGTGTGTGTTTCTGGAATGTGATTTCAGAATAGTGCTAATAGAGGATAGATGGTCCTACATATACCTATCCTGTCTTACTAAGCTTCTAAGTCATGAGTTGGCAAACATTTTCTATAAAGGACCAGATAGTAAATATTGTTTACTTTGCTATCCATAGTCACTATCACAGCTGCTCAACTGTGCCACTGTAGCATAAAAGCAGCCATAGACAAATGTAAACAAATAAGCATGCACATTGAAATATGAATTTCATATAATTTTATGTGTCACAAAATATTATTCTTCTGATTTTTTTCAACCATTTAAAATTGGAAAATCCACTTTTATTCACAGTTCATATAAAAACAGGTGGCAGGCCAATTTTTCCTGAGGGCTGTAGTGTGCTCATTCCTATTCTATGTTCATAAGATTTCATTGTGCATTTGGGAAGTACAGAGTGGGGTGTAAACTGTGGGCATTTAAAAGGGGATATCAAGCTGGATATTCAGAGTGAATATCCAATTAAATATAGGCCAAAATCAGGCATTATGATCTCTCTTGGAACCCAGGGATTTTATTTTATTTTTTATTTTTTCAAGGGTGACAATATTTAATATTTATTTATTTATTTATTTTTCAATATATGAAGTTTATTATCAAATTGGTTTCCATACAACACCCAGTGCTCATCCCAAAAGGTGCCCTCCTCAATACCCATCACCCACCCTCCCCTCCCTCCCACCCCCCATCAACCCTCAGTTTGTTCTCAGTTTTTAAGAATCTCTTATGCTTTGGCTCTCTTCCACTCTAACCTCTTTTTTTTTTTTTCCTTCCCCTCCCCCATGGGTTTCTGTTAAGTTTCTCAGGATCCACATAAGAGTGAAACCATATGGTATCTGTCTTTCTCTGTATGGCTTATTTCACTTAGCATCACACTCTCCAGTTCCATCCATGTTGCTACAAAGGGCCATATTTCATTCTTTCTCATTGCCACGTAGTACTCCATTGTGTATATAAACCACAATTTTTTTTATCCATTCATCAGTTGATGGACATTTAGGCTCTTTACGTAATTTGGCTATTGTTCAGAGTGCTGCTATAAACATTGGGGTACAAGTGCCCCTATGCATCAGTACTCCTGTATCCCTTGGGAACCCAGGGATTTTAAATACTACTTTCAATTTTGATTAACGTAATACGTGTAATAAGAATGAAGTCAAGTAACATTGAAAGACTTACTATAAATATAATGGCTTTCTACCCCACTCCTTCTTACTTCTTCAAGTCTTCCTGCCCAGAGACAACAACTTTGGACTCCTTTTCTAGCTGTGTCTTCTGGCTTTCATATATCTCTGTTTGCCTATCTACAAATTTCCAAATATCTTTTTCATTCATTTATTTTTGACATTGTCCTTTGACTTCCAATTATGATAGATAGGAATGGTAGAGAAAATATAGCTTTGCTGTGCTTCCATAACTCTCTACTTTTCTTTCCCCGTCTTCCCAGTAGAGTTATATACAGTTTTTGGTTAAGTCAGCACTCAGTATTTACATTATTATTGTCTGTCCAGATATTCTATTAGATTATTGTAATGTACTGTGATTATGTTCTTACCTCTTCACTAACATTGGTAATTGCTTTATCTTTTCACAGTTTTTACATAAATTTTCCTTTACCAATTGCTATTTCTTCTGACATCTTGTCTTCCAAAAACTTTTCATTACAGATTCCCACAAGGGCAACTTCATCAGCTAACCTATCAGTTCCAGTGTGTGTGTGTGTGTGTGTGTGTGTGTGTGTGTGTGTGTGTGTGTAAATGAGAAAGAAAGAGAGAGAGAGAGCCTCTCCCTAGAGACTTATTCTACTCCTTTGATCCTGCTGTGCAGCTGTGATTCTGAGACTTCCCTTTACTGCTATCCTAAGAATTCCCCTTGGCTTTGTCCTGATTTGAATTACCGATTTCTTGGACCTCATGCCTTCCTTTTTTTCTGATGGAATATACTTACTAGTAGCTTTGTCAAGACTTTAAAAATGGCATAATGACAGAGGGAATTGGGATAGCAGCACTTAATATGTATGACTTTTGAATCACACTGCTCTAGTCTGGTACGTAATTCTCATTTTAGGATATCTCTTCATCATTGGGATTCTTTCGCCTCTCTCTTGTGGGATCTCCTATGTTCTGCATCCCATATGTTACTCCTTTCTTAGTCTACTCCCTTTTTTTGGAGTAAAGTATCCTATAGTATCTTCTGAGAAAAAGTGCATGGGAGGTAAAAGTAAGAACTTGCATGTCAGAAATGTCTTTATTCTACCCTCACACTTGATCGGTAGTTTCACTGGGTTTAGTATTCTAGGTTGGATATATTCTTTTTCTGTGGTATTTACCCATTATTTTGTAGATTCTGGAGTTACTTTTGAGAAGCATTTCTGTTTCTGATTCTTTTTATCTTACCTATTTTATCTTTCTATTTTTCTATATTTCTGTCTATCTGGAAGCTTACAAAATCTTCTCTTTGTCCCAGTGTACTGTAGTTTTACAGTGATATACTGTGGTGTATTTCTATTTTCTTTATCACACTGAGCATTTTGTGGACCCTTCAATCTGGAAATTCATGAAATTCTAAGAAATTGTTTGGTTCTAAGAAAAAATTTTTAATGATTTTGATGATGATTTCCTCCCATATGATAATCTCTTTGGCTCTTTGCCTCACTTCCTGAGAAATACTATTTTCCAACTCTTGTATTGTGTTTCTATATCATATTTAATTCTAAGAGCCCTTCATTTGTCTTCTAAATATTCCTTTTCTTAGCATCCTATACTTGCTTCATGGATGCATTTCATCCTCTGAGTGTCTGTGAATTTTGACTTTTGGTTTTCTTTTCTATGCACATTCTCTGTTTCCTCCAAGTTGCCTCCCCGCCCACCTTTGTTACTATTAGTTTGATTTGGCCTTTATTTCTCATATTGGAAGTTTTCTCATTTGCCTGGTAATACTTCGTTATCTGTTCATATGTAGAGTAGAAGGCTAAAGTATAGATTGAAATTCCAAAATGCTTTAGTGGGGACTTGTTAACTATGAGCTTTTTTATTGGTTACACTGGTTGGGTCTTTGGTTAGGAAGTCCTGATATCAATACCTTTAGGTCCTTCCTCTCTGGTTGCTCTGATTCATCAGAGAAGACTCTTCTGGTCTTCTACTTGGAGGCTAAAGATGTGGCTGCCGGCACTCTGGGAGTAAAATGGGAGAGGAGATCTGAGAATCTTAACATCTAGGAAACATATCTTTCTTTAATCCCCCTATTTTTGGGGTAATATTAATGCCTTCAAATAGAACTATTGTAGCTGAGACAAAATCACTCTGTTTACTTCCTCCAACGAATAAATATCCAATTTTCTGCTAGGATGGGTAAGAGATGGTCTCAGAGCTATTGCAGTGAGGGAAAGGATGAAGGATTAAAAAAAATTTTAAGTAACTTTCAACTAGTTCTTCCCATTTTAGCCTTCACTCCACACTTTTTATTCTCAGTTCCAGAGGATTTTGCACATCACAATTTGTTCTTAGCCCCATGCCCCTGCCTAGCTGGTGGCCTGGAATTTGTCTTTCTTAGTTCTGCAAAATCAGATACCATGCATCTATCTGCCTTCAGTTTCTAAAATATATTGTGCTGATGTTTTATCTTTTGTTTACTCTGTAGGTTTGTATCTTTCAAAAAAAATCCTTCTGCTAAATTAGATGTTTGTATTCAAACTACAATATTCTGGCTTCCATGAACTTTGACCTCTCTTATTAGCCCTCAATTAATTCATTAACAATATATAGGATGCCAGTGCAACAAAAGCAAATGGCCAGTTTGCTGCATTGTCATGAAATCATCATTTTGACAAATTTGCCTCTTAAAAGTTTTTTTTAATCTTTATTTATTTTTGAGAGGCAGAGACACAGAGCATGAGCAGGGGAGGGGAAAGAAAGAGAGGGAGACACAGAATCTGAAGCTGGGTCCAGGCTCCAAGCTGTCAGCACAGAGCCTAACGCGGGCGGCAACTCTCGAACCGTGAGATCATGACCTGAGCTGAAGTCGGACGTTTAACTGACTGAGGCACCCAGGCTCTCCAACAAATTTATCTCTTTATTTTAGCTATTTACTATTATTTAAAGTTTTTAAAAAGTCATTTGTTGCCTAATAGCATTTTAAATAATGTTCTGTTTTTTTTACACCATCTCTTGGTACCATAGCTAGATACTGAGGAGCAGAGAGAGGAGGAGATGAAAGATTGTAAAAACAAAAAATAATAAGAACATGTTCTAGAATACGAAGAATTCTTACGATTTTATTTAAGAATGTATTCTTCATGAATATATTTTAGTAATTACCTAAGTAGATTCTATTTGTAAGAATAAATATGTTTGTTTTTGAAAAGCCCTTATTAATCGAATATTAATGTTTAACTCTCAGTGAAGTTCTTCCTTAGCCAGAAATCCTTATTTTTTAATGAAGTTTTTTATTCTTAAGAAGTTTTTCCAGGGGCGCCTGGGTGGCGCAGTCGGTTAAGCGTCCGACTTCAGCCAGGTCACGATCTCGCGGTCCGTGAGTTTGAGCCCCGCGTCGGGCTCTGGGCTGATGGCTCAGAGCCTGGAGACTGTTTCCGATTCTGTGTCTCCCTCTCTCTCTGCCCCTCCCCCGTTCATGCTCTGTCTCTCTCTGTCCCAAAAATAAATAAACGTTGAAAAAAAAAAATTAAAAAAAAAAAAAGTTTTTCCAAAAAGGTGACATCATACAAGATATGTAATAAGTTATCCTGAAAGCAAAAAGAAATGTTCAATCAAAAAGGAACTAACTCTGCCAGTGACTGCAGTTCTTAATTTACCTTACTCTGTGATGAAGTTCTTATGAATCCTACTCTAGAGAATTCTGTTCCCTATACATGTAAAATGAAATTCAGACACTTTCTCTGATCTACATGATCTGTCCTCTGGCCACCCTGCCACTTCTCTGCCCTTTGCACTCTGCTCCAGTCACTCTAGTCTTTCTGTTTCTTGAACTCACCAAGCTTATTCCCACCTTAGCACTTTGACACTTTGTATTCTCTCTGCCTGGAACCCTCTGTTCCAAAATCTTCATATTTGCTCCTTCACATCATTCTTGTCTCAGGTCATTCCCTGACCACCGGATCTAAGGTAGTGTAACATTTGTTATTATCTGAATGATGTCCTGCTTGTTTACCTACTGATTTGTTAATCGACTTCCCCTTCCTCCAGAATCTATGATCTGTAAGAATGTCTTCTTCATTGCTGCAATTCTTGCATCTAAAAGAGTGTCTGGAGCATAGTAGATGCTCAATAAATATAAGGTCGAATGCCATATATTTAAAGGTGTAGAGAATACAGTGGTGTAGAAGCCTGTTCTTCACTGCCCCTTATGAATGGGTAAAGGAGGAAGCCCACAAATATGACTGTGTGAGGACTTGGGTATGACTTTCTTCCAGGAAGCATGGAAGAGCAAAATTTCTCTTTAAAGAACTAAAAGGGCCTCATGCAAGAGACATTGAGATATTGTTTCACTGGATAATGATCTGGGCTTGCTTAGTTTTATGAAGCAAGAATTGACCTTAGTTTGATATAAATTAGAGTGTATGGCCCATGAGTAGGAAAAGAATTACATGAATTTACTAGAAATACTTGAACAATGATACATCATTAAGGGAAAGACTGCCAACAGGAAGTCCTTGCCCCTTCTGCTTATTCCTATCTTTCCTTAAACAAACTTCTTACCTTCCTTTTGACTTCTACCTCTTTTACTTATTGCCTGCTCTTTTCCTTTTAACTAGACCCCTTTTCATCACTTACATAATAACTACTTGGATTATAGAGAGATTTGGTTTTTGTGTCAAATAGCACAGGAGTCAGGAAATATACGACCACATTCTTCAAATATTAAATCTCATGTTTACATATATTTGTGTATTTTTATGTTTACGTAGCTATTTGTCTTTCTACTATCTGAGAATAACATCAAGCTAAGGAAAGAAAAAGTAACAAATTTTAAAATAGGGTACTGCCTAGATTGTGGACACATTTCATGTGAGGGAATTAGTGACAAATCTTGTAGATAGTACTAGACTTCAGCCTTATCTAATATTGATCTTCTGAAATTTCATTGGCCCCGTCCATCACTGACCTTATCCTAGACCCAGAAGTAAAGAGAATTGACAGAATGAGAATCATTAATTGGTTGAGTCAATGTCTAAAAACTCCTAGTGTAAGACTTTCTAGTAAATTCTGTGTTTGCAAGTGTTGCTTAGGCTCAAGGCTTATGTGGGAGCTCTCACTTTCCCCTGATCCCCAAATCTAAATTTTGGATCATATACTCCCAAGTATGCCTACAAAGAGGAAAAAGTAACATCCTTTTCCAAGGGGAGTCCTAACTCCACCTATGGAGTTAGCTCTGTGTTGAGGAGGAGGATTAATAAAGGGGGCTGGCATGCTCCCTAGGGACTAAGGTCAGCTAAGGCGTGAAGGCAAGGGGGTGCATGATGTCTTTAAAGATTATATAATTTCCATGGCTTCTAACGTGTTATGTATAAACATGAAAACATAGGCTTTTTTTTTTCCACTTGACTATCATGATGAAGACATTGCTAAGAAAATCCTTACTATCATTATAAAACAATTGTTTCAATCCAAGGAAAAAAGAAAATTTCAAACTTTCAATAACAACATCTATATAACAGACCACTGTGATATATTATGGAAGGAAAAGGTGATCAAGATCCGTGTGAACTAAATTATGACATAGGGTTGGAGAGTTGATATATCTCTGAGGTAAGACTGTGAAGGTGTATTGCTGGCATTGTCAGCTGAAAGCAACATTCATTCCTAATCATTCACTCCTTCTTATGATCTTTACTAGGAGATATCAAGAAAAAGCATTTGCTAGGTCAATAGCTGCATATCAGGAACCAAGGAATGTGTCAGTTTGGTCAAGTAATGAAACTACATCTGGTACAACAGCTGTAATTGGAGTCACTACCTGGTTAAGGTTTTTTGTCTTATTTTTTTTACATTTATTTATTTATTTTTGAGAGACAGAGAGAGACAGAGCACAAGTAGGGGAGGGGCAGAGAGAGAGAGGGAGACACAGAATCCGAAGCAGTCTCCAGGCTCTGAGCTGTCAGCACAGAGCCCAATGCAGGGCTCCAACTCACAAACCGTGAGATCATGACCTGAGCCGAAGTCGAAGTCGGATGCTTAACCAACAGAGCCACCCAGGCGCCCCACACCTGGTTATGTTTTTGATGATCCATTTTCATTTTCAAGATCTATCACACAGGCCACAAAAGAGAGTTGAATGGGGATATGGTGGGAATCACCACCCCTGCATCTTTAAAGTTCTTGGTGGTGGCACTAATCTTTGTATTCCTTCCAGGAGTGTGACATTGCCTTTGATTTACTGTTTTCCTAGTGGCTTCCATTTTGCCTTTCCCAGAAAAATAGCCTTCACTCCACAGGTCAGGGAACCAGTGTGAGGATTCTGCCAGCTGCTGACTGTGCATTTTAGAAATGGAGAAATAACCCCGGGATAGTTTTTGGTGACCCATTGCGCCCTCTGAGAGGTGAATCTGAGCTAAAACTCCATTGATTACCTAACCTCTATAAGCCCCTTTTCTGACTGGTGGACCACAGTGACATTTTGAGTCTCCTGGAAGTTGTGTCAGTTCAGGGTTAGTGTCCGGTAGTCTCTGAAAGATCTAATTATTTCCTTTTCCCTAGTGCACAGTTACTCTGATAAAAGGCCATAGTTACCTTTGGGGAAGGCTGGGATAAGGATTAATAGTATAGTATATATCTTAAGAGATTTTTGAGGATTGGCTCATAGGATTATCAAGGCTGAGAAGTCCCACAGTCTGCTACCTGCAAACTGGAGACACGGGCAAGGTGGTGTATAATTCCAGTCTGAATCCAAAAGCCTGAGAACTGGAGCACCAATGATAGAAGTTGCAATCCGAAGGCAGGAGAAAACCGATGCCACAGCTCAAACAGACAGAGTGAATTCTCCTTTCTTCTACATTTTTATTCTTTTTAGGCCCTCAACAAATTGATACACACCCACGTTGGGAAGAGTAGTCTTCTTTACTCAGTCCAGCTATTCTAATGTTAATCCCTTCTAGAGACACTCTCACAGATACACCTAGAAATACAAACATTTGGGCATCCTGTGACCCCGTCAAATTGACACATAAAATCAACCATCATATTTCCATTGCCCCTTATTGCCCTACTGGCTCAGGTTACTCCAGCAAGCCTCTCACATCCAGATATTTCAAGGCAAATGGTAGGCATACTTCTTAAGGAACATATAAATATGACAAGCTCCCCACAAAAGTTATGATGGTAGCATCATCAGTTCCACCATCTGTGAGCATCTGAGCAGGAATGTATCCACTTGCCTCCCCCCTTCTAAATACACTCCCCAAAACCTACTGGGAATTTTCTTGGGACCTCCCTCCTTACTCTTCTTGGTGTGATGGTGGAGGAAGCTGCCCTGTCTTCTATGAGAAAGGAGGGGAAAGCCACAAATCTTTTCTAAGCCATCACAACTCTGATAATTTTTTCTTCTCCCCTCCCCAGTCTTTTGCTTTTATGAACTGGGAAACGTGGAGTAGATAGTCGAGTGTGGGAAAACTAGTTTGTCTGCATCTTATTGAACCTGGAGGGAGTATCTGACTCCCAAATGTGGCTAGCTCTTTGGTGGTATCTCTTTTGAACATGAGGATTTCAGTACCTCTCTGCCTCACTAAAGGCCCTAGGCATCAATTCTTGAGCAACAGAGATAGCTCCACTCAATCTTAGTTACATTTACATTTTTTTCCCCTGAAATGATACACAAATAGGTGGAAACACTGGTTACCTCTGGGAAAGGAAATTTAGAGGCTGGAGACATAATTACCTGTCTGTATTACCTATTTAAAAATAAAGTAATCTTAAAAGGGGAGAATGGGAGACTTGCTTCTAAATTTGCTGTGCCTAAATAGTTTCTGGACAATGGTTAAGGCTAACAGCCTAATGGAAGTGGACTGAGGTATGCATTTTCCTGGGGCAGGTCATCATGCAGGTAAAGAAGTTAAGCTTGGAGTAGTGGATCTAAGGATCTGTGAGATTAGAGCAAGAGTATGAGGGCCAAATATTTTGGACATTTCTGGGGACTAGGGTGAGGCCAGAGAGAATTTCTGGAATGCAGTAGAAGTGACTTTCTGAATATATTAGTATTCATGGTTGACATAATGAATCTGCATATTGGCATGTCCTGTGTAGTCATTCACTCAATAACAAGAATAGAGTGTCACAAGGACAGGGAGTTTTGGCTCTTGCTTACTGATGCATCCCTGGCATTTAGAACATTGCCTGGCAAATTACAGACATTCTAAGTCTATTTGTGGAATGAATAAATGAATGGGGATAAGACAGATAACACTAACATCCAGAATCATAATGTCGTCCATGAATACTAATTCTGAAAAATGCCATGCACTTCCTGTCAGTGGAAGAGCTCCCTTCAGCCACTCTACATCCCTGCCCCAATAAGGTATGGGAAGGTCTGGAGGAAAGAAAAGGGGAAAGAAGCTGCTAAACTGCTTAGGGTGAGAGTAACTGGAGTAGGGACTAGAGCAAGCAGCCCCAAGGCTGGGATGCACTATTATGAATTCCCCTCCAGTTTTTGGTTTCATACTCTTGCTCTAATCTCAAGGTACTACTGAACAGAGTCCTAAATTTGTAAGAATAGGGGTGGGGGCTGGGAGTACAGATCTGCTCCTAATTTGCATGTCTACATCCAATTTAGAAAATACACAAAGATCTCTCTCCTCTCTAGCTCAGATGTCTTGCTCTAGACCATGTTAAAAAGTTTCTATTAATTTCGGATTTTTGCTCCTCTGATTATGTAAGGCATTGTTGGATATGAAGAAACAGACCCTCTTCCACTTTTAGGAATTTATCATACAGAAATCATTGTTCAGCTATGTCAAGGATATGTGTACAAGATGTTCACTTACTTATAACAATGAAAATTTAGAAACCCAATTATCCAACAACAGGAGAATGGTTCAATAAATTATGATCCCTCTGTGGGGGCAATACGTAGAATGGTGGTTAAAAACATTGGCTCTGGAGTTAGAGTGTCTGGATTCAAATCCTGGCTCTGCTGTTTACTAGTTGAGTGGCTAAATCTCAATTTCCATATCTATAAAATGGAGATATTCTAGTCTCTACCTAATATAGTCATTCTGTGACTTTGAATAAATTATTTAATCTGCTCGATCTCACTTTGCCACCAGTAAAGTAAAAGTGGTAATATCTGCCTCCCTGGAAATAAACTAATCACCATGTAAATTGCTGAGTTTAATGTCTGACATAAGTAATAATAATAATACCTCACATTTATTGCACCATTGTAATGTGTCAGGCATTGTTCACTTTATTTATAATTTTTTAAACTACATTTTCTTGTCTTTTTTTTAATGTTTATTTATTTTTGAGAAAGAGAGAAAGACAGAACATAAGTAGGGGAGGGGCAGAGAGAGAAGGAGACACAGAATCCAAAGCAGGCTCTAGGCTCTGAGCTGTCAGCACAGAGCCCGACGATGCGGGGCTCAAACTCACGAACTATGAGATCATGACCTGAGCGCAAATCAAGAGTCCAAAGCTCAACTGGCTGATCCACCCAGGTGCCCCCAATGAATACACTGTTAAATCACGTAATAAGGACTACAGAGAAGGATGATCCAGAGTTGGTTAATTCAACAACTCATTAACTTCATTAGAAGCTTAGGTGTCTTCTAAATCTTTCTGCTCTGCCATCCTCACTTGGTGTTGGTTTATCTTTTTAGTCTGGGTGCTCCATGCTTCCAAGATGGCTGACAAAATCCTGAACATCACACATTCAGAGGAGCAGGAAATGTCCCTGTGCTTATGTCCCTTAAAAGAGTGAGGACAGGGGTGCTTGGGTGGCTCAGTTGGTTGAGCATCCGACTTCAGCTCAGGTCATGAACTCCCATTCACAAGTTTGAGCCCTGCATCAGACTCTGTGCTGACAGTTTTGAGCCTGGAGCCTGCTTTGGATTCTGTCTCCCTCTCTCTCTGCCCCTCCCCTGCTTGCCCTCTGTCTCTCTCTTTCTCTCAAAAATAAACAAACATTTTAAAAAATTAAAAAAAAAAAAGAGTGAGGATAATCTTCCCAGAAGCCTACCAGGAGATTAGCCTCCCAAATATTTTACTGGATTTTCATCATACTCTTATACTTAAAGTAATGCTTGGCAAGGGAAATAGGATCACCATGATAGGTATGGACTAATTAAGACTGACCCCCCTGTAGCTACCCAGCTACCCTTGGGGCATTTGAAGAGGGGAAACAAAATTAGGAATCTATTAGAATAAAGGGGAGCAGTGTTGTTTACATTTTTGTTTGATTCTTTCCCTTTGAGTGTGGACTGGACCTATTGACCTTTTCCTAATGAATTTAATACAGGAAAAATGATTGGATGTCACTTGCATGATTAGGTTATAAGAGACTTCACCTTCCATGTGGCTGGCATTTTCTCTGTCTGGCTTTTCGTGTGTGCTTCAATGAAGCAAAGCGGAAAGGCTCATGTGGCAAGGAATAGAGGTCAGCCTTTTGCATTACTAGGGAGGAACCAAGGCCTCAGTCCAAACATATAAACGTTCATGACACTAAATAAATATCCAGTATGCTGGATGACTTCCTTTTGCCCTTAAAAATCCATTCTCCACCCTGCTCTGTGCTCCCAGGGAATAATCTATATGTTCTCCACCATGGGCTTCCTTGCCATCTTACTTCCATTTGGATTCTACCAAGAGGGCCACTGTCTGAAGATGAGAGGTAGAACAGAGGATGAGGCCTGGGTATTTATTCTCCCAGCAACTTCTCTGTGAATGTGACCTTATTGGAAACAGGGTCTTTGCAGATGTAATCAAGTTAAGATGAAGCCATACTGGACTAGGGTGTGCACTTATCCAATGACTGGTGTCTTTTTGTAAGAAGAGGGGAATTTGGACACAGACATATAGGGAGATGGGCGGGTGATAATGAAATATTGTGTCTATAAGCTAAGGAATGCCAGGGATTGCCAGTAGCCACCACCAGAAGGAGAGAAGCATGGAACAGATTCTCCCTCAGAGCCTCCAGGAGTAATCAATCCTGCTGATACCTTGATTTTGGACTTCTAGCATTCCAAACTGAGAGAGAATAGATTTCTGTTGTTTTAAACTACCCAGTTTGTGAAGTTGGTGGTACTTTGTTATGGCAGCCCTAAAAAACAAATACATTAATCAGTCTTTTTTTTTTTTGGCATAATGTTAGAAAAACCATAACTCTGTGCTGAATGGCTGTTACCATTTTCATGTTTTTTTCCTGATTATGATAGTAATACATGCTATTAAAAAATAGAAAGATTCAAAGAAAAATAACGATTAGGAAATCACATCCATAATACTTTTCGTGGTTATCATTTTGGTATTTTCCATTTATCCCTTGCCAAAATGTGGCTTTACATAGCTTTTTATATGATATATAGAATTCTTCATCCTGATTTTTCACTTAAAATTATAGGTAAACAGGTATTCATGGAGTAAGCAACATAAAATGCCATTATATAGGTGTTCCATGTTTTACTTAACAGTTTGTTTTTTTGAATAATTGTTTTGTTTAGGTTCTTTTTGTTTTGTTATTGGAAACAATCTGTGATGCAGGGTATGATGAGATGAAAGTCTTATTTCCAGAAGGGGATTTAATCTAGCTATTGATGATTGGTGTAGATTAGAGAAGTGCTTGTTAACAAAGATGTCCCAAAGTCAGAGACCAGCCTCTCCTCACTAATCCAGAAATGACTGCAAAGCAAAGATTTAGGGTAGGAGTGGAGTGGGTCTTCCAGGAACAGTCCGTAAGTTACATACCAGGGAGAGCTGACCCTGGAGTTGCCAGGTTACTCAGGATGCTTGGAACAAGATCTGTAGGGACACTTCCTGGACATGTGCCCTTTGTTCACTCTTTTAATAAATCCCAGCTGCTTCTGATCCTCTTTGAGCTGTCACTTGGGGAGTTACTGTAGGCATCTTTCTAACTAACCTCTTGAGACTTATTTAGAGTAAAAGCAAACCTGAGACTGACCTTAAATTGATCTAAAGTAAAGCTGCCTTTGAGGATTTCCACACTTGGAACTACAGGGAATCTCTAAGTAGCAAATGCTAATGAGGCCCCCTAAGGCCTATTTCCACAGACACCAGAGAAGAAGAGAGAATGAGGGGTTCAGCCTGGGCAGAGACTGGCTGGAACCCAAGTGCCTCCTCAGAGTATGCTCAACACTATTACCAGGCTTCCCCAGGTAGCAAAAGTTTGGAAGTTCAAAGTCATTTCTATTGGCCTAACTGGGATGTGCTGGGAAATGCTCTGTGTTATAATTACTGCTGCCTACTATAATAGTAGGCTTTTGCTTGAGATTACTAAATCTGGAAGAATATCCATTATTTGTATCTTTCTTTGATTTACTTCAGAAAGTGAAGCATGGCAAAGTCATGCCCTGAACAAAGAACCTTTGTAATGAGATTGGAAAACTTTCAAGCAGAATGGGCTCCTCCCTGAAAGGCTGAGTCACAGGGAAGTTACCCAGGTACCCAATCTATGGAAACCCCTTCTTCTTACCCTAGAACTAGAAAATGTTCAGATCATTCCCTCATTCTTTCATTCAAAACATATATTCAGTCTACTGTGTGCCAATGCTGTGCATTATGGGAGACAGATGAATAAAATACAGTTTTGCATTAAGATAGGTAAAAATCTGGCAGGAAAGAGAAGTCATTAAAAACAATCACTATGAGAGTACCACATATTAAGTACCACAAGTGAGGCACAAACAGAAATTAGAAGATGTTCAGCCATGAGACATTATACTCAATTTCTGACTAGAGAAATAAGGAGAGGCTTCAGAGAGGACTGGGCATTTAACTTGAAACTTAAATTTTTCAAATATTCTATCCTTTCTTTACCCATGGCAACTGTCCTGGCTCAGACCTTTATTATATCATTTATTTATCCATTCACTCACTCATTCAACATTTTTGTTTAAAATCTACAAAGTACCAGGGTTAAGGCCAGGTATTGGGATACAACAGTGAACAACAGAAATGGCTCTTGCCTTCATGGAGCTTACACTCTACTTGAGGAGATAAGTAAACAGACAAATAAGAATTATGACAGAATTCAACAAAGGGCTAGTTAGGGAATAGCAAGGGGACCAGCTTTAAAGAGGAGGGTCAGAGAAGGCTAATCTGAGAAAATGATACATAAACAAAGACATAAGGGATGGGAGTGAGCTAGTCATGGAAGAAATTAAGGCAAGAGCATTCTAGAGATGTAATAACATACGGAAAGGCATGAAATAGGGAAGAGCTTGGAAAGTTTAAGTTTCTGAAATAAGACTCATGTGGCTGGAATATAGTGAAAGAAGAAGAAACCAGAGTGAGATGAGATTGGAGAGATCAGAGGGCAGAGGGAGGGTAATACGTAGCCTTGATTGGTATTATTAGGAATTCAAATTTTATTCTAAATGCAATATAAAGTCATTGTTAAGTGAATGGCCAATGCAAACTGATTTATATTATAAGATGGCTCTTGCTGCAGTGAAGAAAACTGATAGGAAGAGTAAAAGGGAGAAGACCAATTAAGAGACTCCTGGAGCCTGGGCAAGAAGTGATGGTATCTTGGACAAGGTGGCAGAGAGAAAATGTATGAATTCTGTATGTACTTTGACAACAGATTCAATAGGATTTCCCAATGGATTAGATGTTGAGAGTGAGGAAAATGGAGGCATCACAGATGACTCCTAGGTTTCTAGAATGAGCAATTGCATACACTGGTTTAATAGACTTATTACTCTCTCCTTGAAATAGGATAATAATTCCTATCCATTGTTCATATGACTATACAGTTCTACCCATTGAATCTGGACTTGATCGTGTGACTTTCTTTGACCAATAGAATTTACGCAGAAGTGGGGCACCTGGGTGGCTCAATCAGTTAAGTGTCCAACTTCAGCTCAGATCATGATCTCACAGTCTGTGAGTTCAAGCCCCGCGTCAGGCTCTGTGCTGATAGCTTGGAACCTGGAGCCTGCTTCAGATTCTGTGTCTCCCTCTCTCTCTGCCCCTCCCCTGCTCATGCTCTGTCTCTCTCTGTCTCAAAAATAAATAAAAACATTTAAAAAAATAATTTAGGCAGAAGTGATAGTATTCTAGTTACCCTCAAGATCATCTCATACTTGCAAAAGAGCTTCTGGCTCCCAATGACAGTGTCTTCATTCTAAGCCAAAAGTAGGGGAGAGGAGAGAAAACAAGGGGAAAAATGCAGCAGAGTTAGTCCCTACCCCTTTTAAAGGAAGTTCCACCCAGAAACATCTGCTTATATTTATCTCACAGGCCAGGACTTAGTCAAATGACCATCTATATGCAGGGAAGCCTTAAAAAAATTTGGGTTTTTTTCAGCTGAGTAAATTGCTACACTAAATGAAACTAGGATTTTCTTAAAAATAATAAGGGTGAGGGGCTCCTGGGTGGCTCAGTTAAGTGTCCAACTTTGGCTCAGGTCATGATCTCTCAGTTCATGAGTTCAAACCCAGCGTCGTGCTCTGTGCTGACAGCTCAGAGCCTGGAGCCTGCTTCAAACTCTGTATCTCCCTATCTCTCTGCCCCGCCCCTGCTCACACTCTCTCTCACACACACAAAAATAAATAAACATTAAAAAAATAAAACATAATAATAAGGGTGAGAATGAATATGGGTAGGTGTCTGGCTCTGTCACAAGAAGATCATGAGAAAGAATAAGCAGCTTGTTGGTTGCAACCTCCTTGAGAGCTTCCTGGATGTAATCTGAGACCAGCTCCTAAGCCAAGGACAAGGGGACACTGAAAAAGAGGCAGGCCACTCAAGATTGTTAGGTGGCAGGCTTAAAAAAGCAAAGCAGTTTACACATGAGGCTTGTCTTGGGTGGCCACAAGATGAGTAGATCTCCATTAACACCTGCCAAATCTTAAAAGTTTATATAGAAGCCTTAACTGGGTTCAGTCACATTTACCATCCAAATGGCCTCAACACCACATCACTATCTCGAGGCTATGTCCTTGAGGCAGCTTCTGGGATCAGGGAAGGCAAGCAAAATACACACTCTAAGACTAGAGGAGGGGGTAAGGAGCTTCTGATTACCAGAGTCTAGCTCATGGGTCAGCTAGAAGTTATGTCCTCTTGATGACCTCCCCCAACAGAGCTGAGAGACTGAATAAAAATTAGTATAAATAAGAGACCATCTGCATTGTTGGAGGCTTTCATGAGAACATTTTCAGAGGAATTGAGATAGAAGCCAGATTGCAATGGACTAAAGAAAGAAACAGGCAAGTAGAGACAACTTATACAGACAACTTTTCTTATAAGGGAAATTCCTTTGCAAACTGAAAGGAATCACTGGAGGAAATTGAGGTAGTAATAACTGGAAGGAAAGTGAGGTCAATTGAGAACTTTTCCAAAATTATAGATACTAGATCATGGCCATTTCTAGGCATAATACTATATTCTTCAGTTTCTTGTGTCCTATCCACAATGTCTAACTTTCAACCAAAAATTAGGAGTCATTTAAAAAAATCAAAGAAAAAAGACAAAAACAAAAAAAGTTAACCAGATGTTTACCTTATCAAAAAGGGAATTTAAAATAATTCTGATTAATATGTGAAAGGCTATGACAGAAAATATGGCTAATATACATCAAAAGTTGGGTAATTTCAGTTGGCAGCAATGGGAACTATAGGAAAAAGACAAATGAAATACTGGAAATAAAAACAACTTATGGTAACAGTAATGAAGAATGCCTCCAATAGGCTCATAAGTAGATTCCACATAGCCAAGGGGAGGAAATCAGTGAACTGGAAGATAGGTCAATAGAAATTACACAACTATAACACAAAAACCAATAAGAATGAAAAAACTCCAAATAGTCAAGAGGTATGTGAAAATTTCAAACAGCCTAACATACATGTAAATAGAAATTTAGAAGATGAGAGAGCAAGGTAGGAAAAATGTGAACAAACAATAGGTGAGAACTTTCTTTTTTATTTATTTATTTATTTATTTATTTATTTATTTATTTATTTATTTATTTATTTTTATAATATATGAAATTTATTGTCAAATTGGTTTCCATACAACACCCAGTGCTCATCCCAAAAGGTGCCCTCCTCAATACCCATCACCCACCCTCTCCTCCCTCCCACCCCCCATCAACCCTCAGTTTGTTCTCAGTTTTTAACAGTCTCTTATGCTTTGGCTCTCTTCCACTCTAACCTCTTTTTTTTCCTCCCCCTCCCCCATGGGTTCCTGTTACGTTTCTCAGGATCCACATAAGAGTGAAACCATATGGTATCTGTCTTTCTCTGTATGGCTTATTTCACTTAGCATCACACTCTCCAGTTCCATCCACGTTGCTACAAAAGGCCATATTTCATTTTTTCTCATTGCCACGTAGTATTCCATTGTGTATATAAACCACAGTTTCTTTATCCATTCATCAGTTGATGGACATTTAGGCTCTTTCCATAATTTGGCTATTGTTGAGAGTGCTGCTATGAACATTGGGGTACAAGTGCCCCTATGCATCAGTACTCCTGTATCCCTTGGATAAATTCCTAGCAGTGCTATTGCTGGGTCATAGGGTAGGTCTATTTTTAATTTTCTGAGGAACCTCCACACTGCTTTCCAGAGCGGCTGCACCAATTTGCATTCCCTAGGTGAGAACTTTCAAAGAAATAATGAAAGATGTCAAATCACAGATCCAAAATGCTCAGAGAATCACAGCAGAATAAATTCCAACACACACACACACACACACACACACACACACACACACACACACACACAATTAGACACATCATATTTAAATGTGAAAATAAAAGATAGATTATCTTGAAGGCAGCTAGAGAAAAAGAAAAAGACACATTTTATGCAGAGGAACAAAAGATTAAAATCATAGCATACTTCTCATCAGAAACTAAGACAACAGAGTAACATACTTAAAGTGCTGAAAGAAAAAAACCTGTTAATACAGAATTCTATATCAAGTGAAAATATCCTTCAAAACAAATTAGAAATACAAATCTTTCTTAGTGTAGGATGAGGTTACTTCCCAATAAACCTATTGTAAGTTGAATATATCATAAGTTGAAAATCCATTTAATACATCTAATCCGCTAAACATCATATTTTAGCCTAGCCTACCTTAAAGGTGTTCAGAACACTTACTTTAGCTTATCATTGGGCAAAATCTTTTTATTTATTTATTTATATTGTTTACATTTTTATTTATTCATTTTTTAAATTTCCATCCAAGTTAGCATATAGTGCAATAATGATTCCAGGAATAGATTCCAGTGATTCATCCCCTGTGTATAACACCCAGTGCTCATCCACACAGGTGTCTTCCTTAATGCCGGTTATCCATTTAGCCCATCCCCCACCCTCAAGCCCTCCATCAATCCTCAGTTTGTAGTCTGTATTTAAGAGTCTCTTATGTTTTGTCCCCCTCCTTGTTTTTATATTATTTTTGCTTCCCTTCCCTTCTGTTAATGTATTTTGTATCTTAAATTCTTCATATGAATGAAGTCATATGATATTTGTCTTTCTCTGACTAATTTCACTTAACATAATACCCTCTAGTTCCATCCACATAGTTGCATATGGCAAGATTTCATTCTTTTTGATTGCCAGGTAATACTTCATTGTGTGTGTGTGTGTGTGTGTGTGTGTGTGTGTGTGTGTGTGTGTGTGTATCTCACATCTTCTTTATCCATTCATCTGTCGATGGACATTTGGGCTCTCTCCATACTTTGGCTATTGTGTATAGCGCTGCTATAAACATTGGGGTGCATGTGCCCCTTTGAAACAGCACACCTGTATCCTTTGGATAAATACCTAGTAGTGCAATTGCTGGGTCATAGGGTAGTTCTATTTTTAATTTTTTGAGGAACCTCCATACTGTTTTCCAGAGTGGCTGCTCCAGCTTGCATTCCCAACAACAGTCAAAAGAGATCCTCTTTCTCCACATCTTCACCAACATCTCTTGTTGCCTGAGTTTTTAATTTTAGCCATTCTGACTGGTGTGAGGTAGTACCTCATTGTGGTTTTAATTTGTATTTCCCTGATGATGAGTGATGTAGAGCATTTTTTCATGTGTCAGTTGGCCATCTGGATGTCTTCTTTGGAGATGTGTCTATTCATGTCTTTTGCCCATTTCTTCAATGGATTATTTGTTTTTTGGGTGTTGAGTTGGATAAGGTCTTTATAGCTTTTGGATAGTGACTCTTTATCTGATATGTCGTTTGCAAATATCTTCTCCCATTCCGTTGGTTGCCTTTTAATTTTGCTGATTGTTTCCTTCGTTGTGCAGGAGGTTTTTATTTTGATGAGGTCCCAATAGTTCATTTTTGCTTTTGTTTCCTTGCCTCCAGAGACATGTTGAGTAAGAAGTTGCTGCAGCCAAGGTCAAAGAGGTTTTTGCCTGCTTTATCCTCGAGGATTTTGATGGTGCCCTGTCTTATGCTTAGGTCTTTCATCCATTTTGAGTTAATTTTTGTGTATGGTGTAAGAAAGTGGTCCAGGTTCATTTGTCTGCATGTTGCTGTCCAGTTTTCCCAGCCCCGTTTGCTGAAAAGACTGTTTGATTGGGTATTCTTTCCTGCTTTGTCAAAGATGAGTTGACCATATAGTTGTGGGTCCATTTCTGAGTTTTCTATTCTGTTCCAGTGATCTGAGTGTCTATTTTTGTGCCAGTACCATACCATCTTGATGATTAAAGCTTTGTAATACATCTTGAAATCTGGGATTGTGATGCCTCCAGCTTTGGTTTTCTTTTTTAGGATTACTTTGGCTACTCAGCCAATCTGTTCCATACAAATTTTAGGATTGTTTGCTCTAGCTCTGTGAAGAATGCTGGTGTTATTTTGATAGGGGTTGCATTGAATATGTAGATTGCTTTGGGTAGTGTCAACATTTTAACAATATTGTTCTTCCAATCCAGGAGCATGGGATATTTTTCAATTTTTTTGTGTCTTCTTCAATTTCTTTCATAAGTTTTCTATAGTTTTCAGTGTGTAGATTTTTCACCTCTTTGGTTAGGTTCATTTCTAGGTATTTTATGGGTTTTGGTGCAATTGTAAATGGGATCGATTCCTTGATTTCTCTTTCTGCTGCTTCATTATTGGTGTCTAGAAATGCAACAAATTTCTGTGCATTGATTTTATATCCTGCGACTTTGCTGAGTTCTTGGATCAGTTTTAGCAGGGTTTTTTTTTTGTTTTTTTGTTTTTTTTTGTTTTTCCATATAGAATATCATGTCGTCTGTGAAGAGTGAAAGTTTTACTTCCTCCTTGTTGATTTGGATGCCTTTTATTCCTTTGTGTTGTCTGCTTACTGAGGCTAGAACTTCCAATACTATGTTAAATAACAGTGGCAAGAGTGGACATCCCTGTCATGTTCCTTACCTTCGGGGGAAAGTTCTCAGTTTTTCCCCATTGAGGATGATATTACCGGTGGGTCTTTCATATTTGGCTTTTATGATCTTGAGGTATGATCCTTCTATCCCTACTTTCTTGAGGGTTTTCATCAAGAAAGGATGCTGTATTTTGTCAAATGCTTTCTCTGCATCTATTGAGAGGATCATGTGGTTCTTGTCCTTTCTTTTGAGGTGATGTATCACATTGATTTTTTTGCAGATATTGAACCAGCCCTGCATCCCAGGTATAAATCCCACTTGGTTGTGGTGAATAGTTCTTCTAATGCATTGTTGGATCTGGTTGGCTAGTATCTTGTTGAGGATTTTTGCATCCATGTTCATCAGGGAAATTGCTCTGTGGTTCTCCTTTTTAGTGGGGTCTTTGGTTTTGGAATCAAGGTAATGCTGACTTCATAGAATGAGTTTGGAAGTTTTCCTTCCATTTCTATTTTTTGGAACAGCTTCAAAAGAATAGGTGTTAACTCTTCTTTAAATGTTTCATAGAATTCCTCTGGAAAGCCATCCAGCCCTGGACTTTTGGTTTTTGGGAGATTTTTTTTATTACTAATTCAATTTCTTTAGTGGTTATGGGTGTGTTCAAATTTTCTATTTCTTCTTGTTTCATTTTTGTTAGTTTATATGTTTCTAGGAATTTGTCCATTTCTTCCAGATTGCCCAATTTATTGATGTATAATTGTTCATAGTATTCTCTTATTAGTGTTTGTATTTCTGCAGTGTTGGTTGTGATCTCTCCTCTTTCATTCTTGATTTTATTAATTTTGGTCCTTTCCTTTTTCTTTTTGATCAAACTGGCCAAGGTTTATCAATTTTGTTAATTCTTTCAAAGAACCAGCTTCTGGTTTCATTGATCTGTTCTACTGGTGTTGTGTGTGTGTGTGTGTGTGTGTGTGTGTGTGTGTGTGTGTGTTGTTTTATTTTGGTTTGTTTGTTTTTGGTTTCAATAGCATTGATTTCTGCTCTAATCTTTATTTCCCATCTTCTGCTATCTTTGGGTTTTATTTGCTGGTTTTTTTCCAGCTCTTTAAGGTGTAAGGTTGGGTTGTGTATCTGAGATCTTTCTTCCTTCTTTAGGAAGGCCTGGATTGCTATATACTTACTTCTTTTAACCATCTTTGCTATATCCCAGAGGTTTTGGGCTGTGGTGTTATCATTTTCATTGACTTCCATATACTTTTTAAGTTCCTCTTTAACTTCTTGGTTAGCCCATTCATTCTTTAGTCACCTAGGATGTTCTTTAGTCTCCAAGTATTTGTTGTCTTTCCAAATTTTTTCTTGTGGTTGATTTTGAGTTTCATAGTGTTGTGGTCTGAAAATATGCACGGTATGATCTCAATCTTTTTGTACTTTTGAGGGCTGATTTGTGTCCCAGTATGTGATCTATTCTGGAGAATGTTCCATGTGCACTTGAGAAGAATGTATATTCTGCTGCTTTAGGATGAAATGTTCTGAATATATCTGTTAAGTCCATCTGGTCTAGTGTGTTTCAAATCCATTGTTTCTTTACTGATTTTCTGCTTAGATGATCTGCCCATTGTTGTAAGTGGGTGTTGAAGTCCCCTACTATTAAGGTATTATTATCAACGAGTTTCTGTATATTTGTGATTAATTGATTTATATATTTGGGTGCTATCACATTTGGAGCATAAATGTTTACAATTGTTAGATATTCTTGATGAATAGACCCCTTAATTATGATATAATGCCCTTCTTCATCTCTTGTTAGTCTTTATCTTAAAATCTAGATTGTCTGATACAAGTATGACTACTCTGGCTTTCTTTTGGCAACCATTAGCATGATTGATTGTTCCCCTTACTTTCGGTCTGAAGGTGTCTTTAGGTCTCAAATGGGTCTCTTGTAAATAGAATAGATGAATCTTGTTTTCTTATCCATTCTGTTACCCTGTGTCTTTTGATTGGAGTGTTTAGTCCATTGACATTTAGAATGAGCACTGAAAGATATGAATTTATTGCCATTGTGTTGCCTGTAGAATTGAAATTTCTGGTGTTGTTCTCTGGTCCTTTCTAGTCTTTGTTGCTTTTGGTCTTTTTTTTTTTTTTTTTTTTTCATCTTTTCTCCTCTCATACAATCTCCCTTAAAATTTCTTGCAGGGCTGGTTTAGTGGACACATACTCCTTTAGTTTTTGTTTGGGAAACTTTTTGTCTCTCCTTCTAGTTTGAATGACAGCCTTACTGGATAAAGAATCTTGGCTGCATATTTTTCTGATTTAGCAGATTGAGTATAACCTGCCACTCCTTTCTGGCCTGCCACGTTTCTATAGATAGGTCTGCTATGATCCTGATCTGTCTTCCCTTGTAGGTTAAGGACTTTTTTTCCCCTTGCTGCTTATATCATTCTTTCCTTGCCTGAGTATTTTGTGAATTTGACTATGATATGCCTTGTTGATGTTCGGTTTTTGTTGAATCTAAAAGGAGTTCTCTGTGCTTCCTGGATTTTGGTGTCTGTGTCTTTCCCCAGGTTATGAAAGTTTTCTGCTATGATTTGCTCACATAACCCTTCTACCCCTTTTTCTCTATCTTCATCTTCTGGGACCCCTATGATTCGGATGTTATTCCTTTTTAATGAGTCACTGAGTTCTCTAATTCTTATATCATGCTCTTTGCCTTAGTTTCCCTCCTTTTTTCTGTTTCGTTTTTCTCCAGAAGTTTGTCCTCTGTATCACTGATTCACTGCTCTGTTTCATCCATACTTGCTGCCGTGGCATCTATTTGAGATTTCATCTCAGTTATAACTTCAACTCATTTTTAACTTCATCTTGACTAGATTTTACTTGTTTTATCTCCTCAGAAAGGGATTATATGCTTTTTTCAACACCAGCTAGTATTTTTTTTATTGTGATTCTAAATTCTGGTTCAGACATTTTGCTTGTATATGTCTGTATTAAATCCCTAGCTGTCATTTCTTCCTGTTCTTTCTTTTGGGGTGAATTCCTTCATTTTGTCATTTGAAGGAAGAAAAAGTATTAATAAAATTTAAAAAGTAAAAATTTAAAAATTTAAAACAACACACAAAAAATCAAATAAAGGATGCTAGATCCTAGGTGTTTTTTGGTCTGGTTGTTGAAAGAAGCTTCATAGAATAGAGAAAAAGGGTAAATAAAAGGAAAACATTTGAAAATTTTAAAAAATAAATACAATAAAATAGAATAAAATTAAATGATGAAAGTAAAATAGAATTTTAAAAATTTACAAAAAAGTAGGGGCGCCTGGGTGCCTCAGTCAGTTAAGCATCCACCTTCGGCTCAGATCATGATCTCACAGTCTGTGCGTTCAAGCTCCACATCTGGCTCCATGCTGACAGCTCAGAGCCTGGAACCTGCTTTGGATTCTGTGTCTCCCTCTCTTTCTACCCCTCCCCCACTCACACTCTGTCTCTCTCTCTCTCTCAAAGATAAACATTAATTTTTTTTAATTTACAAAAAAATAAAATATATAGTAGAAAAATTAAAGAAAAATCTTTTTTATAAAAATGGAAAATAAAAATGGAACAGAATGAAATACAATTGAAATTACATCCAGTTTCTGCTATAAGTCAAACAGTGAAACACTTTTTTTTTTCAACGTTTATTTATTTTTGGGACAGAGAGAGACAGAGCATGAACAGGGGAGGGGCAGAGAGAGAGGGAGACACAGAATCGGAAACAGGCTCCAGGCTCTGAGCCATCAGGCTCTGAGCCATCAGCCCAGAGCCTGACGCGGGGCTCGAACTCACGGACCGCGAGAAGTTGGACGCCCAACCGACTGCGCCACCCAGGCGCCCCAACACTTTATAGTCCATAAACTAAGCAGACAGAGAGACTTGTGGTGTTCCTCCAGAGGGTGGTTGGCCCAGTTGGGCGGGGTTCAGTGTAACAGCTCTGTTCTCCACTAGATGACGCTGCTTAGTTTACTGGGGTAGATCATTGTGGCACATGTAGGCACCTATGAGCATGCACAGAAGAGGTGAAAATGGCTTTACCCAGCTACCCAGTCTCTAGTATCAGAACTGTGCTTTTGCAATCTAGCAACAAGAACCCCTCCTTTGTCCCTGGCTTCCATCACTCCCTGATTCTAAACTGTCTTTGACCAAGTCGTCAGCCTGCCGGCTGAGTTTTATCTCAGATGGAGTTATGTTTGCAAACCCCTCACTTCTGAGGGCCCTGTGGTTTTGACCTGCTCAGACCCTCTGGGGGAGGGTCTTGCTGAGCAACCCAGGAACATTCGTGCAACTGTGCTACTGCAGATGCCCAGAGACTGCAGCCTGGTGCCAACCTGCCGCAGAAAAAGTTCATGCAATCATGTAGCAGCAGTGTTCCAGGGGTTATGGTAAATCACAACACATGTCTGGCACCAGGCTTCACCCTTAACATCCTTATTCCAACACCAGTGAATGTGGCTGTTCTCCAGTGTCCACTGGGACCTTTGCCTGTGGGGAGGCCACACAGCCTCTACCAAATGTCCTCCCAGCAGGGGAACCACCTCTTCCTGTGTGGCCTGAGGGCCCCTCAGACTTCACTGTCTGCTCCTGGGGATTTGTCCTTCCCACCAGAGCTCTGCCAGTTATTGAGCTATAGACTTTCAGACCCTGCACTCCCCTGTTTATAAAGTCTTAATGGAATTTAAACCCCCTACTTTTTCCTTTCTCTCTTTTTTGTTCAGTCCTTTGTGGCTGTTTTCACTCTTTCTCTTTCTGTCCAGCTGCTTTTGGTGGGGGAGTGCTTTTCCTGTACTCTCCCCCTGCTGTCTCTGTCCTCTCTCTGCAAGTAAAAACAGCTCCCTACACTCTGCAGCTTCTGTCTCTCCCAGTTAACCCCTCCACACTGGGTACCTGCCAAGTTCTGTGGTTCAAGTTGTGCAGATTGTTGTGTTAATCCTCAAATCAAGATGTACAAGATGGTTTGGTGTTGATCTAGCTGCATTTCAGGGACAATAGAGGCAAAAACAACTTCCATGCTGCTCCACCATCTTGGCCCCTGCCCTCTCATTGGACAAAATCATCTAACACAAAGCCAATTTTATAATAAAGTGTTGAATATATCATGTAATTTATTGCATACTACACTGAAAGTGAAAAATAATGGTTGTCTGGGTATAGAATGGTTGTAAGTGTATTAGTTGTTTACCCTCATGATTGTATGGCTGACTAGGAGCTGCAGTTCACTGTCACACAAGAGTGTATCTTACTACATATTGCTAGCCTGGGAAAGGATCAAAATTCAAAGTATGATTTCTACTGAATGCATATCCTTTTCACACCATTTTTTTAATGTTTATTTATTTTTGAGAGAGAGAGAGAGAGAGACAGAGCATGAGCATGGGAGGGGCAGAGACAGAGAGAGACATGGAATCCAAAGCAGGCTCCAGGCTCCAAGCTGTCAGCAAAGAACCCACGGGCTCGAACTCATGAACCACAAGATTATTATGTGAGCCCAAGTCAGATTCTTAACCAACTGAGCCACCCAGGTGCCCCTTCACACTATTCTTAAGTCAAAAAATCCTAAGTTGAACCATTTAAGTCAGGGACCACCTGTAAATATATTTTTCACAAAAACTAAAACAGAAATTGCCAGCTGACCTGCAGAACAAGAACTGTTAAAAGAAGTTCTTTAAGAGGCAGGGGTATAATTCTGGAAAGATACTTGGATCCACAAAAATATGTTTGGAAATTATGAAGAGAAAAGTAAATATACACTTTTTCTAGTTTTTAATTATTTTATAAAATAATTTACTGTCTAAAGCAAAAATAGTAGCAATGTACTATGGGTTTAGAACATACGTAAAATTAAAATACAGGACAATAGTACAAAGAATAGGAAATTGGAATTAGGAGTAGATTGTTATAAAGCATGCATGAAGTGGCATAATACTATTTGAAGGTGGACTGTAAATAACTAAATGTGCCTATTAAAAATCAAAATGTGGGGCATCTGGATGACTCAGTTGGTTGAGTACAACACTCTTGAGTTCAGCTCAGGTCATAATCCCAGTGTCATGGAATTGAGCCCCACCTCAGGCTCCACACTGAGCCTGCTTAAGATTCTCTGTCTCTGTCTGTCTTTCTGCCCCTCTCCCCAACTCATGCACTCTCTATCTCTCTCTCAAAAAGTAAACTAAAATAAAAATTATAAGGCAATCACTAAAAAAAATTTTGTTATAAATGATAAGCCAATGGTGAAGATATAGAATTATAAAAAATATTCAATTAATCTATAATGAACAGAAAAAAAGGTAAAAATGTAAAGGTAATTAGTGATATGGTAGGTAGATTTTGATTCAATCATATCATTAATTAGGTGAAAATGGCCCAAATATACCTGTAGAAAGACAGATTGTTGGATGTAAAAGGATATATCATACAAACATTAATCAAAGACAGATGGAATAATATTATAATCAAATAAAGATCAATAAAAGGACAATTCACTAAAAGGACATAATAGTCCTAAATGTGTATGTACCTAAGAAGTAGGTTTCAGAATACATAAGGCAAAAATGATAAAACTAGAAGGAGAAAAGGACAAAGAGCTAGAATTGGAGAGATCTCAGTAATCAATTCAACAAGTAGATACCACAAAACATAACAGACCTGAGAGTGAAGCCTGGGAAGATGGCAGAGTAGGATCCTAAACTCATCTCATCCCATGGACACACCTAGATAATAGCCACATCAGTGTAAATAATGCAGAAAATGGACCAAAGACTGGCATAACATACTTTCCACAATTAATTGTAGTGAGGAGACCACAGAAAAAACTGTAAGAAAGGATAGTCCTAGTCAATCAGGAACCAAATTAAATGAGACTACCCACAAATGGGAAGGACACCACAAGAATGGAGAAACGAGAAGAACAAACCCTACACTAGACACCCCAGACATGGGGGCCTGCACTGGGATGACAAGTCCCTATAACATTTGATTTTGAAAAGCAGATGGACTTAACTTCATGAATTTTTACCTTCAGTGGGACTTAACACTGGGAACTTTAAAAATCAGTAGACTTGGGGGCGCCTGTGTAGCTCAGTCAGTTGAGAGTCCAACTATTGAATTTGGCTCCAGTCATGATTCCAGGGTCATGGAATCAAGCCCCACATCAGGCTTCATGTTGAGCATGGGATCCTGCTTGAGATTCTCTCCCTCTCTCTCTCTTTCTCCTCTCTTTACCTCTGCCCCTCTCCCCTGCTCACTTGCTCTCACACTGTCTCTGAAAGAAAGAAAGAAAGAAAGAAAGAAAGAAAGGAAGAAAGAAAGAAAGGAAGGAAGGAAGAAAGAAAGAAAAAGGAAGGAAGGAAGGAAGAAAGAAAGAAAGAAAGAAAGAAAGAAAGAAAGAAAGGAAGAAAGAAAGAAAGGAAGGAAGGAAGAAAGAAAGAAAAAGGAAGGAAGGAAGGAAGGAAGGAAGAAAGAAAGAAAGAAAGAAAGAAAGAAAGAAAGAAAGAAAGAAAGAAAGAAAGAAAGAAAGAAAGAAAAAGAAGAAATTATAAAAATCAGGAGATTTGGCTCTGAGAGAGCTGGAAGGCAATAAGAAACAGCCCCCACACTTAATGAGATGCCAAAACAAACTACCCCACTGAGATACAGCATAGAAGCAACATTTTGAAAAGCATCTGGGGTATACAGCAAAGACATTTACTTACTTTTTTCAAAACATTCACTAAAGGGGCAGTGATATTTAGGAGACTTCTCCAAGAACAAAAGAGCTGGCAGGCATCATTTCTTTCCCCTATCTCATAGTCTAGATACCCAGTCACCTGTGGGAACCAGCATGAACACCTCATACCCCATTCCCAAGTTCTCCTGTGAATTTGTCCCACTCAACCCACCCCACATGATAGGAGTCCCTCCAAAGTGATGCTTGATATATCTATTCTGCAAGCAGCCCCCACAGTGACCAGAACCACTCCAAAGTGACTCTTGCACTGTGGAGAGGGGAAGATAACCACATACACTGGTTCAAGTGCAGCCCCAGCAGTGGGCTAGGGGCAAACATCTGATCTGACTTCCAGCCCTGCCCACCAACAAAAACCTCATAGGAGACAGCACAAATAGAGAGCCCTATGGCTCAGGGTTACTGCAAAAACCAATAGACAGACTGGGGCCAGACATCTGGTCTAGCTGCAGGTCCAGGCCACCAATCAAAGTCTCTCAAAGGACAGTGCAAGTAGAGCACCCTGCAGTTCAGTGGGAATGCAGTTCTGGTAAATGGGCTGAGGGTAGGCTTCTGGTTTGACCCAACTACAAGCTTTGGGTGGCCCTAGATTGTCCCCTTAATAGTGTAGGGACCAAACACTGCCCACAACAGGCAAAGATAGCCATTACAACTCTGAAGGCGAACTTGGCTCAACCTTAACAGTAGGGTGCATGCAACACACATAGGAGACACTCCTGAACTGCCAGGTTCTGGTGAACAGGGAAATTTTGCTACAGGGTACTACAGGACCTCTTCTTCAAAAGGCCTCCACCTTCAAGATCAGAAGACATAGCTGGCTTTCCTAATAGAAACAAACACAGAGAGTTAGAAAAAATGAGAAGACAGAGGAATATGTACCAAATGAAAGTAGAGAACAAAGTCACAGCAAAAGAGCTAGATGAAACAGACATAAGCAATATGCTGGAGAGAATTCAAAATAATAGTCATAAAGATACTGGACTTGAGAAAATGGTGGAAGATCTCAATGAAACCTTCAACAAAAAGAGAAAATATAAAAAGAACCAATTAGAGGTGAAGAACTCAATAACTAAAGTTACAAGTACACTAAGGGAATAAATAGTTGATTAGAGGAAGCAGAAGAATAGATATGCAAGCTGGAAGACAAAGTAATGGAAAGCAACCACGCTGAACAGGAAAAAGGAAAAACAATAAAAATGAGAATAGGTTAAGGGAACTCAGTGACATCATCAAACATAATAGCATTTGCATCATATGGATCCCAGAAGAAGAAGAGAAAGGGGGAAGAGAATTTATTTGAAGAAATAATAGCTGAAAACTTCCTGTATCTGGGGAAGGAAATAAACATATAGATCTAGGAGGCACAGAGAAGCCCTAATAAAGTGAACCAAAGGAGGTCCATACCAAAACACATAATAATTAAAATGGCAGGAAATAGAAATGAGGAGAAAGTTTTAAAAACAGCCAGAGAAAATAGTTAAGAGTGTCTGCTGCTGATTTTTCAGCAGAAACTTTGCATGTCAAAAGGGAGTGGCATGAAATACTCAAAGTTCTGATAGGAAAAAACCTGCAACCAAGAATACTCTATCCAGGAAGGATATCATTCAGAACAGAATGAGAAATCAAGAGTTTCCACGTAAATAAAAGTTAAAGGAATTAAACACCACTGAACCAGCCTTACAAGAAATATTAAAGGCAATTCTTTGAGTGGACAGAAAAGACCACAATTAGGGGTAGGAAAATTAGGAAAGGAAAAAATTTCAGACACATACAAGCATAAAAACGTAGTAGATTAATCCCTTATAAAACCAGTACAGAGGTCGGGGCTCCTGGGTGGCTCAGTTGGTTGAGTGTCTGACGTCAGCTCAGGTCATGATCTCAGTTTGTGAGTTCAAGCCCTGTGTCGGGCTCTGTGCTGACAGCTCAGAGCCTGGAGCCTGCTTCGATTCTGTGTCTCCCTCTCTCTCTGCCCCTCCCCTGCTCACACTCTGTCTCACTCTCTCTCAAAAATAAATAAACATTAAAAATTTAAAAAAACAGTACAGAGGTTAAAGAACAAAAGCGGTAAAATCATTATATCTATAAATATCAGCCGAGGTTTTCACAAAATAAAAGGATGTAAAGTATGCAAAATATACATTAAACATAAGGAGGGTAAAATTTAGTGCTTTTAGAGTGGATACCTACTTAAGCGAATATCAACCTAATACAGACTGCTATATGCATAGGATGTTATATATAAACCTAATGGTAACCACAAATCAAAAACTGTAATATATATGCAAAAAATAAAGAGTAAGAAATCCAAGCATATCACTAAAGAAAGCCATCAAACCATAAGGGAAGAGAACAAGAGAAGAAAGGAACAGAGAACTACAAAAACAACTGTAAAGCAAGTAACAAAATGGCAATAAGTACATACCTATCAATAATTACTTTGAATGTAAATGGAATGAATGCTCCAATCAAAAGACATATGGTGACTAAATGAATAAAAAAGCAAGACCCTTCTATATTCTGCCTACAAGAGACTCATTTCAGATGTAAAGACACATGCAAATTGAAAGTAAAGGGATAGAAAACATTTATTATGCAAATGGAAGCAAAAAGCTGAGGTAGCAATACTTATATTGGACAAAATAGGCTTTAAAGCAGTCTATAACGAGAAACAAAGAAGGATACTATATAATCATAAATGGCACAATCCAACAAGGATAACAATTGTAAATATATATGCACCCAACATGGAAGTACCCAAATACATAAAGCAACTACTAACAAACATAAAGGGAGAAATCAATAGTGATACAATCATAGTGGGGGCTTTAGCACCCCACTTCAATAGATAGATCTTTCAGACAGAAAATCAACAGTTACAGTGGCTTTGAAAGATGCATTGGACCAGATGGATCTAACAGATATATTCAGAATATTCCATCTAAAAACAGAATACACATTCTTTCGAGTGCACACAGAATACTGTCCAAAATAGACCATGTGTTAGGCCACAAAACAAGTCTCAACAAATTCAAAAAGATTGAATTTGGTGCCTGGGTAGCTCAGTCGATTAAGCGTCCAACTTCAGCTCCGTTCATGATCTCACAGCTTGTGAGTTATAGCACACACAGCTGTGTGTGCCAACAGCTCAGAGCCTGGAGCCTACTTTGGATTCTGTGTCCCTCTCTTGCTCTGCCCCTCCCCCACTCATTCTCATTCTCTCTCTCTCTCTCTCTCAAGAATAAATATTAAAAAAAAAACTAAAAAAAATTAAAAAAAAAATAAGAAGATTGAGATCATGCCATGCATCTTTTCTGACCACAATAATATGAAACTAGAAATCAACCACAAGAAAAATTTTGAAAAAAAAATACATGCAGGTTAAATAACATGCTGCTGAACATTGAATGTGTCAGGCAAGAAATCAAAGAGGAAATAAAAAGATACATGGAGGGGCGCCTGGGTGGCGCAGTCGGTTAAGCGTCCGACTTCAGCCAGGTCACGATCTCGCGGTCCGTGAGTTCGAGCCCCGCGTCGGGCTCTGGGCTGATGGCTCAGAGCCTGGAGCCTGTTTCTGATTCTGTGTCTCCCTCTCTCTCTGCCCCTCCCCCATTCATGCTCTGTCTCTCTCTGTCCCAAAAATAAATAAACGTTGAAAAAAAAATTAAAAAAAAAAAAAAAAGATACATGGAGGAGAATGAAAATGAAAACACAGTGGTCCAAAATCTTTGGGATGCAGCAAAAGCTGTTCTAAGAAGATATCCATTTTGAATTGTTTTTTTAAAGATGTAAGATCTATATGTAGACTCTGGGCAATAAATAAGGAATTTTAAAGAATTGAAATTATTCAAGTTATGTTATCTGATCATAACAAAATTATATCATAAATCAATAACAGGGGTGCCTAAGTGGCTCAGTCAGTTGAGTGTCTGACTCTTGATTTTGGCTCAGGTCATGATTCCAGGGTTGTGGGATTGAATCCCGCATCTGGCTCTGTGCTGAGAATGGAGCCCGCTTAAGATTGTCTCTGTCTCTGCCCCTCTCCCCTGCTCACACATGCTCACTCTCTCTCTAAAAAGAAAAAAAGAAAGAGCAGAAATATATCCAGAAAATCCCCAAATATCTAAACATTTTTAAACACAATTCTAGATAATCCCTGAGTTGTAGAAGAGATCACCAGACAGAAACTTTTAAATTAAACAAAAATTTAAAATCAACATATCAAAATTTGTGAGATATAAGCAGTGCTTAATGTGAGTCAAGCAATGCTTTTAGGTAAAGTTATAACAATAAATGTTTATATTAGAAAAGAAGAAAAGTCTAACTTAGTACTCCAAACTTTCATCTTAAGAAACTGGAAAAGATGGGGTGCCTAGGTGACTTAGTCAGCTAAGTGTCCAACTTCAGCTCAGGTCATGATCTCATGGCCTGTGAGTTCAAGCCTGGCATAGGGAGGGCTCTGTGCTGACAGCTCAGAGCCTGGAGCCTGCTTCAAATTCTGTGTCTCCCTCTCTCTCTGCCCCTCCCCTCCTTGCTCTCTGTCTCTCTCTCAAAAATAATAAACATTAAAAAAAATTAACTCAAAAGAAACTGGAAAAGAAGAGAAAATTAAATTCAAAGCAAGCAGAAGAAAGAAAAATAAGGATGATGAAGGAATAATCTAATGAAATTGAAAATAAAAACAATAAAATCAATGAAATAAAAACCTGGTTCTTTCAAAATATCAACAAAATTAATAAGTCTCTAGTCAGACAAAGAAAAACAAAGAAGACACAAATTTCCAATATCAGGAATGAAATAGGAAATTTGACTATGGATGCTACAATATTTCCTGCAAAATATGCTACAAAAATTAAAAGCACAATAAAAGGGTTGATTTCTGTGGTATTGAGGATAATTTGATAGTTATCTAGTTCTGTTTGTGGGGCCAGGCAAGTCTAGGGTCCTCCTACTCTGCCACTGTCTTTCTCTCCCACACTACCCAAAGCAATCTACACATTTAATACAATCTCTGTCAAAATGCCAACATCACTTTTCACAGAGCTAGGACAAATATTCTAAAATTTTTATGAAACCACAAGACCATGAATAGCCAAAGCCACCTTGAAAAAGAAAAGCAAAGCTGGCAGTATCAAAATTCCAGACTTCAAGTTATATTACAAAGCTGTAGTAATCAAAACAGTATGGTACTGGTACAAAAATAGACAAATAGATCCACGGAACAGAATAGAAAACCCAGAAATGTCAATTAATCTTTGACAAAGCCGGAAAGATTATCCAATGGGAGAAAAAAAAACAGTCTTTTCAACAAATGGTGTTGGGAAAACTGGATAGCAACAAACAAAAGAATGAAACTGACCACTTTCTTATGCCATACACAAAAATAAATTCAAAATGGATGAAATATCTAAATGTGAAATCTGAAACCATAAAAATTCTAGAAGAGAACACAAGCAGTAACTTTGATATTGGCCATAGCATTTATTTCCAGATATGTCTCCTGAGACAAGGGGAAAAAAAAGTAAAAAACTATTGGGACTTGATCAAAATAAAAAGCTTCTGAGGGCACCTGGGTTGCTCAGTCAGTTAAGCGTCTGAATTCGGCTCAGGTCAAGGTCTCATGGTTTGTGAGTTCGAGCCCTGCTTTGGGCTCCGTGTTGACAGCCTGGAGCCTGCTTCAGATTCATTCTCTCTCTCTCTCTCTCTCTCTCTCTCTCTCTCTCTCTCCCTCTCCCTCTCCCTCTCCCTCTCCCTCTCTCTCTCTCTTTGCCCCTGCCTCTCTCTGCCTCTCTCTCTCTCTCAAAAATAAACATTAAATTTTTTTTTTTTAAAGCTTCTGGACATTGAAGGAAAACAGTTGACAAAACTACAAGACAATGTATCAGGATTGGAGAAGATATTTGCAAATGACATATCTGATGAAGGATTAGTATCCAAAATATATAAGGAACTTTAAAAAGTCAACACTCAAAAAATGAATTAAAAAATAAGCAGAAGACATAGACATTTTTCCAAAGAAGACATACAGATGGCTAACAGACACATGAAAAGGTGCTCAACATCACTCATCATCAGGGAAATGCAAATCAAATCACACCGAGATATCACCTCACACCTGTCAGAATGGCTAACATCAAGAACACAAGAAACAACAGGTGTTGGCAAGGATGTGGAGAAGGGGGAACCCTCTTGCACTGTTGGCAAGAATGCAGATTGGTGCAGCCACTCTAAAAAACATTTTGGAATTTTCTCACAAGTTGAAAATAGAACTGCTGTATGATCCAGCAAAAGCACTACTATGTATTCACCCAAAGAAAACAAAAATGCTAATTTAAAGGGATACATGCACTCCAATGTTTACAATAGTGAAAATATGGAAACAGCCCAAGCATCCATCGACTGATGAATGGATAAAGAAGAGGTGATTATATACATATATAGGTATATATATACATACGCATGTATATATATACATACACACACGCACAATGGAATATTACTCAGCCATAAAAAATAAGGAAATCTTGGCATTTGCAATGACATGGATGAAGCTAGAGAGATAATGCTAAGTGAAATAAGTCAGTCAGAGAAAGACAAATACCATATGATTTCACTCATATGTGGAATTTAAGAAACAAAACAAATGAGCAAAGGCAGGAAAAAGAAACCAAGAAACAGACTCCTAGCTATAGAGAACAAACATGGTTACCAGAAGAAAGGTGGGTGAGAGTATGAGTTAAATAGGTGATGGGGATTAAGGAATACACTTGTTGTGACAAACACCAGGTGTTGTATGGAAGTGCTGAATCACTATATTGTATACCTGAAACTAATATTACACTATATGTTAACTAGCTAATTTATTTTTTTTTTATTTTTTTTTTATTATATGAAATTTATTGTCAAATTGGTTTCCATACAACACCCAGTGCTCATCCCAAAAGGTATCCTCCTCAATACCCATCACCCACCCTTTCCTCCCTCCCACCCCCCCATCAACCCTCAGTTTGTTCTCAGTTTTTAACAGTCTCTTATGCTTTGGCTCTCTCCCACTCTAACCTCTTTTTTTTTTTTTTTTCTTTTTTCCTCCCCCTCCCCCATGGGTTCCTGTTAAGTTTCTCAGGATCCACATAAGAGTGAAACCATATGGTATCTGTCTTTCTCTGTATGGCTTATTTCACTTAGCATCACACTCTCCAGTTCCATCCACGTTGCTACAAAAGGCCATATTTCATTTTTTCTCATTGCCACGTAGTATTCCATTGTGTATATAAACCACAGTTTCTTTATCCATTCATCAGTTGAT
Source organism: Leopardus geoffroyi (assembly GCF_018350155.1). Taxonomy (NCBI): domain Eukaryota; kingdom Metazoa; phylum Chordata; class Mammalia; order Carnivora; family Felidae; genus Leopardus; species Leopardus geoffroyi. The sequence continues at coordinate 75,576,513 of NC_059341.1, read as the reverse complement.
GGACATTTAGGCTCTTTCCATAATTTGGCTATTGTTGAGAGTGCTGCTATGAACATTGGGGTACAAGTGCCCCTATGCATCAGTACTCCTGTATCCCTTGGATAAATTCCTAGCAGTGCTATTGCTGGGTCATAGGGTAGGTCTATTTTTAATTTTCTGAGGAACCTCCACACTGCTTTCCAGAGCGGCTGCACCAATTTGCATTCCCACCAACAGTGCAAGAGGGTTCCCGTTTCTCCACATCCTCTCCAGCATCTAGAGTCTCCTGATTTGTTCATTTTGGCCACTCTGACTGGCGTGAGGTGATACCTGAGTATGGTTTTGATTTGTATTTCCCTGATAAGGAGCGACGCTGAACATCTTTTCATGTGCCTGTTGGCCATCCGGATGTCTTCTTTAGAGAAGTGTCTATTCAGGTTTTCTGCCCATTTCTTCACTGGGTTATTTGTTTTTCGGGTGTGGAGTTTGGTGAGCTCTTTATAGATTTTGGATACTAGCCCTTTGTCTGATATGTCATTTGCAAATATCTTTTCCCATTCCGTTGGTTGCGTTTTAGTTTTGTTGGTTGTTTCCTTTGCTGTGCAGAAGCTTTTTATCTTCATAAGGTCCCAGCAATTCACTTTTGCTTTTAATTCCCTTGCCTTTGGGGATGTGTCGAGTAAGAGATTGCTACGGCTGAGGTCAGAGAGGTCTTTTCCTGCTTTCTCCTCTAAGGTTTTGATGGTTTCCTGTCTCACATTCAGGTCCTTTATCCATTTTGAGTTTATTTTTGTGAATGGTGTGAGAAAATGGTCTAGTTTCAACCTTCTGCATGTTGCTGTGCAGTTCTCCCAGCACCATTTGTTAAAGAGGCTGTCTTTTTTCCATTGGATGTTCTTTCCTGCTTTGTCAAAGATGAGTTGGCCATACGTTTGTGGGTCTAGTTCTGGGGTTTCTATTCTATTCCATTGGTCTATGTGTCTGTTTTTGTGCCAATACCATGCTGTCTTGATGATGACAGCTTTGTAGTAGAGGCTAAAGTCTGGGATTGTGATGCCTCCTGCTTTGGTCTTCTTCTTCAAAATTCCTTTGGCTATTCGGGGCCTTTTGTGGTTCCATATGAATTTTAGGATTGCTTGTTCTAGTTTCGAGAAGAATGCTGGTGCAATTTTGATTAGGATTGCATTGAGTGTGTAGATAGCTTTGGGTAGTATTGACATTTTGACAATATTTATTTTTCCAATCCATGAGCAGGGAATGTCTTTCCATTTCTTTAAATCTTCTTCAATTTCCTTCATAAGCTTTCTATAGTTTTCAGCATACAGATCCTTTACATCTTTGGTTAGATTTATTCCTAGGTATTTTATGCTTCTTGGTGCAATTGTGAATGGGATCAGTTTCTTTATGTGTCTTTCTGTTGCTTCATTGTTAATGTATAAGAATGCAACTGATTTCTGTACATTGATTTTGTATCCTGCAACTTTGCTGAATTCATGTATCAATTCTAGCAGACTTTTGGTGGAGTCTGTCGGATTTTCCATGTATAATATCATGTCATCTGCAAAAAGCGAAAGCTTGATTTCATCTTTGCCAATTTTGATGCCTTTGATTTCCTTTTGTTGTCTGATTGCTGATGCTAGAACTTCCAACACTATGTTAAACAACAGCGGTGAGAGTGGGCATCCCTGTCGTGTTCCTGATCTCAGGGAAAAAGCTCTCAGTTTTTCCCCGTTGAGGATGATGTTAGCTGTGGGCTTTTCATAAATGGCTTTTATGATCTTTAAGTATGTTCCTTCTATCCCGACTTTCTCAAGGGTTTTTATTAAGAAAGGGTGCTGGATTTTGTCAAAGGCCTTTTCTGCATCGATTGACAGGATCATATGGTTCTTCTCTTTTTTTTTTGTTAATGTGATGGATCACGTTGATTGATTTGCGAATGTTGAACCAGCCCTGCATCCCAGGAATGAATCCCACTTGATCATGGTGAATAATTCTTTTTATATGCCGTTGAATTCGATTTGCTAGTATCTTATTGAGAATTTTTGCATCCATATTCATCAGGGATATTGGCCTGTAGTTCTCTTTTTTTACTGGGTCTCTGTCTGGTTTAGGAATCAAAGTAATACTGGCTTCATAGAATGAGTCTGGAATTTTTCCTTCCCTTTCTATTTCTTGGAATAGCTTGAGAAGGATAGGTATTATCTCTGCTTTAAACGTCTGGTAGAACTCTCCTGGGAAGCCATCTGGTCCTGGACTCTTATTTGTTGGGAGATTTTTGATAACCAATTCAATTTCTTCGCTGATTATGGGTCTGTTCAAGCTTTCTATTTCCTCCTGATTGAGTTTTGGAAGAGTGTGGGTGTTCAGGAATTTGTCCATTTCTTCCAGGTTGTCCAATTTGTTGGCATATAATTTTTCATAGTATTCCCTGATAATTGTTTGTATCTCTGAGGGATTGGTTGTAATCATTCCATTTTCATTCATGATTTTATCTATTTGGGTCATCTCCCTTTTCTTTTTGAGAAGCCTGGCTAGAGGTTTGTCGATTTTGTTTATTTTTTCAAAAAACCAACTCTTGGCTTCGTTGATCTGCTCTACAGTTTTTTTAGACTCTATATTGTTTATTTCTGCTCTGATCTTTATTATTTCTCTTCTTCTGCTGGGTTTGGGGTGTCTTTGCTGTTCTGCTTCTATTTCCTTTAGGTGTGCTGTTAGATTTTGTATTTGGGATTTTTCTTGTTTCTTGAGATAGGCCTGGATTGCAATGTATTTTCCTCTCAGGACTGCCTTCGCTGCGTCCCAAAGCGTTTGGATTGTTGTATTTTCATTTTCGTTTGTTTCCATATATTTTTAAATTTCTTCTCTAATTGCCTGGTTGACCCACTCATTCGTTAGTAGGGTGTTCTTTAACCTCCATGCTTTTGGAGGTTTTCCAGACTTTTTTCTGTGGTTGATTTCAAGCTTCATAGCATTGTGGTCTGAAAGTATGCATGGTATAATTTCAATTCTGGTAAACTTATGAAGGGCTGTTTTGTGACCCAGTATATGATCTATCTTGGAGAATGTTCCATGTGCACTCGAGAAGAAAGTATATTCTGTTGCTTTGGGATGCAGAGTTCTAAATATATCTGTCAAGTCCATCTGATCCAATGTCTCCTTCAGGGCCCTTGTTTCTTTACTGACCGTGTGTCTAGATGATCTATCCATTTCTGTAAGTGGGGTGTTAAAGTCCCCTGCAATGACCACATTCTTATCAATAAGGTTGCTTATGTTTATGAGTAGTTGTTTTATATATTTGGGGGCTCCGGTATTTGGCGCATAGACATTTATAATTGTTAGCTCTTCCTGATGGATAGACCCTGTAACTATTATATAATGTCCTTCTTCATCTCTTGTTACAGCCTTTAATTTAAAGTCTAGTTTGTCTGATATAAGTATGGCTACTCCAGCTTTCTTTTGGCTTGCAGTAGCATGATAAATAGTTCTCCATCCCCTCACTCTCAATCTAAAGGTATCCTCAGGTCTAAAATGAGTCTCTTGGAGACAGCAAATAGATGGGTCTTGTTTTTTTATCCATTCTGATACCCTATGTCTTTTGGTTGGCGCATTTAATCCATTTACATTCAGTGTTATTATAGAAAGATACGGGTTTAGAGTCATTGTGATGTCTGTATGTTTTATGCTTGTAGTGTTGTCTCTGGTACTTTGTCTCACAGGGTCCCCCTTAGGATCTCTTGTAGGGCTGGTTTAGTGGTGACGAATTCCTTCAGTTTTTGTTTGTTTGGGAAGACCTTTATCTCTCCTTCTATTCTAAATGACAGACTTGCTGGATAAAGGATTCTCGGCTGCATATTTTTTCTGTCTAGCACACTGAAAATCTCGTGCCAATTCTTTCTGGCCTGCCAAGTTTCGAAAGAGAGATCAGTCACGAGTATTATAGGTCTCCCTTTATATGTGAGGGCACGTTTACCCCTTGCTGCTTTCAGAATTTTCTCTTTATCCTTGTATTTTGCCAGTTTCACTATGATATGTCGTGCAGAAGATCGATTCAAGTTACGTCTGAAGGGAGTTCTCTGTGCCTCTTGGATTTCAATGCCTTTTTCCTTCCCCAGTTCAGGGAAGTTCTCAGCTATTATTTCTTCAAGTACCCCTTCAGCACCTTTCCCTCTCTCTTCCTCCTCTGGGATACCAATTATGCGTATATTATTTCTTTTTAGCGTATCACTTAGTTCTCTAATTTTCCCCTCATACTCCTGGATTTTTTTATCTCTCTTTTTCTCAGCTTCCTCTTTTTCCATAACTTTATCTTCTAGTTCACCTATTCTCTCCTCTGCCTCTTCAATCCGAGCCGTGGTGGTTTCCATTTTGTTTTGCATTTCATTTAAAGCGTTTTTCAGCTCCTCGTGACTGTTCCTTAGTCCCTTGATCTCTGTAGCAAGAGATTCTCTGCTGTCCTCTGCTGTTTTCAAGCCCGGCGATTAATTTTATGACTATTATTCTAAATTCACTTTCTGTTATATTATTTAAATCCTTTTTGATCAGCTCATTAGCTGTTGTTATTTCCTGGAGATTCTTCTGAGGGGAATTCTTCCGCTTGGTCATTTTGGATAGTCCCTGGCGTGGTGAGGACCTGCAGGGCACTTCCCCTGTGCTGTGGTGTATAACTGGAGTTGGTGGGCAGGGCCGCACTCCGACCTGATGTCTGCCCCCAGCCCACCGCTGGGGCCACAGTCAGACTGGTGTGTGCCTTCTCTTCCCCTCTCCTAGGGGCGGGATTCACTGTGGGGTGGCGTGGCCCGTCTGGGCTACTTGCACACTGCCAGGCTTGTGATGCTGGGGATCTGGCGTATTAGCTCGGGTGGGTAGGCAAGGTGCACGGGGGCAGGAGGGGCAGGCTTAGCTCGCTTCTCCTTAGGTGATCCACTTCAGGAGGGGCCCTGTGGCAGTGGGAGGGAGTCAGATCCGCTGCCGGAGGTTTGGCTCCTCCGCAGAAGCACAGAGTTGGGTGTTTGCGCAGAGCGAGGAAGTTCCCTGGCAGGAACTGGTTCTCTTTGGGATTTTGGCTGGGGGATGGGCGGGGGAGATGGCGCTGGCGAGCGCCTTTGTTCCCCACCAAACTGAGCTCTGTCGTCCGGGGGCTCAGCAGCTCTCCCTCCCTTTGTCCTCCAGCCTTCCCGCTTTCCGAGCAGAGCTGTTAACTTATGATCTCCCAGACGCTAAGTCGCGCTTGCTGTCGGAACACAGTCCGTCAGGCCCCTCCGCTTTTGCCCACCAGACTCGGAGCCTCTGCTTGGCCGGCGAGCCGCCCCTCCACCCCGGCTCCCTCCCGCCAGTTCGTGGAGCGCGCACAGCCTCGCCGCCCTTCCTACCCTCTTCCGTGGGCCTCTCGTCTGCACTTGGCTCCGGCGACTCAGTTCTGCTAATCCTCTGGCGGTTTTCTGGGTTATTTAGGCAGGTGTAGGTGGAATCTAAGTGATCAGCAGGACGCGCGGTGAGCCCAGCGTCCTCCTACGCCGCCATCTTCCCTCTAACTAGCTAATTTAAATAAAAACTTAAAAATTTAAATTTAAATTTTAAAAAAAGGATAATAAGGAAATATTACAATTTTACGCTCACAAATTCAACTTAAATGAAATAGACAAATCCCTTGGGAAACACAAACTACCTAATATTACTGAAAAAGAAATCAATAACATGAAGTTATATATATTACATTAATTCATAGCTGAAAATATTCCACCAAAAAAACATGGGGCCTAGAGGTGGTTACTGATGAATTCTACCAAATATTTAAGGGGAAAAATAATGCCAATTCTTCACAAACTCTTCCAGAAAATTGAAAATAAAGGAATTATTTTCAACTTTTTTGAGACCAGAATATCAAAATGAGACAAAGACTTTACAAAAAAAGAAAACTACAGACCAATACCCCTTGTTAACATAAATGGAAAAATCTTTAAGAAAAAATATTAGCAAATAGAATCCAGCATTATATAATAAAGACAGTACATCACAACTAAAGTTATCCCAGGAATACAGATTGGTTCAACACCCATCAATCAAAAAATTAATGAAATTCACCATGTAATGGATTTTAGAAATAAAACTATATGGTTATAACAGATGAGAAAAGGCATTTGACAAAATTCAACACCTATTCACTATAAAACCTCTTAGCAACTATGAGTAGAAGGGAACTTTTCCAAACTGATAAAGAACATCTGAAAATAAAAATTTTTAACCCATAATGGTGAAAGACTAATTCTTTTCACACTAAGAGTAAGAAAAGGCATAAATAACTATTACCACTCTTATTCAACATCATACAGAAAGTTCTAGAAAGTGAAATAATACTAAAGAAAAAGGCATAAAAAGATAAAAAATAGAGGAGGGAGGGTACAGATTTTGTTAGCTCTACAGATTAGAATGCAATCAATGTAAACTGTGTATTCACAAATGACATGGTTGTTGACAGAAAATCTCAAAGACTCTGCAAAATAAGTGAGTTTAGTAAGATCGATACAAAATCAATTGTATCTCTATATACTAGCTATGAATAACTAAGATTGAAACTTAAAAAGTTCCTTCTACAATAGCACCAAAAGACATGAAATACTAAATTATATATAGGACCTTTATGATAAAAACTATAAAATGCTGAGGAAAGAAGTAAAAGAAAACAAAAATGGAAAGATATATTGTGTTCAGGGGTGCTTGGGTGGCTCAGTCAGTTAAATGTCTGACTTCGGCTCAGGTCATGATCTCCATGGTTTGTAGGTTCAAGTCCTGCATCGGGGTCTGTGCTGACAGCTCAGAGCCTGGAGCCTGCTTTGGATTCTGTGTGTCCCTCTCTCTCTGCCCCTCCCCGGCTTGTGCTCTCTCACTGTCTCTCTCAAAAATAAAAAATAAAGAAACATTAAAAACTTTTTTAAAAAAATATATATTGTGTTCAGAATTAGAAACGAAACATTGTTATGATGCCATTTCTCCCAAGATTGATCTATAGATTTAATATAATCTCAAAAAACTAGAAGAATTTTTGTAGAAATTGGAAATCTGTTTCTAAAATGTACATGGAAATGCAAAGGAACTAAAGTATCCAAAACAACTTTGAAAAGAACCCAGCAAGTTATTTTGTGAGTACGGAAAACTGATTCTAAAGTTTACATGGAAAGACAAAAAACACAGAACAGCCAACACAATTTGGATGAGAAGAACAAAGTTGGAGGACTGAAAAAACCCAACTTTAAGACTTAATATACATCTATATTAATCAAGACAGTGTACTATTGGGGCGCCTGGGTGGCGCAGTCGGTTGAGCGTCCGACTTCAGCCAGGTCACGATCTCGCAGTCTGTGAGTTCGAGCCCCGCGTCAGGCTCTGGGCTGATGGCTCAGAGCCTGGAGCCTGTTTCCGATTCTGTGTCTCCCTCTCTCTCTGCCCCTCCCCCATTCATGCTCTGTCTCTCTCTGTCCCAAAAATAAATAAACGTTGAAAAAAAAATTTTTTTTTTAAATAAAAAAAAAAAAAGACAGTGTACTATTGGCAAAAGACAAATAGATCAATGGAACATAATAGAGAGCCTAGATAGAGATCCACAGAAATATAGGCAATTGATAGTGAAAGGTGCAAAAGCAACTCAATTGAGAAAGGATGGTCTTTTCAAAAAAATGGTGCTGAAAAAACTTGACACACACATGCAAAAAAAAAAAAGAAGAATCTACATACATATCTTACATCTTTCACAAAAATTAATTCAAAATGGATCATGACCTGAATGAAAAATGCCTAACAATTAAACTCCTAGAAAATAACAGAGAAGAAAATCTATGTGAACTTGGGCTTGACAATGACTTTTTAGATACAACACCAACATTATAATGAATGAAATTAAAAATGATAAATTGGATTTCATTAAAATTAAAATTTTTTGCTATGCAAAATGCAATAGCCAGAGAATGAAACAAGCCACACACAGGGAGAAAATGTTAGCAAAACACATGTCTGATAAAGACTGGTATCTAAAATATACAAAGAACTCTTAAACCTCAACTGTAAAAAAATAACCTGATTTTAAAATATAGGCAAAAGATCTGAGGAGATACTTCATCAGAGAAGAGATACAGATGACAAGAAGTAAGCAAATGAAAGATGTTCAATATCATATGTCATTAGGCCACTACAAATTAAAACAATGAGATACCACTACATACCCATTAAAACAGCTAAAATCCAGAACACTGATAACACTAAACGTTGGGAAGATATCGAGCAACAGGAACTCTAAATTCATTGCTAGTGGGAATGCAAAATGATATAGTCACTTTGAAAGACAGTATGGCAATTTCTAATAAAACTAAACATACTCTTTATTTTATTTCCAAGATTTTATTTAAATTCAGGTTAGTTAACATACAGTGTAGTATTGGTTTCAGGAGTAGAACTTAGTGATTTATTACTTACATATAACACCCAGTGCTCATCACAAGTGCCCTCCTTAATGTCCATCACCCATTTACCCCATCCCTTCACTCACCTCCTTTCCAGCAATTCTCAGTTTGTTCCCTGTGGTTAAGAGTTTCTTATGGTTTGCCTCCCTCTGTTTTTATCTTATTTTATTTTTCCTTTCCTTCCCCTATGTTCACCTGTTTTGTTTCTTAGATTCCATATATGAGTAAAATCATAAAGTATTTGTCTTTCTCTGGCTGACTTATTTCACTTAGTATAATACACTCTACTTCTATCTACATCATTGCAAATGGCAAAATTTCATTTTTTAAATGGTTGAGTAGCATTCCTTTGTATATATATACCTCATCTTCTTTTTGATTCATCAGTCAATGAACATTTGGGCTTTTACTATAATTTGCCTATTGTTGATAGTGCTGCTATAAATATTGGGGTGCATGTGCCCCTTTGAATCAGTATTTTTGTATCCTTTGGATAAATATCTAGTAGTGCAATTGCTGGATCCGAGGGTAGTTCTATCTTTAACTTTCTGAGGAACCTACACACTATTTTCCAGAGTAGCCGCACCAGTTTGCATTCCCACCAACAGTGTAAACAGTTCCCCTGTCTCTGCATCCTTGCCAACATCTGTTGTGTCCTGTGCTGTTAATTTTAGCCATTCTGACAGGTGTGAGGTAGCATCTCATTGTGGTTTTGAAATATATTTTCCTGATATAAGACCCAGAGCTAATATCATCCTCAGTGGGGACAAACTGAGAGCTTTTCCCCTAAGGTCGGGAACATGACAGGGATGTCCAACTCTCACCACTGTTGTTCAACATAGTACTGGAAGTCCTAGCCTCAGCAATCGACAACAAAAAGAAATAAAAGGCATGCAAATTGAAAAGGAAAAAGTCAAAGTTTCACTTCACAGATGACATGATACTCTACATGGAAAACCTGAAAGACTCCACCAAAAAATTACTAGAATTAATGCGTGAATTCAGCAAAGTCACAGGATATAAAGTCAATGTGAAGAAATTTTCTGCATGTCTATACACCAATAATGAAGCAGCAGAAAGAGAAACCAAGGAATTGATCCCGTTTTCAATTGCACCAAAAAGCATGATACCTAAGATTAAACCTAACAAAAGCGGTAAAAGATCTGTACTCTGAATACTATAGAACATTCATGAAAGAAATTGAAGAAGACACAAAGAAATGGAAAACATTCCATGGTCATGGATTGGAAGAACAAATATTGTTAAAATGTCTATATTGCCTAAACCAATCTACATATTCAGTGCAATCCCTATTAAAACAACACCAGCATTTTTCACAGAGCTAGAACAAACAATTCTAAAATTGGTATAGAGCCAGAAAAGACCCCAAATAGCCAGGGTAATGTTGAAAAAGAAAAGCAAAGCGGGAGGCATCACAATTCCAGACTTCCAGCTATATAGCAGAGCTGTAATCATTAAGACAGTATGGTACTGGCACAGAAACAGACACAGAGATCAATGGAACAGAATAGAAAATCCAGAAATGGACCCACAACTGTTTGGTCAACTCATCTTTGACAAAGCAGGTAAGAATATCCAATGAAAAAAAATCCATTTATCCAATGGAAAAACAACATTTGTTATTGTTCCACCAACAAATGGTGTTGGGAAAACTGGACAGTGACATGCAGAAGAATGAAACCAGACCACTTTCTTACACCATACACACACAAAAAATCAAAATGGATGAAAGATCTAAATGTGAGACAGGAAACCATTAAAATCCTGGAGAGAACACAGGCAGCAATCTCTTTGACCTCAGCTGTAGCAATTTCTTACTAGATATGTCTCCGGGGGTAGGGGAAACAAAAGCAAAAATGAACTATTGGGACTTTATCAAGATAAAAAGCTTCTACACAGCGAAGGAAACAATCAACAAAACTAAAAGGCAACCTACAGAATGAGAGAAGATATTTGCAGATTACATATCGGATCAATGGCTAATATCCAAAATCTATAAAGAACTTACCTAATTCAACCCCCAAAAACAAATAATCCAGTTAAGAAATGGGCAGAAGACACTTCTCCAAAGAAGGCATACAAATGGCTAACAGCCACATGAAAAAATCCTCAACATCACTCATAAACATACTCTTTCCATATGATCCAGCAATTTCACTCCTTGGTACTTACCCAAATGAGAGGTAAACCGTAGACAAATGTTTATAGCAGCTTTATTCAAAATTGCTGAAACTTAGAAGCAAGATGTCCTTCAACAGGTGACTATGTTAACAAACTGTGGTACAACCATACAATGGAATGTTACTCAATGATAAAAATAAGTGAACTATCAAGCCACAAAAAGACATGGAAGATTCTTAAATGCATATTAGTAAGTGAAATAAGGCAATCTGAAAAGGGTACGTACTGTATGATTCCAACTATATGATATTCTGGAAAAAGCAAAACTATGGAGACAATTTTTTAAAAAATCAGTTTTTGTTTGTTTTGCCAAGAGTCCAGGGGGAAAGAGGGAGGCATGAATAGGTGGAACACAGGTGTTTGACAGGATAGTGAAGCTATACTGTATGACACTGTGATGGTAAATACATGCCATTATACATTTTTTAAAACCCATAGAATGTACACACACAGAGTGAATCGTAATATAAACAATGGATTTTAGTTAACATATAGATATTGGCTTATCAGTAGTAACAAAATGGACCACACTAATGCAAAATGTTCATAACAGAGGAAGTTGGGTGGGTGGGGTAAGATGTTGGAGTGTATATAGGAATTATTTGTATTTTATGTTAATTTTTCTGTAAACCTAAAGCTGCTTTTTTTAAAAAAATTTTTTTTAATGTTTATTCATCCTTGAGAGAGAGAGAGGGGGACAAGCACAAGTGGGGGAGGGGCAGAGAGAGAGAGGAAGACACAGAATCTGAAGCAGGTTCCAGGCTCTGAGCTGTCAGCCCAGAGCCTAACACGGGGCTCAAACTCACGAACTGTGAGATCATGACCTGAGCCGAAGCCGGATGCTTAACCGACTGGCCACCCAGGCGTCTCCTAAAGCTGCTCTTAAAAGCAGAGTCTAGGGGCACCTCAGTGGCTCAGTTGGTTGAGCGACCAACTTTAGCTCAGGTCATGATCTCGTGGTTTGTGAGTCTGAGCCCCGCATCAGACTTATTGCTGTCAGTGCAGAGCCTGCTTCGGATCTTCTGCCTTCCTCTGTCTCTGTCCCTCCTCCACTCATGCTTGCTCTCTCTCTCTCTCTTTAAAAAATAAATAAACCTTTAAAAAATTTTTAATAAAAATAAAAAAAAAAATAAAAGCAGAGTCTATTTGGGGCTCCTGGGTGGCTCAGTTGGTTGAGTTCTGACCCTATATTTTGACTCAAGTCATGATCTCACAGTTGTGAGATCAAGCTCTGATTTGGGCCTTGTGTCAGGCTCAGAGCCTGCTTAAGATTCTCTCTCCCTCTCCCTTTGCCCCTCCTATGCTCATGCATGTGCGGACTCTCTAAATAAATAAATAAATAAACAAACAAACAAACAATAGAGTCAATTAATTTAAAAGAACAACAACAACAAAGTTGGAGGACTCACATAACCTGATTTCAGGATTTAATATAAAGCTGCAATAACAAAGACTATGTGGTGTTGGAAAAAGGATAGACCTATAAGTCTGTGGAATGGAATCGATTTTTGAAATAGATCCTTGTATACATGGCCAAATTATTTTCAACAAGGTGCAAAGTTAATTCAATAAAGAAACGATGATATTTTTAAGAAAAGGCACTGAGAAAATTGAACACACATATGCAAAACAAACTTCAACCCATAACATGTACTTCATGAAAAAATTAACTCAAAATGGGTCATAGACCTAAATGTATCATGTAAAATAATCAAACTTCAAGAAGAAAACATAGACAAAAATCCTTATGACCTTGGCTTTGGCAAAGTTTCCTTAACTATGAAACTAAAAGCATAAACCATAAAAGAAAAAAATTGTCAAATTAGACTTCATCAAAATTTAAAACTTTTGCACTTTGAAAGTTACTATTAAGAGAATGAAAAAAAAAAAAAAGCACAGACTTGGAGAAAACATTTACAAAGCACTTATCTGAGATACTATCTGTATCCAGAATACATCAATAATGCTCAAAACTAAATAATAAGAAAACAACCCAACTTTTTAAATGTGCAAAATAATTGATAGATATTTAACCAGAGAAAATATATGGGTGGAAAATAAGCACAAGAAAAATGCTCATCATTATTAGTCACTATGGAAATGCAAATAAAAATCACAATTTGATCACACTACACATTTATTAGAATTATAGAATAAAATAAAAATCTGAAAATATCTAGTGCTGACAAATAATGCAAGTGGAACTCTCATATATTTCTCATATATTTCTGGTGGGAATGTAAAATGGTACAACCTCTTATAAAACAATTTTTCAGTGTCTCATAAATTGAAACAATATACCACCTAGAAATCTCACTCCTAGGTTTCTACTCAGGGGCATTGAAAACTTAACATAGACACAAAAACAGATATTTATAGGAGCTTTATTTATAATCACAAAAACTGACATTCTGAGTGGTAATGAATACCTTCAAATGGTAAATGGGTAAACAAACTGTGCTACATCTGTACAGTGAAATACTCAGAAATAAAAAGGAGCAAACTACTGATATACACAACATGGATGAATCTCAAATACATTATGCTAAATACAGGAAGGCAGACTCAAAAGACTACGTAATATATTATTCAATTTTAATTACATTCTGGAGAAGACAAAACTATAGGTACAGAAAACAGTTCAGTGACTGTTGGGGGTTGATGGAAGAGTTGACTAAATTAACTACATAGGGCCATGAGGGAGTTTTTTGAAATGATAGATGATGGAATCTGGGGACATGTGTCCTGAGTGCAGTGATGATTACACGACTATATGACTATATGACTATTTATATATATCATACATATATATCATACATGTATATATGTCATACATGTATATATATCATACATGTATATATCATACATATATACACATATATACATACATACATATATACATACATATATATATATACACATATATATATAGATATATAGATATATATATAGATATATATCAAATATAACTACCAAAAAGGATAAATTTTACTGAATATAAACTATATATCAATATATAAGAAGATTTGGAGAAGGATTTCCATTTCTCAACCACCTTTCCATCCCTTCCCACATACACAACTATAAAATCCTAACAATGATATATAAAATATGTTTTAAATCCTATCAAATTATTGCTGAGCCTTCAAGAAAATAAGGAAAACACTCAGTGGGCAAAAACAGAAAAAACTGAAAATCAGAATGACAGTAACACCATGTTTTGGGGGGAATATTTGAAGATCTCAATACATAAGAGGCTTCAGAAGACTATACTGGAACAAGAGACAAACCCTTGGCTCTACATAATGTAGGAAGTTGGAAATGAAATCATGTCTCAGGCTGTCTCCTCAAAGGCCTACACACTTAGTAAAAGAATGCTCAAGGAAATAATCTTCCCATTGGCAGAGGAAAGCAACATGGATATCTGTCTATATTAGTTCTGGGGGCGGGGGGGGGTGGAATCTCCCTTGAAAATTTGACCACAAACCTTTGCTAATTTACACTTTGTGCATGGTGGAACACAGAATAATAATTCTAAGCCAAATAATTATAAGATGGTTCTGAGTTAGTATCTTTCTGGAGCACTTGACAGAAGCAAACATAAATCCTCTCATAAAATAGACTGCACAGGATTTCCATATGTGAAATCCAGCTAAACATGAACTGATGATCCAAAATTACAAAGCAACTACTCTGAGCAACAGTTAACAGAAACAAAAAATATCACACTGGACACCTCAGTATTCTCAGATAATGGAATTTTTGGCTTAATAATACAATGTAAGTATGCTTAAGATGTTCAAAGAAATAAAATCTGAGGTTGGAAACATGAGAAAGGAACAAGATACTATCAGTGAAGGCAGATAATATTGGAAGAAACAAATAAGATGTATAAGTCAAAACATTTTTTGAAATAAAAAACTTAGACATTTAAATAGTACCTTACACATAATAGAAGAAATAATTAGAAAACTTATTAGCTATGGAACTGAAGAATTACCCAGGGGGCGGCTGGGTGGCTTAGTCGGTTAAGCAACCAACTCTTGATTTCAGCTCAGGCCATGATCCCATAGTTTGTGGGATTGAGCCCTGTGTCTGGCTCTTTGCTGACAGCATGGAGTCTGCTTGGGATTCTCTCTCCCTCTCTCTCTGCTCCTCTCCCACTCTCTCTCTCAAAATAAATAAATATTAAACAAAATTTTGGAAGGACAACAAATCTCAAATAGGATAGATAAAAAAGGTAAGGGCATCTTGGTGGCTCAGTCGGTTAAGCATCTGACTCTAGATTTTGGCTCAAGTCATGATCTCACATCGTTTGCTCTGAGCACTGAGTATGAAGCCTGCTTAAAATTCTCTCTCTCCTTCTCCCTTGGACCCTCCCCTGTTACATACTCTCTCTCCCTCTTTCAAAATAATAATAGTAAAAAAAGATAGTGAAATTTCAAAATACCAAACACAAAGAAAAAGTCTTAAGAATAGCCAGAGGGAAAAGATACTATTGACAAAGAAGAGATATTAGGCCAAAGGAAGACTTTAGTTGCAAAAATAGAAACCAAAGTGGCTGGAATCTGGCCAGTCAAGGATAATGATAGCTACCTAAAACTGAATCTCTCCACAAATACTTCAAAAGCAATATAGGTCAAAAAGAAGAAATAAAATTCAACAAAAGACATGCCTCACCACAATTAGAAGACAGAGGGTGCTACAAACTTCAAACCAGTATAAGTAGAAAAGCATACACCAAATCCAAACAGATCTACTCTTCATACTCTCTTGGTAAGCTTTAGAGAGTAAGGGCCATTCAGGAAAAAAGGATGGAAGAAAGAAGAGGGGAATGAGTAAAGTGCCTAAGATTTACCTAAAATCACTTCCACAAAAAGAAAGTCTACCCAACATTAGAAAAGACTGAAAAGGAGTTCTGGGGTTCTAGAAAATGTAGTTGGGAGACCCCATCCTCTTTAAAATGCCTGTAATGGCTGCTTCCTGGAAGGTGGTATCATGTGGAATCTCTTAGCTTCAGTATCTGGTACTCCAGGAAGGGAGTATTTCAAGCCAGATAGTATTACATATTTATTTTCTCATTATCAGCCCTGTAGTCTCTGGCTGAGCTCACAGCAGAGATTGAAATGTTGCTCTTATAGCTTCGGCCCTGTGCAATTGCTAAATCCAACTGAACAAGGCAAGGGAGGAAATTATAACCTCTCCTCCACTAGGAGAGGTATGCAGAATTAGTCTTGTTGATATGGACCCACTCTTTCCTGTGCTGCTTGTAAATTTTGGGTCTTGTTTGAATTCTCATTCTAAGAAAGCAACTGTAAGAAAAAAGCCTATGAGACAAACAGGAAATTTTGAAGATGACTGGATAACTGATTCAGTTCAGGAACTATCCTGAATAAGCATTTTTCCAAAGAAAACTTACTATCCATTTCATTTCCTGGGGTCCTATGTTGGATTACATCTTCCTGAATCCCTTGGGTTGGAGTGTCAGAGTGGTAGGTAGGTAGGTTCTACCTTTGGGGATGAGGGTTCTTTGTCTGGCATAAGGGAGTAGGAACTATGAAGATAACCTGACCCTTAGTTCTTCCAAATAGCAATCTTGGGTGGGGAAAAGATTCTTCCTAGAAAAAAATGAAGCTAACTCAAAAATTCCAGGGCCCTTTGCCAATGGACAGGTCTCCCTGAGGATCCTAGGACTGGTCTAATCTGCTTAAACTCCTGAGACCTGGTCAGACTAAGGCAGACTGAAAGAATAGATTGTTCATCTGTTAGTTTCCTGTCAGTGACCAGTAAGAAGTAGCCTCTACCTAATGTTGAGAGCCTATTGGATATCCTGGTAAACTTGTGAGGGGGTGGGGTGAGAGAGACATCATGGAGAGTACTATAGAGTCAGAGGGAGTAGAGAATCAGGAACTCACACTATAAATGAGCAGCTGGCTTACAACTGAATTCACTGCATCCTCACTCTGGGCCTGACATCAGTACAGCCAATGTCCTCGCCTGCAGATGCTGAAGCCCATGGAAAAGGTCAGTGAATATGTTCAGTTCTCCCATGCTGAAAGTTGACATCCTCTCTTGGTATCATCAGAGATGAACACTCACTGGCTCCCTCAGCAATCACCTGTGTTCAGATCAGATCACACCAGGGCTCTACACACAATGACCATTGATGACATTACAGATCTTGACTCAGTTTACCTCTGCCTTGCTCTGTTTCTTCTTTAGATGTCTAGCTGTATCTCTGCTTGCCTAACTCTCTCCAGTTAGTTGCTTCTTTCTCTGTGTCCTCCATGTTTCTATCAGGCTCTGAGTCTTCCCACCTGCCCTTCTGGCTCTGGCTGAGGGGCAGATGACTTGGATGAGCAGTTTGGTCTGGTTTTGAGGTGACCTGTATACAAGGCAGATAGAACCCAGAGCCCAGACTAATTATTCTCAGAGTCACCTGGTTGAAGTGAGAGGATTCTAAACCCCTAGATTGGGGGATTGGTTCCACAGCATCCACGGACGTATGCCATTATGCTTATGTGAGCCTTTCAGTCTGTTTCCTATTTGGCTTTTCATCTTTCTGGGGATTTTTTTCTCTCATTTTCTAGCTCTTTCTTCACTATGTCCTTCCCCTCCTTTTCTCTAGATCCCCCCTTTCACCATTTTTCCATCCTCTTTCAGCATGAATTGAAGAAAGGCACCATCCCAGAAGCCAGAAAATTTATTTTGGTTTTAATACTTTATTTATAAGTGGCCTTGATCCACAGAGGTGTGAGGACAGTAAAAGACCACATAATTAAAAAAAAATTTTAATTAATGTTTTTTTATTTATTTTTGAGAGAAAGAGAGAGAGAGAGAGAGAGCAGGGGAAGGGCAGAGAGAGAGGGAGACACAGAATCTGAAGCAGGCTCCAGGTTCCAAGCTGACAGCACAGAGCCCAATGTGGGGCTCGAGCTCACACACCGTGAGATCATGCATGACCTGAGCCAAAGTTGATGCTTAACTGACTGAGCCACCCAGGAGCCCCTAAAAGACCACATAATTAGTCTTGCCTCTATCCCCATCTAGCTACTTGATAAGTCAGCTTGTTTATTCTTTCCTGAAACTCCATTTCCCCATCTTAAAGTCCTGTTAGTGGCACCTTTTAAGAGCACAAAATTCCTCACTGGTTGTTGTGAGGAGCAAATGAGAGAATCTAAGCCATGGAGAATCACAGAAATGGGAGGGATTGTTGCAATTACATTTTTCACAATCTATTCTTGTTTCCTTTTATTTGTAACTTTCACTTTATTTCCTTATTTGACTTTACATTGTTTTCTGCTCATCTACTTTATTTTCTTCTATCTGCCTCATGATTTATTTTTCTTCCTCCCTTCTCATTTGTGTTTTTCTCCCAATCCATTTGCCTGCATAGTTTTCCTGTATATCTGTGCATTTTTCTTTCCTGTACCTTTGAGAAAAGATGGGTTAGGATTCTTAAAGAGGTTTGCAAATATATTACAAAATAAGGTAAATAACATGAAGATTCAGTTTTTCTCATTTCCTCTAAGATCTACAGAATAAATAAAATTACAAGGAAGTAAGCCAAGGAGCCAGAGATGGGACAGGAGTTTAATTTGCTATCCAAAAGAATTTCCTGATCTGGAAAAGTGATTTTTTTTAAACCATAGTTTCTACCTAGAAATTTTCCATGGCAGTGGAACATTGGTTCAAAACCTTAAAAGATCTCTTCCGACATATAGGTGCAAATAAGAAAAGGTGGGAGAAAAGTAAAGAAGGTAATGAACATGTACTAAGCAATTACTGTTTGTAGGTCACTTTAAGTGTATTATTTCCATTATCAATTAATCTTTACACTATTTGACAAGCCAGAGATGATATCCCAAAATACTATTAGTAAGTGATTAAAGCTGAGATGTAAGTACTGATTTATCTAATTCCAAACCCTAAGCTTTTTCTACACGTCTACCATATATATGTGAGTTTCACATGTAGATGTTGGATCTCAAAAAGTGATTATTTCACTTCTTAATACCATCTATATAATTGACCAACTAACTCTAGTTCTTTCCAAGACTTTCTCATATGTGACTATCTCATGTCCCTGTCTTTGTGTTTCTGGTTATTTTTACAGTCAGTACAATGTTTCAAGACAACATAAATGACACATAGTCCACATTAACCACGACTGCTAATACTGCTGAAAAGAGCCAGTCTAATGCTCAGTTTTGCCTTCTTCAATCACAAAGTCCTTTGGTATAATTTCCTACAAATCCATCTTGTACAAATAGCCAAACTCTTAATATTTAAGGATTAATCATGCTATGTATGGATTAATTTGTCACCTTTTCATTTTGTTTTCCCTCTACATTTTAGGGTATTTGGAGTCAGGAGGAGGATTTGGGGGTTATTTAGGGACTTTTTTCCACAAATTATTTAAATCCCCTTCTAAGAGGAGGGAAGTGTCAGGAGGAGGAATGTATTCTTGGCTTTATTTGATTTTTGCTTTGTATATAGCTTAGATTGTTATTCTGGAGGGGCAACTCTGAACAACTATTAAGTATTTTAGCAGAAAGGATAAGTGGATTTGAGATCCATCGAGAATTAAGAAAATCAATTGAGATAAAGGTCTCAAATAAGGTTATCTGTGCTGTCTCTCACTCATGTGAATGCCAGAGAAATTTCATTGTAAATAGAGCTTGTTCTTGTGTCTTGTGCATAGTTGTAAAGATCTGTTATGCTAAGCAAGGGCCCTCTCACTGTCAGTCCATCATTAGATGTGAAGTGTAGTTCAGAGTCTCTCAATTTCAGAAATATGGAGACTTTGCAGTGGATCCAAGTATTAGAGGGCAGAGAAAGGGAAAGAAACTACATTTACCTTGGAAAATGTCTAGATAACATAATAGAAAATATTATTGTAATTTAACAAATTTGTTAAGGTGGTCTATCACATAGTAAAGAAAAGTTTCAACATAAATCTTAATTTTTTCTGAGGCTAGGATAACATAAATTGTTCCATAATAGATGTAGGTTAGACATATCCAGGCATTTGATAGCAGTACCCCTTTTAATTACCACTAAAAAAGTCCCAAAAGCTATTTAGTTATTAATTCTACCATAGCCCAAAGAGAGAAAACTAAGTATGCTAAAACCAATTCTCCTGTGAGCCTAATGGTTAATTTTCACAATGATAGGTTAACATTTATTAAATTTGTAACATCTTATATGTAATTAAATGACTTCAGGTATTTTCTATTTTTGCATTTGTTTAGGGGTCTGTCTTTATTTTTCTTAATTTTAACATCTAAGGAAATCATCTCAGAGAATGGTCATCTGAGGTCAATATGCCTAAGAATTAAATTTGTTGGACTTTGGTTAATTATACCATGAATCTAACCCTTCTAAATCCTTTGAGAAGTATATTTGTAGACATCTCAAGGTTCTTTCAGCCAAGGCCATTCCCACTTTATTTTTCATAATTCCAGTGGAATGGAAGCATCATGAGGACAATGATTTTGATCACTTTTTCGAGTGTCTAAAACAGGGCCTGGCCCATAAGAGGCTCTTAATAAATATTGGTTGAGTGAATGAATAAATTAAGTATTAAGTTGAATTATCCCTTTTTAATATTTTCAATAAACTTTAATTGCATACATATGTAACTATTTATCAAACTAGTACTACACAATGTTCAGTTTAAGAGGAGTATTTAAACACTAAGAGTAAGAAGATATAATGGGTAAATGAGAAGTGTGTTATCTTTGGTGTACTTTATAACAGCTAAATCATAGAATAATAACATCACTTTCTACCTTGAAAATGTGTGTAAAGAAATACATAAAAGTAAAGGAATGCTGAGTTTTAAATAAATGGAAAGTAGAAAAAAGCGTTAAACAATAAATATTTTATAGTTCTATCATCTATAAGCAGCCATTCAACATTTTGGTGAACTTCCTTCCAATCTTTTATCAATACAAAGCAAATTTCTTTTTAATTAATGTAGTGAGAATACCAAATATACTGACTTGTATCTTGCTTTTTGTTTTGCTTAAATTTATAATGTAAGTATTTCAACATTATTACACAGAGTTCATAAACATAATTTTAACGACTGCATATTTCTTTAATTTTCAATGATATAACCATTCCTCTACTATAGCTTTTTTTTTTGCTATTATAAATAGTGATAATTTATAATTTTGTATATAAAGCTTTTTCTCAACTGGTAATTAATTTCTTGGAGTCAGTTTTTAAAATAGTTGAATCTATTCACATTTAGCAAACTTATATAGCACAATGTGCCAGGCACTATTCCAAAAAATTCACAAGTATTGATTCATTTAATCCTCATAATCCAATAAAGTAGGTACTATCAGTATTATTCTCATCTTAGAAAGGAAGAAACTGAGGCATGTTAATTTAAGTCGCCTCAGTTTACACAGTTGGTAAGTGGAGAAGCCAGGATTTAAATCCAGATGTTTGGACTCCAAGGTCTGTATTTTTAAAGGGACCTTACATTAAAAGGAATTAACATTCTTAAAGTTTTTGGTACATATTGCCAAACTGCTTTCCAACCATGAATGGAGTACAATTTCACCAGCACTGATGTTATAATTAAAATTTTTTAATTTATGGATCAGAAATGGTATCTGATTGTTTTAAAACTGTTGTTTGATTACTAATAAGTTTGAATGCTTTTGGATGGTTTTTCCACTTCTGAGTTACGAGTTCTTATTCTTTTATTTTTCTCTCTTTTTTCTCTTTCTCTAGATTTATCATGATGCTTTATTCTTTTTATCTCTTGACATTAGGTGTTTTGGATGGGCTTTTTACATAATAAATTTAATATATTGTTGCCCCTTGTATTTGCGTTCTTTTTGAATCAGTTATTTGTTAAAAATACATAAGGTAGTTTTTTGTTGTCGTTGTTGTACCAAAGTTTCCCATTTGATGCAAAAATCCATCAAATCTATCTTTCTCTTCATGATTTCTTGTATGACTGAGAGAAAGACTTCAATCACAAATTCCTTAAGTGGTCAAATAGACATTGCAATGGCATGACAATGGCGTGTCTTGGGACTGACCTTCCAGTCCCACTAGCCTGGAACAGAGACCAGCACTAAACTCCAATGAGTTGATGATGGGAACAGGCACAGCGCAGCAAGACCTTCTGATTGTTCTTCCCTGGGAAGCAGAATCTAGATTTTTATGTGAGGTATCCTTTACAGAAGACTGTAGTTTAATAAAACACATCTCTGTAGGCCAGAGGGGTGATGATTTATCACCTCTGGTTCAGAAGTTCTCCTTCATTCAAAATTCAATACTATTTTCTTCCAGTTTTTCTGTGAGTTTTTTTTTTTTTAATTTTTTTTTTTTTCAACGTTTATTTATTTTTGGGACAGAGAGAGACAGAGCATGAACGGGGGAGGGGCAGAGAGAGAGGGAGACACAGAATCGGAAACAGGCTCCAGGCTCTGAGCCATCAGCCCAGAGCCCGACGCGGGGCTCGAACTCACGGACCGCGAGATCGTGACCTGGCTGAAGTCGGACGCTTAACCGACTGCGCCACCCAGGCGCCCCAAGTGAGTTTTTGAAATATATGCAAAATTTTATACAGTTGTAATTAGGTTGTGGTGTGAAGTGTCTAGTTGCTTTCTTAAACTAAAGCATTAATTTATATTTCTTTTCTCTTGTCCTCAAGTTTCTCTTTCTCTTTTGGAAAGCAGAAGAATCAATGAAATAACGAAATATTAAATGTTATGATGGTGATTTCTCTAACTGTAAAAGAATAATTGTTACTTTTTTCTGTATGATGGACTTATATTGAATACTCTCATTTCCTGACTAATAGAATATAATATGTTCCTTGGAAATTAAGGCAGAAGGGTCCATATATAAATTAGAATTTAAAACTCCTTGAAATGTTCAAAAGAAAGCTAAATAGAAAGGGAGAAGCACACAAAGTAATGCAACATTTTCAAAGAGGATTAAAATAATATAATCATATATTAAATATTGCAAATTTGGTAAATATGAATTTAAAACAGATTTCAGTTAGTGGGTTACATAATTAGAAAGTGATCAACAAAATTACACTGTTTAAATATTCATTTCCTTGTTCAAAAATCATTAATCGAAAGTTTACTCTATGTTGGAGAACAGGTAGATACTTTTGTTCCACAATTATCACCTTGTAGTTATGTTTTCCCTCACTATTTTGGCCCTGAAGTTGATTCTATGTTAATGAATACAAACATTTAAATTGGAATTATACCAACACCGAATCCATATAAATTCTTGATATGAAAGTACTCTTAATAATTCTATTAACCCAAATTAATTCCTTAACCAACTTTCTAGTATAGTACTTAAGATATTTCCAATTTCTGTCAATACTAAATCATTTTCACCCAAACTAATTCCTTTATGTTTAATATACCAACACAGTTCTGTTATCAGCCTTCGTACAAATCAAGTTTACATAATAGCTTCTGCTACCGTGGGTTTTCTTTTGCGGACATATTTTTTCCAGTTCCATTTTCCCAGGTCAAAATTTGTAGATCTAAATCTTAGCATATCCAGTTTTACCTATGTTCGGTTTTATTTTTGTATGGATTATTTCTATCAATTATATTTAGTATTTATTTCTTAGCTAATCCATTATATAGTTGTTAAGTATTTAAGTATTGGTCTCTTCCTGAGAATTGATCTAATTTAATTTAATTCTTCTGATTATTTTGGGGGCCTTGTTTAAACTTTATACAGCACTTGTGGCTCAAAGAGCAAATAGTGTTGCGTCATGACAGATGGTAGCTACACCTGTGATAAACATAGCGCAGCATGTAGAGGTGTTGAATCACTATGTTGTATACCTGAAACTAACGTAACATCGTGTGTCAACTATACTCAAAAAGAAAAAGAGCAAATAATGGAATTTTAAAAAGCTACTTCTAAAAAAATTAAGCTCTTTTCAGTAAAAGAAAGCTGGGGGGAATGATAGGCTATTGGGGAAGGCTTTGTTGAGGAGGTGGCATATGATCTGCATCACAAAAAAATAAGAAAGAATTCACCAGGTGCCAATAGAGGTAAAGGGCATTACACACCAAACAACCAGCATGTGTGAAAGCATGGAGGCAAGTAGGAGTGGAGTGTGTACATAGTAGGCACCAAGTGATGAGTGAATGAACAGATGGGTGGGTTTGTGTACGGTAAATAGTAACTGGAGTGTAGGGTGCATAAAGGGGGTGGAGGAGGTTAAAATGAGAGAATGAAAGGCTAATTGGATATAGAGATGAGTGAGGAAGAAGCAGAAGAGGTCACCCAGTCTCCTACTTAAATGAGTGGATGTGTCTTGATGCTGTTAAACAAGAAAGCAAACAGAAGGAAGTGAAGGCTCCAGTCCACTCTTTGCTTTTGGACCATTTTGAGCTGAAACAAGACCCTATGCACTGGAATCTGTCCTATTTCCAAAGACCACCAAAAAGATTTTTTATCACTCCTTAGTCACTATGATGCTTTCAAATCCCTCATTAAAATCAGTAAAGTATTCCTTTTCTCTAATTTAATACTCTTGTTGCACTTACCTTCATTCCTATAGCTCTGTCTTGTGAGAGGTAGAGAACATTTGGTTGCATATTTGAATACGGATATTTCCCAGATTGTTCTTTCTTAACATCTTAAATGTCTCTTTTCAGTGTTCTTCTGATTCAGTCCCCTCCTTAGCATGTAATTGTTTGTTTCAGGGATGATCTGATCAGCCCATCAGCCAAAGGCATTATACACATTGAATTTTTAAAAATGCAAAATGTGCTTATTTAGTTCTTATTATACTTTCCTCCGTGTCTCCAATCAATTTCTTCTTTAGTTGTTTCTTATTTCTGGAAACTTTAAAGGTAATAAAGAAATAAGGATAGCATGGCATGGTAAAAGGTCTCATGAATATTCAGCTTGACGGAAAAGGTTAATGAATGTATTCAAACTTCAAAGGGACTTTCCCCCCACTCACAATAAGTTGTTCTTTACCATGAGTAAATTCAAAGAATGAGGAATGTAACTACAAGGAAAGGAGGGTTATAACATATGTGTGTGTGTATTCCTGAATAAATGAGGCATTCATTAATGGTATAACCTGAAAGAGGTAGTAACACCTCTGCCTGAGGCACCTTGGTGTGGTGGAAAAGGTATTCTAAGGACTTTAAAGCTGTAGTTTCCCATTGCTTTCATTTAATAGCTATATAATCTTGAGCAAATTACTTTTGCTCTCTGAGCCTCAGTTTCCTGATCTGTAAAATGGAGGTAGCATCTACTTCACAGGATTTTTGTAAGAGTTAAATGGGATAATATATGTGAATGTGCTTTTGTAAACTATAATGAGTAAAGAAGTTTTATCTGAATAGACATTCATTTGGAATGATTTGAGAGGTTATATATGAGGGATTATGTAAACTTTTAGGGGCACCATCTTTTCCAGAGAGGATTCCAACATCAGATGTTCTTCCTGGGCTAGCTCATCCTCGGAGTCCACGAGACTGTTTTTTTTACCTGTTGCAGTGATTTGGTGACAAAAAGGCCATTTCCGCCTCATAGAGTGAGGTAAGACACAACTTCCAAAAGATTGTCCCATTTTATGTATGTATGATAATATATGTAACCAGTGCCTGAGGGGTATTTATTTGTAGAGTGAAGATGAACAGTGGGGTCAAAGTGTTTCCTGTAACATTATTCCCTCCTGATGGGAGAAATTTAGGTAGAAATTCCGGCCTCCCTATAAGTTGAGGCAGAAACATAGAGAGGAGAAATTCACCCCAATCCTAGAAATATCTTCTACAAATAATGATAATTTTGCCCTTTCCTTTTTTCATTCCAGTCGTGTACTAGAGCCAGTTAGTACCAGCTCTCAAGGGTCAATTATTAAATTTTCAGGAATTTTAAGAACTTGTTAAACAGAGCTATTATAAACAAATTATATAAACTTAAAACCAAATAAATTATATTAAAAAAAGAAAGGTAATACTAAAATTCATCACTTCCTAAGTTTTTTCATTTATATTTTACTAATATCTATGTTCTCAAGGTTATTTACATCTATTGTATCTATATGGTTGTAAAAATTATATGATAGTAACCTAAGGTGTATCCATTCCTAAAACATGTTTAGTGGTTTCAATCATTTCTAGCTTGAAATAGTCAAGGTGAGAGGATTTACACTTTGGAAATTGGCAAATGCTATAGATCAGAGCCCCTCCCAGAGCCATCTGTTAAACACTTACCAACACCCCACTCCTTTAATTCATTTGTCATATGCTTTGGCTGGTACTTGTAGGGCATTCAAACCCCTGTAGGTTTGGGGGTAGTTGACAGTGAAGCTTTGGAATCAGACTTCCCAGATTTGAATCCATGCTTCACTATTTACTGTGTGATGTTGGGCAAATTACTGATCCTTTCTGTGAACTTAGAAGAAAGATTACCTACCCCATGCATGATTTTGAAGTTAGAGCACTTATTACCTAAAACGCATGTAGAACAAACAATACCTAACACTTAATATACATAATTATTTTAATTTAGATAAATTTTTTATTTCAAGTTTTTATTTAAATTCTAGTTAGTTAACATATATGGTAAAATTGGTTTCAGATGTAGAATTTAGTATTTCATCACTTACATATAACACCCAAGTGCTCATCACAAGTGCCCTTTTTAAATTATGCCGTGAAGCCTCTTTCTAGTCCTATTTTACTAAGGATTTTTAAAATCAGGTATCACTGCTGAATTTTATCAAATGTTTTTACATCTCATTGACTAGACACTTTTGATCTTTGGCATATTAATATGGTGAGTTTTATTAGTAGAATTCTTCATATAAGAAAAACCTTAAATCCCTGGAATAAATTTCAGTTAGTCATGGTGCACTGTTCTTTGAACACACTAGTGAATTCCATTTGCTAATAATTTGTTTTGCCTATTTCCTTATTAATATAAATTATCTTGGTCAAAATTTTCTTTTGTGTACTTTTTAGGTTTTGGTATCAGTGGTTTTATGACTTTCTAAAAGTAATCAGGAAGCTTTTATTTTTTCTGTTCTTGTAAACAGATTTGGTAGCCTTCAAAAATATCTGATTGCTGCAATGTTAGAAAGAACTCACCTAAGGAACTATCAGAGCCTGGCACTATTTTGTCATAGCTCTTTGTCTTCTCTATTTTAATAATTCTGAAATTTGGCTGCACATTGGACTTACTGGGGAACTTTTAAAAATATTGATGACTGAGCCGTCTCAATACATTCTGTTTTAATTGGTCTGATATGCAGCTAGGGCATGGGGACATTTTATTTTATTTATTTATTTTAATTCCAGCATCATTAACATACAGCATTACATTAGTTTAAGGTGTATAATATAGTGATTCAAAAATTCTATACATTACTCAGTTCTCATCATGTTAGTGTATTCTTAATCTCCTTCACCTAATTCACTCATTCACCCATCTACCTCCTCTCTGGTAACCATCACTTTGTTCTCTATATTTAAGAGTCTGCTTTTTCGTTTGTCTCTTTTTTCTTTGTTTTGTTTCTTCAATTCCACATATGAGTGAAACCATAGGTATTTGTCTTTGTCTGACTGACTTATTTCACTTAGCATTATACCCTCTAGATCCATCTATGTTGTTGCAAATGGCAATATTTCATTCTTTATATGGCTGAATAATATTTTTTTTTCAACGTTTTATTTATTTTTGGGACAGAGAGAGGCAGAGCATGAACGGGGAAGGGTCAGAGAGAGAGGGAGACACAGAATCGGAAACAGGCTCCAGGCTCTGAGCCATCAGCCCAGAGCCTGACGCGGGGCTCGAACTCCCGGACCGCGAGATCGTGACCTGGCTGAAGTCGGACGCTTAACCGACTGCGCCACCCAGGCGCCCCAATGGCTGAATAATATTAATTGTACATATATGCCACATATATACACATCTATACCACATATTTTTTTAAAGTTTAATTTTAATTCCAGTATAGTTAACATACAGTGTTATATTAGTCTTATGTGTACAATATAGTGATTCAACAACTCTATACATTACTTGGTGCTCATCATGATAAGTGTGCTCTTTAAGCCCCATCACCTAATCCACCCATCCCTCCACCCACCTCCCATCTGGTAACCATCAGTTCATTCTCTATAGTTAAGAGTCTGTTTCCTGTCTCTCTCTCTCTCTCTCTCTCTCTCTCTCTCTTTCCCTTTGTTCATTTGTTTTGTTTTTAAATTCCACATATGAGTGAAATCATTGGTATTTGTCTTTCTGTGACTTATTTCACTTAGCATAATACATTCTAGCTCCCTCCACATTGTTGCAAATGGCAAGATTTCATTCTTTTTGATTGCTGAGTAAATATGACTCTGTGTGTGTGTGTGTGTGTGTGTGTGTGTGTGTGTGTGTGTGTATCCCACATCTTCATTTTTTTAATTATTTTTAAAGTTTATTTATTTGAGAGACAAAGAGAGCATGAGTGGGGTAGGGGCAGAGATAGAGGGAGAGAGAGAATCCAAGCAGGCTTTGCACTGTCAGTTCAGAGCCCAGTGTGGGGCTTGAACTCACAAACCATGAGATCATGACTTGAGCCAAAATCAAGAGTTGGATGCTCAACCACCTGAGCCACCCAGGTACCCCCACATCTTCTTTATCCATTCATCAGTTGATGGCGATTTGGTCTCTTTCCATAATTTAACTAGTGTTGATAATGCTGCTATAAACATAGGGGTGCATGTGCCCCTTTGAATCTGTATTTTTGTATCCTTTAGGTAAATACCTAGTAGTGCAATTGCTAGGTCATAAGACAATACTATTTTTAATTTTTTGAAGAGCCTCCATACTGTTTCCAGAGTGGTTGCACCAGTTTGCATTCCCACCAATAGTGCAAGAGGGGTCCTTTTTCTCCACAACCTTGTCAACACTTGTTACTTGTTGTGTTTTTGATTTTAGCCATTCTGACAGGTGTGAGGTGATCCTCAGTGTGATTTTGAATTGCATTTCCTTGATGATGAATGATGTTGAACATCTTTTCATGTGTCTGCTGGCCATCTGTATGTCTTCTTTGGAGAAATGTGTGTTCATGTCTTTTGCCATGGGAACATTTAAAAACTCTTCAAGGGGCGCCTGGGTGGCTCAGTCGGTTAAGCGTCCGACTTTGGCTCAGGTCACGATCTCATAGTCTGTGAATTCGAGCCCCACGTCGGGCTCTGTGCTGACAACTCAGAGCCTGGAGCCTGCTTCAGATTCTGTGTCTCCCTCTCTCTCTGCCCCTTCCCCGCTCATGCTCTGTCTCTCTCTGTCTCAAAAATAAATAAAAACATTTAAAAAAAATTAAAAACTCTTCAAGTTGGGGCACCTGGGTGGCTCCGTCAGTTAATCGTCCAACTCTTGATTTCAGCTCAGGTCATGATCTCACAGTTCGTGAGTTTGAGCCCTTCATCGGGCTCTGAGCTGACAGTGTAGAGCCTGCTTAGGATTCTCTCTCTCTGCCCCCCCCCCCCCATGCACTCTCTCTCTCAAAAAATAAATAAATAAACTAAAAAACAAAACAAAACCAAAAAACCCCACAAAAATCTTATAAAAACTCAAGTGACTATAATGTGAAGCTAAGGTTTAGAACAACTGCATTTCATTCCTTTCACTCAGAATATTAGCTTATCTTGATTTCTATCTTTTCTTTAATGAGTTTTAGTGATTTATATTTACCTAGAAAATTATCTTTTCCTCCAGTACATATTTCCCCCTCTGGTCTTCCTTAAGTTAATTTTGTTTATCTGCTTCTAACCTCTACTTCAATTTTATCTTTTCTTATTTTGTTTATGTTTATTCCTTTTTGTTAAATAATAAAACTATTTCAGGCTATTAACTTTCTCTAACAAAAATCTGTGTATAGTACTTATTAATATATGCTACTTTTATTATCAGTACTTTTTAGATAACCTGTAATTACTGTTTGATTTCCTTTTTTGATCTAAGGATTGTTTTCAAAGGGCTTTTTTTTCCCTCCATTTTCAAGTAGCTGGGGTTATTTCCATAATCATGTCTAGTTTTATTATTGTCACAGAACCACTTCTGAATTACTTGGCCAATGCTTCTAAAACATCTGCTTGATATTTTTTAAAATTTTTATTATTGAAGTTCATCTGCTTTATATTAATTGAACACGTGTAATGCCAGGCACTTAAAAAAGGAAAAGCAACTGATTAAATGAGTTTAATAAAGAGAAAAAGAAGTGGCACCAGCTGCCCTTCCATCCAGGCAAATTGGTCTCCTAGTTTTGGCCTTCTTGGGAAGGAAGTCCTTGAGACTTGATACACCAGAATCCCAGATGTGTACTCAGGACTGAGGCCTTCTTCATTGCTTCCCTTACACACCCTTGTTTATCAGAAGTAAGTCTACTCTAAAGTCATTACATTAAGCAGGATCAGCAAACATTTTCTGTAAAGGGCCAAATAGTGAAATATTTTAGGCTTTGTGTGTTGGGTTACTAATATTGCATGAAACATATTTATAATAAAAAGTATTCATTGTTTGTCTGAAGAACACATTTAATGAATCATTTTACATTTTTATTTGCTAAATCTGACAACCGTATTTACAGGCTCTTTGGTCTCTGGCAACTACTCAGCCCTGCCATTGTAGTGTGAAAACAATTATAAACAATGCATAAGTAAATGGGAGTGGCTATGTTCCAATTAAACTTTGTTTATAAAAATAGGCAGTGGCCTATATTTAGCTTGGGGGCCATAATTTGTCCTGCCCTACATTAAACTGGTAGTTTTCAATGTTTAATGTGCATCAGACTCACATGGAGGTCTTGTATTTTAAATACTGGTTTCTGGACCCCATCCCTGAGTTTGATTCTGTGGCTGAGGTAAGGCCCAACTGTTTGCATTTCTATCAAGTTCTCAGTTAACACTGCTGGGGGTGATGGCCTTTGGAGCACACTTTGAGTACCACTGCATTATAAGAAATGCCTGTTGCCTTTTTATTCCTAAAATCCACTCAGAGGAACATAGGCCTATTTATTGCTATTTATTCAAAAATTTCACCAATGTTGTAAGACAAAAAATTTAAGTGCTACAATTTAAATATTCTCAAGGCCAGATCTTCCTGATCAGCAATGCTTCCCTAGCACATATGGTACCTTTGGGCTAATTATAAAAAGTCACTGTCAGGCAAGAACTAGAGGAAAAGGCACCACTTCTCTTGAACTCACACTTCACCAGGGTGCACAGCTTGATAAATTGAGCACAGGCTAGATTACATAGGCTGGATTTCAGCATTCACTCTTCCCTTCAGGAGCCTTTGTGCATTGCACAAATGGGACAATGCTCCTGCAGCCTTGCTAATCAGAAGAGTGTTATTTACAATTTATTTATCAAAGAAACACATTTGAAATGTAAAATTTCCAGTAAGAGTTTACTGATTTTCTTGAAGTAAAACAAAAACAAAAACCTCAGCAAACAATATTCTCTTTTATCCACTTGGATTTGACAGACTTTTTTCAGCTTTAATGAGGTCTAATTGACAAAATTATAAGATATTTAAAGTATACAATGGGATGATACACAATATTGGTAAGCAAAATCCCATAAACAAGCTGACCAGACACTGTGCTCTTTTTCTCCCTCAAGAGAAGAAAATAAACACAATTTTAAGAAATCCCCTCTATACAGAAATTTAAGAATACTAATGCCCAGTGTTAGCATAGTGAACATAGTCTGCACTCTTTGGGATCTTTGGAATTCATTTAAGGTTTCTTTGTACTCTAATATAACAACAGTATTTTACAAATGTTCCATGACCTTTCAAAAAGATACATTCCCTGTATGGAGGCAAGAGAGTTTGAAATATATTTGCTTATAAATGTATGCTTTTTTGTTAATATTATGCATATATTATATGGATTCTCTATATTCTTACTTATTCCCTTGATCTAATGGCTTAGGATATAGTATAATACTCATTAGGTCAGGGAGAAAGGTCTCATTAATGATTTTATATCCCTGGCACTTAGCACAATATGTGAAACATAGTAGACATTCGCTTATTAAATGTATAAATTATTTGGGGCTGCAAAATGGGTTGGAATGCAATTGTTCCCAACTGCCCATTCAAACAAAAGATGAATGTTTATCCTTTATACTTTCTCCCTATTGGAATCCTCCAACCTGGAATCAGTGCTGCATTTCTTCCTGAAGCTATACTTCTCTCCAACTTAAGTTTTGAAGGCAGGTTCTACTCAGACCTTATGTTGATCTTAAAAGCTTTTAAAATATAAACACACAAAACAAAATGATTGAAAAGGCATAAACTAAAATATTGATGTGGTTTCTCTCTAGGTGGTTGTTTTTATTTACTTAATTTTGCTTTTTTTGGTATTTTCTAGATGTTCTATAATGAACAGGTGTAGTTAAGAGCAGAAAGAAAATGTGCGATTAGAAATATCACTCATTTTTTTTCTCTGACATTTCTACTCTCTGGTTCAAGTTCTACTTATTGACAGCATACAGAAATAGAAAATTCACTCCTCTAGATGGAGATCCCATTAATATTTAAATGGATGTCTCAGATTTCTTGAGTCTTCTTTAAAGTTTCCTTCAAAGCTTTGTCACGTGGTTCCCAGATCTTTCACCATCTTGTTTGTCTCATGAACATAGCCCCATGGATATGGGTAGTCCCAGTGGATAACCATTTGAAATAGAGGTCCAAGAACTGGATACGATATTTTCAGATGCAGCCTGATTCACACAAGGTACAACAGAATCTCCCTTGGTTCATAATATGGTTCCACTATTACAGCCTACAATAGCACTAGCATTTTCAGTGCCCATGACAATATTGACTCACATAGAATGTACTAAAATTTCCGTCTTTTTCATTCCTTTGTCCCCTTTGTCTGTTTTTATACAACTAGGTAGCATCCACACATAGCTGTCTCACCTGTGCTTTTCCTGTCTTCCCTCCTCAAGCAGGCCGCAGATGGTGGACCTAAGGAATGGGAGCACAGTGACAGAGTTTATCCTCGTGGGCTTCGAGCAGAGCTCCTCTTCCACTCGGGCATTGCTCTTTGCCCTCTTCCTAGCCCTCTACAGCCTTGCCATGGCCATGAATGGCCTCATCATCTTCATCACCTGGACAGACCCCAGACTCAACAGCCCCATGTACTTCTTCCTTGGCCATCTGTCCTTCCTGGATGTCTGCTTCATCACCACCACCATCCCACAGATGCTAATCCACCTGCTGGTCAAGAACCACACTGTCTCCTTTGCCTCCTGCTTGACCCAGATGTATCTGGTTTTTGGTGTAGGTGTGGCCGAGTGCATCCTCTTGGCTTTTATGGCCTATGACCGTTACGTTGCTATCTGCCACCCACTCAGCTATGCACAGATCATGAGCCGGCAGGTCTGTGTGAAGCTGGTGAGTACTGCCTGGTTCTTTGGGCTAATCAATGGCATTCTGCTTGATTATATGACATTTCGTGGTCCATTCTGTAGAGACAACCACATAGAAAACTTCTTCTGTGAGGCCCCCATAGTGATTGCCCTCTCTTGTGGAGACCCCCAGTTTAGCCTGAAAATGATCTTTGCTGATGCCATCGTGGTGCTGCTCAGCCCCATGGTGCTCATTATTATCTCCTATGCCCGTATCCTGGCCTCCATCCTTGGCAGAACCTCTTCCTCAGGTCGGGGGAAGACCTTCTCTACTTGTGCCTCCCATCTGACTGTGGTCATCTTTTTCTATACCTCAGCCATGTTCTCTTACATGAATCCTCGCAGCACACATGGCCCTGACAAAGACAAGCCTTTCTCCCTTCTCTACACCATCATCACCCCCATGTGCAACCCCATCATCTATAGTTTTCGAAACAAGGAAATGAAGGGGGCCATGGTGAGGGCCCTTGGGAGGACCAGCCTGGCCCAGGCAGAATCTATCTAGCGGGAAGACTCCTGGAAGAGAGGTCTCCCCCCACCACCCAAGTCTTGACAATTGGGCAACTCTCCAATGCTGAGAGCCTCCAGGAAAGAGCATTCATAGCTTTCTTTCTACTAGCATCAGTCCTGGAAGATCCTGTTGATGTCTAATGCTCATCTGTCTGATTTCACTTCCAGTATAGATTGATCTTTCCAAATTTCTCTTACTGATACATGTTCATGATTGGAGGGGCGAGTAAAATGAAATGGAAAAGTTTATTCCAAATTTGGGGGAAAGGTAGTAAGCTCTTCAAGAGAAAGACAGTAAGGGGATGACCATTCCATTCTTTGGAGCATTTCTTTCTAGGGCAAAGGCAATTAGCAGGAGCCCCAGCTTTGGGAAAAGAACAGACTGAGAGCCATGAGGGAAACAAAGGGATGTATATAAGTTTGGGGAAAAGCAATGGATGGGAGAAATGTGTTAAGGGGTAAGTAATATTATCCCTATATGGTGGCTACAAAATTCTCCAAGAAAGTTCCCAGAAAAAGTAAGAACTGATGAATAGGATTGTATTACTCCTCCAAGGAAACAAGAGGAGGAGCTATATGCCAAATACATGTGAATTATTAATGGAGAGGTGGGAGGGCAGAAGCAAGAACAGGAAGTCTGAGGGGTGCATCCACATCCCCAGATTGTAAACTGGGAGTGGGAGCTATAGAATGAAATCTTGTAGGGTCAGGGAAGCTTCCAGTGACATCTGCATTTTATAAGAATATAAAAAGAGCACTTTAAGTTATTTGTGTATTCACTTTCGCTGGAAAAATTTTGTGCCCTGCCTGGACGCATGTTTTGCAATTTAAATATTTTCCTTTTGTTCTTGAAGATTTCTTCCTCTCTCTTGTTTTACTTATAATACACTACATTTCCAAGACTCTGCTCACACCTCTATCTCTTTCTTCCCTGCCCCTATTCAGTTACCTAAAGTCTAGAGCAGGAGTTCTCAGCAGGGATGATTACCTCCCCTAGGAGGTATTTGGCAATATCTGAAGACATTTTTTGGTTGTCATAACAGGAGGAGGGTGTGTGCAACTGGCACCTAGTATGTAGGGGTCGGGGGTGCTGCTGAACATCCTACAATACACAGAACAACCCCCATAATAAAGAATTATGCAACCCAAGAAATCAATAATGCTGAGGTTGAGTAACCCTGGTCAGGAGATAAAGTATTAAAAGGACAGAATGAGGAAGATGATGAGAGGAATTGATATGGGTAAAAAAGAGGCAGGAGGAAACCAAGAATTTAGGGTGCAGAATTTTGTCTACAAAGACACTTCTGGTTTACCATGGGCAGGATTTCTGCTGGCACTGCCACGGCAATAATCTATAGAAGTAGATGCGATAAAACCTGCTCTAAAACCTCTGTGTTTATCCCTGAGTCTACCCTTACTCCTCTACTTATATCAAATTATAGGACTTTTCCTACTCAATCACATCCTTCTGCCTGCCACTAGCATGGACGCCTACTTAAATTCTGCCCGTTTCCTCTGTTACTTCCATTCAAACTTCATCCATCCATCAGTGATCTTTCTCTTGTTCCCACCAATCTCACATTCTTGCCTAGCTCAATCCTATCATTCATTGCCTTTGCTCATTTGCATTATGATTCCTGCAAATGCCATTCAGTGCAACCCGTGAAAACCATGTGCCCTCTAATAGGAATACTTCCTAGAATGTCAACATTTTTCTCATTCACCTTATCAATCTCCCTCTTTCATCAATGTGTATATTTCCCCCACCCATATGCTCCTCTCATATAAAGGATCCACTCTTCCTTTTATGTATGATGGATATTTTCTTTTCCCCTATAGAACTAAATACATACCTTCTCCCTCTGATCTGTGTCCTGGCAGACAGACCTTTGTTTGCTGCCTCAATGGGTTTCGTTGCCTTCTACATCCTGTTGGGCTCAACTAATAAGAGTTACTTAGCAGGATAGAGGAAGGCAGGAGAATTAGTGAGTGAGGCTCTTTATTCTTCTGCTTCTTCCCTGATGTCCCAGAATTACTGTCAGGTGTCCTTCTCCAAAATCTCCCTTTCCTGTCCCCATAAGGTGGTACCTGCTTTCTGCTCTTGAGAGCCTGGGATGCTTCAACATCCCTTTCTGATTCCCCTAATCCTGTTCACATCTTGGTAAGCCCCCTCATTAGTCCTATTTAAGTATGCCAACCATTTCCTCCCAGAACACTGACTAACAAGTACCAGGCACATATTAGCAACCGTGAATTGAAAATTTCTCAAAATAGGCCATATAGGGGCGCCTGGGTGGCGCAGTTGGTTAAGCGTCCGACTTCAGCCAGGTCACGATCTCGCGGTCAGTGAGTTCGAGCCCCGCATCGGGCTCTGGGCTGATGGCTCAGAGCCTGGAGCCTGTTTCCGATTCTGTGTCTCCCTCTCTCTCTGCCCCTCCCCTGTTCATGTTCTGTCTCTCTCTGTCCCAAAAATAAATAAACGTTGGAAAAAAAAAATTTAAAAAAAAAATAGGCCATATACTAGTCAATAAAGCATATATCTCAAAACATTTTAGATATGGAATCATACAGATCAAGTTCTCTGACCATGATACAGTTAAGTTAGAAATCAGTATCAAAAAGATAACTAGAAGGAAGCCCGTATGGTTAGAAATTAAGAAACACAACTCTAATTAACCTACATACCAAGGAATGAAGTATAAGTCTAGTCCAACGTGGAAAGAATAAAAAGCTTGGAAGTTGCTGCTCCCACACATACCAATAAAAAAGGGTAAACAAACTGAAAGTCAGCAAGACTTCTTAGATCTGTCAGAGAATTGAAGTCACAGGAAAAACCACCACCCCAAAAACTAGGAGACAAGGGAACACAGAAAGTTACAGCTTTCTGGGAGTAGAAGCTGCATCTTGAGCCTGGTCAGAACATTAAAGGAAAATGAACTATTACTAGAGACTGAGCATAGGCTAGCTTCAGAGATAAAAACTACTGAGGTCCTGCCCTCAGAGGAGCTCTCATAGTTTCACGAGTTTTACTTCCAGCAGCCCCATCGGTTTCTCATGATGAACATCAGGAAATAAACCCCCTGTGCTTCAGCAAGAGGAAGGGAAAAGTTAGCATTTTGAAATAAACCCAGAGAGCACTATTGTCCTTAACAGTCTGCCCTCAAGGAAAACTATTTTGTGAGAACTTAACAAATCTGGGGGAGGATCCAAGAAAGAAAAGGAAACTGAGAGGGACCTATGAAGGTTACAGCCCAGGGACAAAGGCTCATTAGGAGACTGAGACCTAATCATAAGACTATGGAATTCTTCCACTCCCCTGTGACCTTGCTACCACATCAATAAGGCTGGAGAATTTCAAGGAGTACAGCTGAAAGAGCTGAATCCTCAGAACTTATTTATGAAGGAGTCTCTGGGGAAACAAAAAAAAACAGCAAATGAGACAAAAATGAGGACACTAGAGGAAATTTTAACCTCTGACACCACAACTACACCAAACATTAAACACTGCCTAATGCCTAACATAAAACTTCCCACTAAAGGCCTATTTACCTCAGTTCCTTTTACCCAATACCTCATGTCCAGCTTTCAACAAAAGAATTGATTATAATAAAAATTAGACAATTTTACAAAGCCAAAACTTGTAATGAAACTATTTATAATTTTGTGGGATGTACCTAGAGCAATACTTCCTTCTATTAGGAAAAAAAAATAAGTGTTAAAAAGTAATAAATTAAGCTACCAACTTAATCACAGGATAATAGATTATGCAAGGAACATAGAAGGAATAAAAATGTATCATATAATTAATTCAAACAAATCTAAAGATTGATTAAATTGATAGAATAAATTAATAATTTCATAACTGTGGCATGACTGATCAAAAATAAACAGACTTAAACAATACTAAGAATTAAAGGGGCACATAACTGCAGACTTTGCAGAATGAATTATAAGAGGCCTTCTGTTTCTGATATTGGTGGACCATGTAATTTGGACCAACTGTCTCACTAAAAACAACAAAAGCTGGACATATATTTTAAACTATCCACTTGAAGGCACTAAAGCACTAAAAAAGCAGTGAAGAATTTGAGGGCTGACATCCAGGAACATTCAATCTGCATTTAAGCATGTTTAGAAACAACCAATAAAAGGATTAGTAAAGTGAGTGATATGTCATAAAGAAGATGAAAGAAAGGATAGAGCAAATACATATTTGAAGAGAAAATAGCTGAAATTTTTCCAAAACTGGAAAAGATATCAATCTACAGATTAAAGAGGTCCTAAATACATCAAAAATACATTATTTATAAAAAGAAATACACACATGAGCACACCATTAGAACTTCTGAAAATGAGAGGCAAAGAGAAAAACTTAACAGCTACCTGAATAAAAAGACAGATTTCCTTCAAAAGAACCACAATTAGATTGACAGCTGTCTTCTTAACAATGAAAGTCAAAATATAAGATTTATTTTATATAAAACTGCATTATGGCAGGCTAGAGAGGGCTGGAAGTCTAAGAAAGATAACACTCCAGCTAGCTGGAAAAGAACATACATCCACATTGTGAACTGCCTGTGGTGGCCATGTGGCAAGGATCTATGGGCAGCCTCTAGGAGTTTATAGCACTGTCTGACTGACACCAGCAAGGAGATAGGTACCTCAGTAGTACAACTGCAAAGGAATGGATTTTGCCGACCAACAGTGAGCTTGGGAGAGGACCCTAAGCCTCAGATGAAATCACAACCTGGTGGCTCCTTAATTTCAGCCTGGTGCAACCCCGAGCAGAATACCCAGCTAACCATACCCAGACTCCTGACCCAAGGAAATTGTAAGATAATAAAATTTGTTACCTTAAGTCCTTGAATTTGTGGTAATATGCTACATAGCAACTGAAAACTAACACAAGTTTTTAAAATTCTATAATACTATGGAAAAATTTATGACATTAAATCTGCTTCAATAAATAGAAAAGTTCTAGAAAGGATACTATTTTCCAGAAATGACTAAGGAAGAAATAGAAAACATGCACACATTTGTAATCATACAGTAAATCAGTAGTTTAAGATGATTTCCACAAAATTGAAGATGACATAAAGAAATGGAAAGACTTTCCATGCTCATGGATTGCAAGAAAAAATATTGTTAAAATGTGCATACTACCCAAAGCAATCTACACATTTAATGCAATCCCTATCAAAATACCAACAGCATTTTTCACAGAACTAGAACAAAAAATCATAAAATGTATATGGAACCACAAGAGATCCTGAATAGCCAAAGCAATCTTGAAAAAAAAGCAAATCTGGAGGTATCACAATTCTAGACTTCAAGTTATACTACAAAGCAGTGATAATCAAAACACTGGAACTGGCACAAAACTGGAGACATAGATCGATAGAACAGATAGAAAATCTAGAAATAAACCCATAATTATATGCGCAACTAATATTTGACAAAGTAGGAACGAATATCCAATGGGGGAAAAAGCTCTTCAACAAATGGTGTTGGGAAAACTGGACAGCTACATGCAAAAGAATGAAACTGGGCCGCTTTTTCTCACCATACACAAAAATAAATTCAGAATGGATTAAAGATCTAAATGTGAGACCTGAAACCATAAAAATTATGAAGAGAGCACAGACAGTCATTTCTCTGACATCAGCTATAAAAACATTTTTCCAGATATGTTTTCTGAGGCAAGGGAAATAAAAGCAAAAATAAACTATTTGGATTACATCAAAATAAAAAGCTTCTGCACAGTGAAGGAAACAATTGACAAAACTAAAAGGCACCCTACGGAATGGAAGCAGATATATGCAAATGACATAACCAATAAAGGGTTAGTAACAAAATATACAAAGAACTTATAAAACTCAACAACCCCAAAATGAATAATCCAATTAAAAATGGACAGAACACATGAATAAACATTTTTTCCAAGGAAGACATCCAGATGGGCAACAGACACATGAAAAGATGTTCAACATCACTCATCATCAGGGAAATGCAAATCAAAACTACAATTAGATACCACCCCACACCTGTCAGAATGGGTAACATAAAAAACACAAGAAACTGCAGGTATTGGCAAGGATGTGGAGAAAAAGAAACTCTCTTGCACTGTTGGTGGGAATGCAAACTGCAGCCATTCTGGAAAACAGTTTGGAGTTTCTCCAAAAAGTTAAAAAAGAGAACTACCCTACAATCCAGTAATCTCACTACTGGGTATTTACTCAAAAAAGTACAAAAACACTAATTCATAGGGATAATGCATTGTAGGGAGGATATATGTAGGGATAATACATGTTTATAGTAGCATTATTTACAATAGCCAAATTATGGGAACATCCCAAGTGTCCATCAATAGATGAATGGATAAAGAAGATGTGATATATACACAGTAGAATATTATTCTGCCATAAAAGAATGAAACCTTGCCACTTGCAACAATATGGATGGAGCTAGAGAGGTTAATGCTAAGTGAAATAAGTGAGTTAGTCAGAGAAAGACAAATACCATATGATTTCACCCATAGGCAGAATTTAAGAAACAAAAAATGAGCAAAGATTAAAAAAAAAAAAAAAAAAGGAGAGGCAGATCAAGAAACAGACTCTTAGCTATAGAGAACAAACTAATGGTTACCAGAGGGGAGGTGGGGAGGGATGGGTAAAATAGGCAATGGGGATTAAGGAGTGCACTTCTCATAATGAGCACTGGGTGATGTATCACTATATGGTACTATATGGTACCATCAGTATATGGTACAACTGAAACTAATATAAAACTGTATGTCAACTACCCTGGAATTTAAAATTAAAAAATGTATTTCTATAATATTTCTATAAATAAAGAACCAGACATAGGATTTTAAAGCAAATACTATCAATCAAGGAAAGTTAATCTAATTTTATATAACTGGAAAAAGAAGAAAACACCTCAACTTTTTATTTTTTTTTAATATGAAATTTATTGTCAAACTGGTTTCCATACAACACCCAATGCTCATCCCAACAGGTGCCCTCCTCAGTGCCCATCACCCACCCTCCCCTCCTTCCCACCCCCCATCAACCCTCAGTTTGTTCTCAGTTTTTAAGAGTCTCTTATGTTTTGGCTCCCTCCCTCTCTAACCTTTTTTTTTCCTTCCCCTCCCCCATGGTCTTCTGTTAAGTTTCTCAGGATCCACATAAGAGTGAAAACATATGGTATCTGTCTTTCTCTGTATGACTTATTTCACTTAGCGTAACACTCTCCATTTCCATCCATGTTGCTACATAGTATTCTTTCTCATTGCCACATACTATTCCATTGTGTATATAAACCACAATTTCTTTTTTTTTTTTTTAATTTTTTTTTTCAACGTTTTTTATTATTTATTTTTGGGACAGAGAGAGACAGAGCATGAACGGGGGAGGGGCAGAGAGAGAGGGAGACACAGAATCGGAAACAGGCTCCAGGCTCTGAGCCATCAGCCCAGAGCCTGACGCGGGGCTCGAACTCACGGACGGCGAGATCGTGACCTGGCTGAAGTCGGACGCTTAACCGACTGAGCCACCCAGGCGCCCCAAACCACAATTTCTTTATCCATTCATCAGTTGATGGACATTTAGGCTCTTTCCATAATTTGGGTCTTGTTGAAAGTGCTGCTATAAACATGGGGGTACAAGTGCCCCTATGCATCAGTACTCCTGTATCCCTAGGGTAAATTCCTAGCAGTGCTACTGCTGGGTCATAGGGTAGGTCTATTTTTAATTTTTTGAGGAACCTCCACGATGTTTTCCAGAGCGGCTGCACCAGTGTGCATTCCCACCAACAGTGCAAGAGGGTTCCCGTTTCTCCACATCCTCACCAGCATCTATAGTCTCCTGAGTTTTCATTTTAGCCACTCTGACTGGCGTGCACCTCAACTTTTTAAATGATAACTTTGATACCAAAACTTGATGAAGACAAAATAAGCTAATCTCACTCTCAAACATAGTTGGCAAAATTCTCAAATAAAACTGTCTCCTACAATGTATTAAAAATATAATACCTTATATAATGAACAAAATTGGGTTTATTCCAGTAATTCAGAGTTGATTTCACATCAGAAAATGAATTATGTAAATCACTACGTTAACAGACAAGTGAATACCTCATGATTATCTCAGTAGATGCAGGAAATGCATCTATTTTGCATTTATACCTGTTTATAACTTAAAAAACAATACTTCTCAGCAGACCAGGAATAGAAATGAACTTCCTTAAGCTATTAAAGTGATTATACACCAAACTGAACAGCAAACATCCTCCTCTAACAGTGAAACATTAAAATTACCTTCAAATCATAAAGAGGCCTAGGTAACCATTATCCCTACTTTTATTCAAGATTATATTGAAGACCCTAGAAAGTACAATAAAACAAGGGAAATAGGTAATTGATATAAGAACTAGAAATGAAAAGGCAAAATTGCCTTCATTTACAATGATATATGATTGTCTTCACAGAAAAACTAAAAGAATGCATAAATAATATATTAAAATTGATATAATTTAACACAGTTACTGGATACAAAATCAATGTACAAAAACTGAATTGCATTTCTATATACCAACAAATTAGAAAATTAAAATTTTAAGATATGATTTTAAATACTATCCAAAATATAAAATATATAGGAATAACTCTAATGAAAAAGGGTAATCCATCATGGAAAGATGCATATAAATTTATGGAATGTCATTAGAGAAAATCTAAATAAATGGAAATATATACAGACTTACCTCACATAGCATCAATAGAGTTAACAACTCTTTGCCCTAATGGCTCTTGAAATTATACCACTTTTGGACATCTCTTTTTTTGATTTACAAGTGACCCTTGAACACCAGGGGCCCGAACTGTGCAAGTCCACTTACACATGGATTTTTTATGGTTCATTACTGTAAGTGTATTTCCTCTTCCTAAAACGATTTTCATTTTTACATTTTCTTTAGCTTACTTTATTGTGTCGATATAACATATAATACATATAACATACAAAATGTGTCTTAATCAATTGTAGATATTATTCATAAGGCTTCCAGTCAATAGTAGGCTATTAGTTGTTAAGTTTTTGGAGGAATTAAAGTTTTATACAGATTTTTGACCACACATGGGGTGGTGCCCCTAACCCCTATGTTGTTCCAGGGTCAACTACAATTATTTTTTCACCCAAATTTGAATTGCATATCATGTTTGGGTTGGAATTCTGTCTTTAAAATGTTGTGAACCAGAGGTTATAGGGAAGTGAGGACACCAATAAGGTTCCTTCTTACAATATCAATTAATGGTATAGAAATAGCTATAGGGGCGCCTGGGTGGCTCAGTCGGTTAAGCATCCGCCTTCAGCTCAGGTCATGATCTCGCAGTTTGTGGGTTCAAGCCCCACATCAGGCTCTGTGCTGACAGCTCAGAGCCTGGAGCCTGATTCAGATTCTGTGTCTCCCTCTCTCTCTGCCCCTCCCCTGCTCACCCTCTCTCTCTGCCTTTCAATAATAAATAAACGATAAAAAAATTTTTTTAAAGAAATAACTATAAAGAACTTGACAAGTTGGCTTTTTTTTTTTTTTAGGAGTTTTTGAATTGGTGTCTGAACAATGTCAGACATCTTGTACTGCAAAGGTCAATATCCGGAAGCTTAGCTTTTGTGACTTATGCTTGAAAATCGTGTCTTCCTCCAAACTGAATTATGTTTCCCAAATGCCCCAATTATATTAGATCTTGTAAGACCTAGACTTGGAGACCACTTTGTTGGTGGTGAGTGGAGACAAAAAGCCATCCCACACATTTAGAATGAGTCAGGACGCAAGCATCATAAACTTTAACTTTATAGGACTCCAGGCTCTCCAGGGGTAGAAAGAAGAGCATTAGAGGATTGAGGGGATATGAGGATGACTGAAGTTCTTTGAGTTATGCTGAATCTAATTCAGTACTAGGCAGGCAGGGTTTGGGAAGAACAGTGGGTAGATCAGGGGGAAGAAGTTATTCCAGGGGCGCCTGGGTGACTCAGTTGGTTGAGCGTCCAACCCTTGATTTCGGCTCAAGTCATGATTCCAGGGTCATGGGATCAAGCCCTGTGTTGGGCTCCATACTGAGCATGAAGCCTGCTTAAGACTCTCTATCTCTCCCTCTGCCCCTCTCCCCAATTTGCGCGCACTCTCTCTCTAAAATAAAAAAAAAAAAAAAAAGCTAAAAAGAAGGTCATTCCAGATTTGAAGAATGGAAGTGTGATAATGAAGAGGTAGAGGATGGCAGTTAGAAGGGAGGCGTGTTGGGGCGCCTGGGTGGCGCAGTCGGTTAAGCGTCCGACTTCAGCCAGGTCACGATCTCGCCGTCCGTGAGTTCGAGCCCCGCGTCGGGCTCTGGGCTGATGGCTCAGAGCCTGGAGCCTGTTTCCGATTCTGTGTCTCCCTCTCTCTCTGCCCCTCCCCCGTTCATGCTCTGTCTCTCTCTGTCCCAAAAATAAATAAACGTTGAAAAAAAAAAAAAAAAGGGAGGCGTGTTATCAAGGAGAGCTTGTGGCTGTTTGTTTAGCACCCTATTGGCAGCATTTAACAAGGTAACTGGAGCAGAGTGGGTACTCAGCCAGTGTTTGTTGTTGTGTTGAATGTAGTGTAATCGTATGAAAGTGAATATTTAATTGGGGGCACAAGTCATCAGAAATGCTAACTAGAAAATTAATGCAAAATAAAATTGGTAGACAAGAGTTAAAGGGCTCCCAGATTTAAAGCTGAAAACGCAGGGATAATGATATTTGCTAGGCCGCTTATCTATCAAGTTACCTGGTAAATGGACCAGAACTTCTCTGGGAAAACCTGAGACTAGTCTAGACTTTCCAGGCCACCTGCCATGGACATAGCCTCACGAGGGAGTCTTGGATTGGACTGGTTTGATACTATCCCTGGGGATCCAGTTAGAATGGTAACACTTCAGGAAGAGATAGTTGGCC
This sequence comes from Leopardus geoffroyi, assembly GCF_018350155.1. Taxonomy (NCBI): domain Eukaryota; kingdom Metazoa; phylum Chordata; class Mammalia; order Carnivora; family Felidae; genus Leopardus; species Leopardus geoffroyi. Next base: position 75,531,954 of record NC_059341.1, on the reverse strand, counting down.
TTATTACAGTTGTCTCCCAGCAGTAACCAGTTAGAAGCTCACATCTATGTGCATATGTGCATGCATGCACACCTTGCACATGTGCATTCACAGAAGGATGTCATACTCCCTGTCCTATAAACAAGCAGCTGGTTTGCAGCAAAATTCACGGTACCCTCACTCTATGCCTGTGGATCCCTCTTCTGGGGCTGAGATCAGCAGAGCCAATGTCATCACCCTCATGTACCAAAGCCCGTGGAGAAGGTCAGTAAATGTACTCACTTCCGCAATGAAAGTTGAGCCTGACTTGGTTGGCATCTATCAGAGATGAATACCCCCTGACTCCCTCAGTGACCACCTGTGTTCAGATCACACCAGGCTCTTCACACAGTGGCCATGAAGGAGAGGACACTCCATTAACCTCCACCTTGTCTATTTCTCGCTTTCTAGATGCCTAGCTCTGTCTCCACTTTTCTAATTCTCTCCAGCTACTCTTTTCTTGGGATCTCCCTCTGAGTCCCCACCAGGCTCTCAGAGTCTGCCCACCAGCCCTCATGGCTCTGACTGAGGGGCTTATGGCTTGGATGTTTCTGGTGGGGCCAGTCTGGTTTGCAAAGACCAGTCTCTAATTGCTGCAGAGAGAAAGACAATCCAGAAGGTCAATCTTGTACTCCTAGAACTTAAGGAAGCAGAATCCAAGTACCTGGCTATTTAGTTCTGATTCCACATGACCAGGGAGCCATGCCTAGCTTGCCTGGTCAGTCTCTCAGTCTCTTTTTCCACATTTGGCTTTGGCTTTGGCTTTCTCTCTCTCTCTCTCTCTCTCTCTCTCTCTCTTTGTGCTGAGATTTGGGTTCTTAGTTCTCTGTCTCTTGATGTGCTTCTTTATCCCTCCCTTAAATGTCCACCTATTCATCACTTTTCCACACATACACCATCATCTTGTCACATGTGCACATTCTTTCCTATTTCACTCTTCTCTATTTCAGTCTCTCTAATTCTTTCTTTGGCTTTAACATTTTTCCTCCTTTTTTGTTTGGTGTGGGTAAGATCTCTCTGCTATACCAGAGATATCCTAGGATATCCTAGTATCCTCCCAGAGGATTACTTTTTCTCCTTTCCTTTTTCAGTCTTCCTCTTTATGCTTGTGCATGTCAGTGTTTTCTATTTATCTGGCATTTTTCTTTATTGTTACCTGGAGAAAGAGAGGCTGAGAAGTGACTCAATGATGATCCTTTCCTAGAGATTGTGATACAGAGCTTGGGGTTGATATTTTTTGCAATGTTTCTGGGAGAAGATTAAGAGAAAATGGGACTAAAATATATTAGGGGGAAAAAAACTTAGTTAGATGGAAAGACCCTCCTGACAGGGAGAAGTAGGAACCATTAGGATGGATGAGATCCTTCCCTTTCTCTGAGTTTCTGCAAGTGGGAAACTGGACAGATCTTTACAATATTCCTTCCACATGTGAAGTGAAACCACAAGGAGATGAAGAGGAAACAGAGATCACAACTAATTTTTATTTCTTATCTAATCTGTGCCACCCCTTAACTGTACATTATTTTAGTTAATCCTTATTTTATAGGAGAAAAAACTTGTGACTCAGCTAGCCAACTCCACATTATGGTAAGTGACAATGCCAAGGCTGAATTTCAGGTATGCTTGCCTCCAAAGTCCCTGTACTTTACCCCATTAGCCTCTTTGCTTCCCTATAAAGTGATAAGATCAGGTTATAGATGTAGTTTTTGAATCTCTAAATATATAACTATTCACCTTTTAAAATCATCCATTTCTCAGTCCAGGAATCTTTCTGTGCTTCAGCTTTATATTCTTCTATTCTATTGGTACACATCCCCCCTCCCCATCTCTCATTACCTCTAATTTTTTCTCTCTTTCTTCTCTAAGCCATTTAGAGTCACTCCAGTTTTTTTCAGGCATTTTAAATAGTAAAATAGCTCAGATTAACTAATGCCACAGAACAGCTGAAGTTATCCAATCTGCTGATGTTGAGTAATTCTTGATTACTAAGTTCTCCTCTTCAATTTCTTACTCATCCCTCTTTGGACATATACACAGGCCATCAACATCAGAGGAATATCATTATGAATACCTTTGCATATCATTTTCTCTCTTTTTCGGTTGTTTTACTCTTTAACGTTCCATACTGAAAGTGACTGACAAGGGAGAGGAGCAACAAGTCTAGTCTGGTTTCATTATAGCTTCTAATGGAATAGCAAGTTCACATTAGGGCTCAGATAGAGAATGGATAAGCACAATGGATGATCATGTCTTACGAGAAGGAGGGAAGCAAAATACGGAGTTAGAACTTGAGCTATGATGAAACTGACGTTATTTTTGGTATTTCCATTATTTATGGTATCTCCCACTAGTGCAGATCAATAAGGTCTTCTGGGAGAGTGTGTGACCTACATTTACCTTTTGGACATCACAGGAATCTAGCCCATAATAGGCATCTGGCATGTCCAGCATTGGCACATTTATAATATTTGGCCCTGGCCAGGTCATCATCAGGGGACTGCAGGTACTTCGGGGGCCTCAGTTTCAGAGAGATATGGAGAGATTGAAGTGAATCCAGGAGCAAAGAGGTAGCTGAAGCAAAAAGAAGGCAGAAGACTAAGAGAGACACAATGAGAGATTTTAGAACATTTCTACAATTTAACTCAATTGGATAAATCTTTCTTGCAAGCCAATTATTGAAAATGCACATGGAGGAGCAAAGAGACTACTCCGTGTCCATCTCACTTAGGAAAATGAGATGGGAATGAGCTTAAAATAGAAAAGAGGGGAAATGGTAGATCTATAGAAACACTTCTGAAGTGATTTAGTAAGACATTGAGATGGGTCGTCTTTCCTTAAAAATCATTTACATCTGTCCTCCAAATATCTTTTCAACCACGGTTCCATATGCTTTTGTCTATAAAACTTTGTTAGGTACCACATGGCACAAACTGTCGTCTTCCAATTTTATTCTTAAATTCCTCAAAGTTCATGTGGATGTGTTAGCAAAACTCATGAGGGTCCAAAGCTTTTTTAAATCTTTAAAAATACCACAATTACAGGGCATTCTGAATAATGCATAAAATCAGGAGGAAAAACAATTATTTTTTTCTGACCATGTAAGGATTTGGTAAAGGCCTGGACTGTCTTTCTAATGATGGGGCTACTGCAATAGGTCTCAGAATAAGGCCTGATGGGTGACAGCTTTTGTCTTACAAGGTCTTTCTAGTTTCACTTTTTTTTGGCTCCTGGTGAAGAGTCTCACTGTAGGTTACTATCTTTCTAAAATTTTATCTCTATTTTACTTTATTTTATTTTATTTTATTTTATTTTATTTTATTTTATTTTATTTTATTTTACTTTACTTTACTTTATTTTATTTTATTTTATTTTATTTTATTTTATTTTATTTTATTTTAGAAAGCAAGGGAGAGGGGCAGAGGGAGAGAGAGACACACACAGAGAGAGAGAGAGAAAGAGAATCTTAAGCAGGCTCCACACTCAGCTCAGAGCCTGACATGGGGCCCAATCCCACAACCACAACCCTTGGATCATGACCTAATCTGAAATCAAGAGTCAGACACTTCACCAACTGAGCCACCCAGGCACCCCTGTCTTTCTAATAATTCTGATGTGAGATACAATCCAGCTAGATACAAAATACTTGCTTCTCTTCCTTCACAGATAGGTCTGCAACTTGTACATTTTTCCTGATCTCTGGTTATGGATGACCCCACTCTCACTAACAAGGAGCTCTGTAGATCCTGGTTGCCCTTCTCTTTTAGCAGAGTTAATTCAAGGGCCCTTATAGCTTTCTAGAGGTTTTCATCATGCCTGTATTTTTAAATGATCAATGGTCCTTCTTTTGTTTTTTAAAATCTCATTCTTAGTTAACAAAGAGAAATGGATTATTCACTTTAGGGTGAACTGTACATTCTCTGGGCTGGAATCAGGAGAGTGGATGCCTTTACCTTCTTCCTGAAGGCTGCCTGTTTATCTAGTCTTATTTAATTATGAGAGTTTTTCAGCCTGTCTCTCAGTTCTTAGCCTTGAGAAGCAGTGAAAATCTCCACTCAATTCTCAAATAAGCCCCAATTAGTTAAATGTTTTATTTTATATATTTAATTTCAAAATTATTGAGTATCAGCCATTATGGAATTTGATGCCTCCAATCTACCCATTCATTGTCAAACTGGGTACAGGAATTTCTATTTTCCTTAATAAATATTGAGGAGAAACTGGTTTTCATCACTGAATCTATCCTTTATATCACAATAATCACATATCTACTAATAATTCAATTTACGAAAAGAACATCTTTTTTAGGGCCACTTTTTGCCTCTTAGAGTCTTCCTCAAAGTTTATGTATAATTTCAATTTATATCTAAACTGAAGATTTTCTGGAATTAATCCATGTTCCCACCTAGATTGGCCATTTTTTCTTTTATAAAAATGCCCTTTTCCAAGAACAGCCTCTGAATCTGTCCATCATTAGCAGATATTTTTTCCTGAGCCTTTTCTTATTACAATTTTCTTATTATACACTTTTCCCCTGAGCATTTCATTATTTTACTACTGTTGAGATCCTGAAGTATTTTTTTAATTTTTTTTTAATGTTATTTTTGAGAGGGAGAGACAGAGACAGAGTGCAAGCAGGGGAGGGGCAGAGAGACAGGGAGACACAGAATCCCAAGCAAGCTCCAGGCTCTGAGCTGTCAGCACAGGGCCTGACATGGGCTCAAACCCACAAACCATGAGATCATGACCTGAGCCAAAGTTGGATGCTTAACCAACTGAGCCACCCGGGTGCCCTGAGATTCTGCAATATTTTATTAAAGCCCTATTAGAGCTCTTAACCATATCATATTATAGTCCATTTGTAAAAATATCTCTACCCTCAACTGTACTGCATGCTTTGCCAGAACGTAATGCTTAGAAATACATTTTTAATTTGTGGATTCAGTTTTTAAGAGGCTTCAAGGCATTTTGAGGATTACTGACATTTAAAAATGTAAATGTCTCAATATTTTTTAGTTATCCAGTGACCTAGAAAAGGAAACATTAGTTTTGTGGAGCACTTTCCCTACTGCAAATACTGTTCTATGGGATTTACATATATATACATACACACACACATTTTTGATTGAATTAATAAATCTCCTCTTAATCTTCAGAACAACCATACAATTATGTATTTTACAGACTTAAAAAAATGGATTTAAAGGAATTTATTTCCCAAGTTGATGCCACCGGGGGCGCCTGGTGGCTCAGTCCAACTTCGGCTCAGGTCATGATCTCATGGCTTGTGGGTTCGAACCCTGCATCGGGTTCTGTGCTGACAGCTCCCTCTCTCTCAAAAAATAAATAAACGTTAAAAAAATAATTTTAAAAAAATTAAAAAAAATAAAGTTGATGCCACTGGCAACATTAAATAATGCAGAAAGTTGGAACTCAGATGTTCATTTATTCTATTTTTCAGCAAATATAGCTATGTGCTAGGCAGTTTCTAGGAGATAAAGATGTAAAATCCCTATGATTAAGGAGCTTGTAATAGATGGAAGATGTTGTAGCATGTGATGAGTGTTTCCCCTAGCAGATGTAGGAGTGAGTGCCACTTCAGATGGGCTGACCTGGGCAAGAGTAATTGAAGGCTTCACTATGGATGCAGGACTTGATGTTGGTCTTATAAAAGCAAGATTTTGCCAAATAGAGAAAATGTCTGAAGAATGAATTCCAGAAAGAGGGACTCGCATACACAGAGACTTGGAGGCCTATGGTATTGTGGGGGATGCGAGTTGTAGCTGGACTTTAGGGTGTCTGTAGGAGAGTAGGAGAAGATAAAGAATATTGGCACTTAATATAATATGGAGGTTAGAAAGACAAGAGTGAAAGGTGACTTTGTGGTTTCTGATTTAGGTTACTTAGGGTTCAAATAATACAATTAACTGAGGAGGAAGGATAGGAGGAGGAGCCATGGATCCTCCTGGGGGCACTGATAATTATGTAGGCTGGTGTCTGTCCTTTGCCTTGGTACTGGACCAGTCAAAAACAGACCTGACATACTAGAACTTTCAGTGAAATATTCTCAAAAAACCTACAGAGCAAGAAACTATACCCCTTAACCAGTAATATCATTGTTTAAAAGCCCTTGTGGGACAGAAAGTTCATCTAGCTACCATTTCTGCTTGTCCTAACCTTGAAGGAAATGGAAAACCACTGGTCATCATAGAGGTTTTTCCCAGGATGAACTTCCTCAAGGGCATTGAAGTTCCTTTTTTTTTTTAATTCTGCTACCTCCTCCTACTTCTCCAAATACAAACAAACAAAACAACAACAATAACAAAAAAACAAACATTGATACCGTCTCTAGATAAGACCTGGTTGTTCATATGGCCAGAAATACTGCCTCCATGGTGATTTAGAATTTCATTTTCTGAACTTATATCATAAATATGCTATTTAATTACTCATCTTATTCTACCCTCCTCCCCATCCCAACCCTGTTCTTAGGCCTGTTTATTCTTCTTTTAATTATGATAGTAAGATGGGAATATAGGTCAGAGGATAGAAACCAGGAGACTTCTCACTACTTTTTAGCACTGTAGGCCTTAGGACACTAAGTGGCCCAGGCAAAGAAAGCTTACCATGTGGTCCTCCTCAAACATGAGAGCTAGGAGCCCTCTAACATAAGGATTGGGAGCCAAAGCCCAAGCTAGTAATAAACTGTTTTCCTGGACGACTTCTTTGAGACCTCTTGGGAATAACTATGATCTCAAGAGGCTACCAGTGGTAGAACTGGGTGCTCAACCATGTCTCAATCACACTCCATAGAGATATTTTTGAGGAAACAAACAATTCAGCAAGATGAAAGAATACTTTGATTTTCAGTCTAAAGAAAAGAAGTCTATGGGAACTTAGTGACTTCAAATCTCTAAATGACAAGTTTTTTACCCTTTGTGGTTTCCAGTTGCCTTTAACACGTTGATTAAGCTATGAACTCTCCAAGAAAAATGATCTCGTGCACACATTTTCCTACAACATTTCAGAGATGCATGGACACTCTGAAATATACCTACTGATTCCCCAGAGCTCCATGAACTCCTTGATAAATATATCTATCATAAAATTTTTCTGCTCAGAAAAATAATGCTTTTTGGGTGTAGACTAGAGTGGTGGGAAAATGTCTCATTATAATGTAAGATTTTGATTCCTGTCATATTTACTGAAGAGAATCAGGACACTATTGAATACATTCAACATTTAGCCACAATGTTTCTGTTGCTTGGTCATGAAATTATGTATTTAATCCAAAAAGCAAGGGATTAGGGTATGCAGAAGATAAACCAGGTTTAAAGCTATTTAAGATTTGAAATTACTAGAGGCACATTTTATTTACAGCAGACCTGAAAGAGAATAGCCAAGCCTCACAGAGGCTGAGGCTTTCTGAGAATCTACATGATTTAAACAGGGCTGGTGAATTTGTTTACAACTTAAGTGAACTAATCTCATTCTTAAAACAAACATACTCTACAGAATAAACAATACAGTGCTGTATTGTATTATATTTTCTTTCCTGTGGTCATAGCATGCTAGGAAAGTAACAGGAGCATTGTGGCTAACTGTTGAATGTATTCAATAGTGTCCTGATTCTCTTCAGTAAATATGACATGAATCAAAATCTTACATTATAATGAGACATTTTCCCACCAGTCTAGTCTACAATAGCACACTTTGTTCATTGTGCTCCTGTGGTCATGGAATGTAGACTTCTCTCCCTTAACTCACCAGCACTATACTTGGAGCATTCAACATATGTGTATCAGCACAACTCTGCTCTCTCAGGATCTTCCCAGATATCATCGTGACTCATAGTTTCTTTTCGTTATAACCAAGGCTGTATCACATTTCCTGGTTTAAATTTTATTTCCATATATGTGATTATATTACTAACAATAATCATTAGGGACTTTGAGGGGTTCATTAAATAACACTGCTCTTCCCAACTGAGTCTGAATCATCTGAGAAATAAGACAAGTCTGAGATGGAAGCTAAAACATCATTTTTATTAATAACAAAGCAGACATTTGAGCATTTGGACTTCCTAATCCAGAAGCACAGAGTCAGACAGATAAAATTTCCTCTGTATTGGCAAGACTGTACAACCACAGAGTCTCCCCAAACAGGGTTAGAGGCTACCCTGGAGAAGGCCATTCATTCCCAAGGGGAAGGTGAGAGGAAAGGGATAGACAACACATGCTCCATTTCTCCTTCTAAAGTCACCAATCCAGTAAGCCACCCCCTATGGTATGGTGTAAATGAAGAAGAGAAAGGTCAGGAGTGTTATGCTATCAGAATTTCACCCATGTGGAAGGAAATATCAGGAATATGGAAGAAGTTAATCCCTGCCCTACCCTACTCATGATAGTATCTAGCATTGTAACCATTAAGTCTATGGCTAACTATAGGGTGTAAAATATTAAAACAGTCCTACCTACACCTTCATATTGGCTACTCCTCCAACACAAATCACTGCTCTATTGAGAGGCTCTTAGAACTTTTGAACAGTTCTATTTTGCTTGCAGATGGGTTCTAAAATGAATCAGAACAGTAAGTTAATCAATTCTGAAGCCACTCTAGACCCACAGTTGATAATGTATTCCCTATTCCTTTCTCCATGCCAAATGATGTTCAACTACATTGTCCATCATAACTTAACAGAGGGTCTTCAATGAGATTAAATTATATCATTAAACTATAATACTAAGTCAGAGGTTCAAATGTCGTGACATGTGTGGACTATTTTATAAACTATTATTAATTTAAATGAGATTACAGACCCTTGACTCTTTAAACAAGAAATTCAAGGCATCACCGGTGGTTATGTATCTTATATCTGTACACTTGGCATAAGAAAATCCCATGATCCTCTTCTAGTTTAACAAAGCATTCTCACAAGTATATGTGCCTTTCTGAAAACAGAGAGTTATCAGTTTAAATATTACCATGGCCATAATTAAGGTCACCGATAAAAATGATATTTTAGAAGTTCAAGGTTAGGTTTACAGCACATAGCAACAATTTCTTATAACCAGTCTCAGAAAATTGTTTGGTCAGAAATAACTTCAAGGACATGTTTTAGAATAATATGAGATTATCAGCAGCTAAAGGAGAATGAATGTTTTCTTATTTTCTTGCTGGTATTTCTTTAAGTAACAATTAAGAGAGCATGTGATTTTTCAAGTCAAAGTGCAAAGATTCAGCTAGCACTGAGACAAAATTAAAAATCCTGAGAAGCAGCGTGTCTGGGTGGCTTAGTTAAGCATCCAGCTCTTGATTTCGGCTCAGGTCATGACCCCAGGTTCATGAGATCAAGCCCTGTTTTGGGCTCTGCACTGAGCTAGGAGCCTGCTCAGGATTCTCCCTCTCTCTCTCTCTCTCTCTGCCTCTTTCCCCTCTTCCTCTCTCAACATAAATAAATACACATTTTTTAAAAAATCCTGAGAAGGTCAAAACATACACTATGAAAAAATCGGAGCAAATAGGGTTATTAACAAATGGAATATGTGACAGTTAAGTGCAGTACACACATAACTTAGTATTATTATTTAAGTAAATATCACCTATGGTGTGGATATCAAAGAACTAACAAGGTCTTTACCACAACTTCTCTTCCAGAGTGGCCCATCAGGTCAGACCATCCTCCCTGGACCAGTTCTTCAAATACAATGAGATTTTCTCTATTATTTGCTGCAGTGATTCAGTGACAAACTTCACCACCAGCCAAGCAACAGAATGAGGTGGGATATGATTTTCAAATTATTATCCTGTTTATTTATACCAATGCTTGATTCGTTAACCCTGGTTGTTAACAGGGCACTAGATGCCAGGTATCACAGAGTATTCTTTCTGGGACTGTGAACCACAAATAAGAATTTATACTCCTATAGATCCTAGTGCTTTCTTAGGTTGAACTTCAGTTTCTTCTTGGACAAGTCCCAGGCTTGTCTGGAGCATAGCTCACTGACTTCTCTTGCCCAGATTCTGACCTCAGCCCCAATATGTCCACTGGGTCCGTATTCCAAGCCATATCTTGGATTAAACATTGCTCTCTGACCCTCCCTGCCTTTTCTGGGGCCTGAAGAGGAGAATATCTAGGTACAAGTTCTAGAGGGGCATTCCAAAGTACAGATGATGGGAATGGCCCACTGCCTGACCTATCAGGAAATCACCTACCGAGAATACAAAGCTAAAAGGAGTGGCAGTAATTGGGTACATCTCTTCTAAAATTAAGATAGGCAACTTGAGATATTTAAAGACATGGAGAAAAAAATAAAGATATGGAGAAGAGAAGGGAGTCCACCCAGAGGTAGCTAAATGGCAAACACCTACACCAAATATGAGAAAGGGAGAGGGGGAAGAAAGAGTGAGAAGTAGAAGTGGAAAAGGGAGAGCAAAAGACTAACACAGGGGGTAGAGTGAGAGTGTATAGAAAAAGGAGTGGGAGAAAAGAAAATGAAGAGTAGTTGGCAGAACTTAAGGTTAAAAAGGAATATACTAACCAACTATAAGTATCTGAAAGTGGAAGGGATCTGATATCCTAACTCAAAGACAAGATGAAAAGTACAAGAGAGATTTAATATGAACATAATGACTTCCTAAAATTTACAATAATGAGAAAAGAACATGAGTTTCTGAATTCTCATTCTCTGATGATAGAAAAAGAACAAGACTTATCCCAGAAGCAAAGGGACAGATCAAGATTTTCTGAAGGTCCATTCCAAAAAGGCTGAATTTGTGCTCTGCTCATAGCTTCCCTTGTCTCACAGTGATGGTTGCATACTTTCCACCCAATGGCGCAGAGCCCTAAGTTTCAACCCCAGTAGGGAAACTGTCTCCTATGAGGAAAGCACGCAATAAAGAGTTCACAAGTATGCCCCATCTCCAGCATGCACAGCATGGGTGTTTGATGCAATAGTGGCAACCACTAGGAGAAGGAGTCTGGAAAGAGGATGGATGACTGGTAAGCATGGCTGTTTCCAGAGGTATCCAAATTATTATCAGCTAAGGGACAATGCCAAAGGCTAGAATGTTATTGTTTTCTCTGAAACTTCTATCATTTATCGTTTTAAATATATACACTAAGACTAAGCATTTTTTTCTTCTAGAAAAATATGTCTTTAAACATTTCCCAAGTGCTTCCTAAATATGATCTTCTATAAGCTAATAGCCACCGTGTCTTCCTTCAAATACTCCATTCCTCAATTTCTTAAACCATTCCTCAGTTAGCCTGGGTTCCAAGCCCTACTATCTGAGTTTTGCACCTTTGAATACATTTTTGTTAGTGGCTAATCCTTCAACATTTGGAGCCCTGTATAAGATGCAGTACTTCACTTGAGGCCTGACCAAACCAGAGTAAAGTATAACCATCACTTCCTCAATTTTTGATATTACAATTCCATGTATGCATCCTATAGTGACCTTGATATCTTCACTGCCCCATAACATGGCCACTTACATATTTTACTAAAGTTCTAAAATGTTTACCGCCGCTCGTTATTCCTTTATACCTGGGTTTCTGGGCCCAAGTGAGTACCTTGCATTCCCCTACAACTATCTCACCTGTGCTTTTCCTGTCCTCCCTCCTCAAGCAGGCCGCAGATGGTGGACCTAAGGAATGGGAGCACAGTGACAGAGTTTATCCTCGTGGGCTTCGAGCAGAGCTCCTCTTCCACTCGGGCATTGCTCTTTGCCCTCTTCCTAGCCCTCTACAGCCTTGCCATGGCCATGAATGGCCTCATCATCTTCATCACCTGGACAGACCCCAGACTCAACAGCCCCATGTACTTCTTCCTTGGCCATCTGTCCTTCCTGGATGTCTGCTTCATCACCACCACCATCCCACAGATGCTAATCCACCTGGTGGTCAAGAACCACACTGTCTCCTTTGCCTCCTGCTTGACCCAGATGTACCTGGTCTTCTGTGTGGGTGTAGCCGAGTGCATCCTCTTGGCTTTTATGGCCTATGACCGTTACGTTGCTATCTGCCACCCACTCAGTTACGCCCAGATCATGAGCCAGCATGTCTGTGTGAGGCTGGTGAGTACTGCCTGGTTCTTTGGGCTAATCAATGGCATCTTTCTTGAGTATATGTCATTCCGGAATCCCTTCTGCAGAGACAACCACATAGAAAACTTCTTCTGTGAGGCCCCCATAGTGATTGCCCTCTCTTGTGGAGACCCCCAGTTTAGCCTGAAAATGATCTTTGCTGATGCCATCGTGGTGCTGCTCAGCCCCATGGTGCTCATTGTTATCTCCTATGCCCGCATCCTGGCCTCCATCCTTGGCAGAATCTCTTCCTCAGGTCGGGGGAAGACCTTCTCTACTTGTGCCTCCCATCTGACTGTGGTCATCTTTCTGTATACCTCAGCCATGTTCTCTTACATGAATCCTCGCAGCACACATGGCCCTGACAAAGACAAGCCTTTCTCCCTTCTCTACACCATCATCACCCCCATGTGCAACCCCATCATCTATAGTTTTCGAAACAAGGAAATGAAGGGGGCCATGGTGAGGGCCCTTGGGAGGACCAGCCTGGCCCAGGCAGAATCTATCTAGCGGGAAGACTCCTGGAAGAGAGGTCTCCCCCCGCCCACCCAAGTCTTGACAATTGGGCAACTCTCCAATGCTGAGAGTCTCCAGGAAAGAGCATTCATAGCTTTCTTTCTACTAGCATCAGTCCTGAAAGATCCTATTGATGTCTAATGCTCATCTGTCTGATTTCACTTCAAGCATTGTTTTCTCTTAGGCCTTCCTGAGGATAATTTAAGACTTTCATGTTTTTCTTCTATGTTGTCACATCTTTTAAAGGCACAAGTGCACTTAACTCCATTTAATTTTATTCGTACAGTACTTTTACATACTATTCCTAGCCTGAGTTTTGCATACACATTTAGGAGCAAACTTTTCTCTTTCAACTTATCATTATAGTGTTCTTTTCTTTCTCACATTCCACTCTCATATCCTGAATCCACCCTCATCCACCCCACTCCTACATAAGAAAAAATAGGGGAAGAAGTTAAGAAAAAGGGAATTAGGGAGCAGTGTTGACATTAAGAAAAGTCAGAGAAAAGAAGAAAAAGAAAAACTAAGGATGATAAGCCTGAACCCCATCTTCTTAGCTTCCATTAGCCCATAAGGGAGAACTTTTATGATGGCTTTAAGTGGCTACCATAACACTGCATTCAACTTATGTTTATGCTTGTGTGTTGTTGAGGAAATGCAGGTGAGATAGACCAATATGTCAAATCCCTTCTAAATCTTCTAGTTTCCTTAAGTAACATGACTGTTTGATATTTCCCTTATGATCCAAGTGGTCAATGCCTCTTCCAAGCTTCTCAGACTATTAGTTTCCTTCCCTGGTATATACTCCAAATTAACTCCCCTCTCCCTACTGCCTTCCTTTTTCCCAACCATCTTTCATTTCATTGCACCTTACTTCCCACCTTAAATAGACATATTTCATTCCCTGTACTTTAAGTAACACCT